>NC_060154.1:7668971-7707757 GCF_021292245.1 Micropterus dolomieu
ACCCATGGTGTGACAGACAGACCACCTCTCAGCATAGCAGGAACAGCATTTTCGAGCTGGTAGTCAGTGCTAATCAGCCATGAGCAGCTGCTGTCAGACTCTCTGTGTCCACACTGGAAACGAAAGATAGTTCGCTGGAGCTTTGACCATCACTAGAAGCACATTCATGGCCCTTTGTAAGAGTTTCTGTGTTGTAGCTGAGCTAGTGACTCAGAGAGGCTCAGAGACTCTCCTGTTTGTCTCTGTGGGGGAGTGTCATGTCAGTACGTAGCCATAGCCCTGCTGTTTATCATGTTAATGTTACAGGCTACATTTAGCCAGTGTTCTGATATTTATTCTCGGCAGCAGCTGATATGAAATATAGCCTACCTCGGAGTCATGATTAGATGATGTGATTCCAAATCTAACAAAACCCAAACCCTTGGTGGGTGTTAACCTGAACCCTGAACTGCTGTTTTACAACTTCCCTTCTGTCTGATTTTCCATCACTTTCTGTCACTGGGTAAACCCTGCCCAATGCATGCTGGAACAGGCCAAAGGTCCCCTGCAAAAAATAAAAACTATTGAAATATAATATATTAAAAATGGATTGACATTTTACAATTGAAAGAGTTTTAAAGTGCCTGTTAAAATCAGCCTTTTTTAAGTAATGTGGTGGACGATGAAATTCTAGTGATCAGTAACTGTTTTTATTTTACTCGTAGATGGATTTGATTTTTATTCCATTTTTTGTTGTTGTATCCTTCTCTTTCTTTATGAAGATTAAAACTAGTACCAAGCACCCTGATGGCCTAAATGTTTAAGGCACTAACCATGAACCCCAACATTTATTGCATGCACGTTCACCATCTTACTTGTTCCTTATGTCATGTCAACTCTCAAATCAAGACATTAAATGCCCCCCAAAATACCTCTACATGTTATTTGGTTGCTTTCTACATGCTGCTCAGCATCTGTGTGTTTGTGTGTGTAGATTGTGTGAGTCTAAGGACACACACCAAACTATTCTCCCACTCTCTAAATGATTATGTCTGCTTGTGCTTAACCCCCTCAACCCTATTCGCCACTGTAATAGAATTTCTCAACCCATCCGACCCCCTCACTACCCATCCCCATTTCACTCAGAATCCCTATATCATAAATGCATTCACACAAACATGTGTAACTGTTTAGCTCTCTTTCTCCGTGTGCAGAGAGGAGGAGGGAAGAAAACAAGGTGGTTGCACAAAAGTGAGCAGGTGGATGCAAGCACGTCAAGCACACCCAAAGCCCATCCTCCACCGCTGTTGTACATACGTGTTTCCCCCTCCTAAAGATTCACAATGGAGCATTCTCTAATAACAAATCATTTCTTTCAAAGTATGCTTTTTAATCTGGCCATGCTTGACAGGGGCCATCCTTTCCGCTGAAGGGGAAGACCACTTAGAGGCCAGGCCAATATGGCCCAGCAGCCCTGTGGCCTGACTGGGGTGATTTGTCAGGCCCCACCAGCATGCTGGTGGTGGTCACACCAATGGATTTATCCCAAGGTAAATGGAGATAGCCCTTGCCAGCTGTGGGCCCGGCACTCTGATTACAGACCCTCTCTTCGAGTTGCATTGATAGATGTTGCTTGTGTTTATCTATTTACAATGCCACTAAATCTGTGAATACAATGTAACATGGGCAGAAGGGGTATGACTCTGGGGGTTGAGCAAGAGAGGGAGCGAGTCCTGCATGGTTTGATTTATGCTATGCTATGCAGAGCAATAGAGAGACAGCACAGATGATGGGTCTTGGATGAAACAGTTCGGTGGGGCGGAGGTTGTGATTTTGCATTGGGGTCGGAAGGGCTCTAGGATGAATCTCATGCATTTCTCACACTGGGTGCTGTCCACCATTCCATAAGAATAACAAACACAGCAAAAGGAATGAGAGAAGCATTTCAGGCACACAGGGAAAAACAGAATGTACTTTCACAACAACAATGTGGAGCCAATCGGAGATGCACGGTGGTGAACATTTATCCCAGCGCTCCCACATCTAGGGTGAAGAGCAATTCCATCCAGGGAAAATCACTGGGACGGCTCTGGTTCAGACAGCCTCTTCCATCTCATTCCCATCAAGCCAACCTAAACCAGCTCTGCTCCATAGAACACCTCCTTGGATTACCAGCTATGATAAAAAATGAGTTCAAAGGAGTCAAATTAGAAACATTGTAGTTTTTTTCTAGCAATAGCAATACTAAAAAATGGAGGATACCTACTGCTGAGGCATATCAACATATGGATGTACAAAACATGGCAAAATAAACATAGCTGTCAACATTTAAAATACAGCAAAGTCGTCACCATCATAAAGACAAACGCTCTGTTTCTAGAAACTGTCCCGTGAATGCAAATATTTCTTCTTGTTCTCTGTGATGTAGTGAAGCAAGGACGCACTATGGCCGTTTTGATCTCCAGTGACTTACTGGCACACCTGTTTCCTTGAAGTCTATTAAGGGTAAGAATGTTGAACAGTTCTACCTTGACAGGAATCCTCATATCATCAAACATCTTCAAACCAGCAGCCAAGTCAGCAACAATCGGGATCCAGGACCCAACAGTCTTGGGTCAAAATGAGACACATGAGAATGTATCAACCTTGCCTCATCTGAAACTACAGTGTCAAGTTTGGGAAAATATTGAAAAAAGCATGGAATAATAAATCTACCAAATGCAAGATATGTCAATATGTCAATTATGGTAGATAACTCCACAGCAAGGCCCAACCGCAAAGAACCTGTTGGCTGGATTACAAACAGAGCTAGAGCTAGAGGGCAAGATTTAGGATATGGGGAAATGGGCTGCTGGGATAGATCTGCTGTCACCATTGCCTTGAATCAGGGAAGCGGCGGGAAAACAGATGGATAGAAAAAATATTTTAAAAGGACACTAGATTAGAATACATGGAACAATAATAATAGATTAGAAAAGGTTTTGTTGTGCACACAATGCATTTTATTGTGTCTTATTGTGTTCTTTGAAAATGTCAGTTGATATAAATATATTTTAAAAAATCTAATGGGTCTATACTTTAGTTTTGTAGTTCACAAAGCTCTTACATGGTTTATCTTTTTTTTTTTTGATAATGCCTACTGTGCTGAGGAGTTTGATAATGCCTACTGTGCTGAGTACTTTTCTCCTTGATCCCCTGAAGCAGTTTTGTTGCAACAAGTGCCAATGATTGTGCACAGTTCTTTGTTACAATATTTGTCTGCTGTTTCATTAAGACCACAGAAATTGTAACAACTGCCTCACTTCTGTCTGACTGAAAGGAATATTTCTTTTGTTCTTTTCTATTCTGATCCTCAGGGCACAGTGGTGATAACCCTGTTGTACCAAGATCATTAAAGCCTGTTTAGATCCAGTTCTAAACACACATCTAATCCAGCAAGATAAAATAATCAAACTTTTCATATCATCATCAACAGTGGTATCATTGTCAGTAATAATAGCCACTGGACAGCTGATATCCCACCAGTCAAAGGAAACTCCATCATGTTCAATCTCAACCAACAAGACTGCTATAAGACTAGGCGCCCAAGTTGTTCCTATCCACAGTACAGTATCCCCTTCTGTACACGCCCACACACCCCAACAACCCCCCCTTTGCCCCAACTTCTAGGAAAGCTTATGTATGGCGCTCTCATTGTTTCCTCAGCCTATTGAGGTAAAGATAACTGTGGGTTGTGAGAGCGCTGAGTGATTATACATCAGTAAAATCACATGGGGTATATATCACTGCCACTGGGACACACCCACTGGAATGAATTGGGTCAAATGAGAGCAGTGCATCGGGCAGGGCGCATTGACAGTTACTAATGCACCTCCCATGGCCACTAACAGGAGTGTACAAATTGCCAGAGGTTTGTAAACTTTGCCTGTTTAGAGCAGGGCCAGCCAGGGCTTGCAGGAAGCTTTGCAGTAGTGGCATAGGTAGGTAACTAAATCAACACTTGGTGCACCAGGATAAAGGGGCTGGACTTTATTGCAATGAAGAGGAGGGGTGTCCTTCCATAAGTATTGGCCTCACCCACCAGACAGGTAAGAGGAGTTGAGACAGAGAATAGAGAAGATGGAAGGTAGGTGAAGACTGAAAGTTAAAGGCTTTTTTGCGAATATATCTGAAATGGACTTCATTATCAAGGGCCTGAATTGTGACACATAAAAATAGACAATTTCACTTTCATTGCAGCCTTTCCCCAACATTAACCATACTTAATCTGCATGACCATGATCTTTCTCTAACCTTGACCAAGTGCCTATTGTTGAAGAAAACTCTTACCATGCCATAGATATTGAGGAACAATCAATACAAAACACAGAAATGTACAATATGAAAGTCAATTGTAACTGCACGTGTACCTATTCTTTTGTAGAGATTTTAGTGTTTAAAATAAATACAAATAATAAAGTATTTTCTGCCATGATAAATAAATGAAACCCAAAGTACTATACATATTTTAATCAATACACAATACCCATTCACTTCTGGGTCTTAAGCAATTGTAAGCAATTAAAACACCAGTTAGATCAGTCTCAACCTATGTCTTAATCCTGGATATTGGGAAATTAATGTATGTGTCTGCATGGCCTGAGCTGTTGTAAGAGAGACAAGTGGAGGCTGAGGAAGGAATGTTGCACTCTGCTCTCTGATCCTGCAACACCACTCAGTTTGTCCTCCCTCAGACCTGTTATTTTATCACACTACAACACCAGAGAACACAGATATGCCGGGATTGCAAAGGCACCTCCGTAACTTAGGGTCATCAAAGCCACAAAGCTGTTTTATGTGTTTGTATATTCATGCTATATGAGTGAGGATGTGTGATGCTGTTTGAGTGATAAAAAAAAGAAACAGTCTATTCAAAGAAAATGTATGCCAATAATTATGTGTATAATATGGGAAATCTATGCTATACAGGAGGGATGACCTAGATGGTATGTGTTAGTGTTTATGTATATGCCTGCATCATTCTATTTAAAGGTGTAGATATTTTATATTTTAGGTGGATAGAACTACAGAAGTTTCTATCTGTATAATTGAGTGTGTATGGCCTAAAGAAAGGTATTCAGAGTCACACCTGTCTGCTGCAGTTTGCACTGAGGCGATGGGAGGAACAACAGACATGCAGTGTCTATACACGCATATGCACCTGGAGAAAGGGACCTGATGACTGCACATACACAGAACAACAACACATAGATAAGACACTGTAAATGTTGTGCTTACTTATGTAAATGCCTTATAGATGAAAAGTAAGCATATTTTATATTTCTAAACTTGTCATAAGGGGTTTGTTATTCTCACTGCAAGTGCTGCTCACATTTAGACGACCTATTGTCCTTTTTTAAAACAGAGATATAAAAATTTTTGCTGCACCCTGTAATATATTTACATAATTTCATATAAATCAATGTTGTTGAGTGATATATAGGCTGAAGAGCTTTTAATACATTATTGATTAATAAATTAACAAATACCTACAGTGAATGTGACCCAACACATATAGCATATTATCATGGTATGCATCTTTTGGTTTGATATTTTTACGATTTTATGATCTGGCATTGATGACAGATGATGTTCACAAGGCTGGTTTTATGTGGTGCATGATCAGTAAATTCTTAAGTTTGACTTTGAGTCAAGTTAAAGAGGGACGTGCTCCTTCTGTTCAGTCTAACTCTATATTCAGCTATGTACCAGTATAGTGTGACTTGGCCTGTGACTTGGCAGTGGACCGACACTCTGAAGCCCTGTGTGTATGTGTGTATGTGTGTATTTGTGTGTGTATGTGAGTGTATGGAGCCATGACCTTAGATGTGTACAACACCTGTGTCCACTAAGCACTAGATATACTGAAGACTTGCAGCTGCTAAACCCATCTCTCTCTCTCTCTCTCTCTCTCTCTCCCCTTTCCTCTCTGTGTCACACACAACATGAATTCACATACACATACACACACACACACACACACAGACATACATACCATAAATATAAAAGCACATAAGCACACATAGGACATGTCAATACATTATGTATACACATACATAAAGACATACTTTTCAATCTCTTACACATCCATTCACAAAACATAAGTGTATGTTTGCTCTCAAACACACAGTCCCAGTCCATACACACACACACACACACACACACACACACACACACACACACACACACACACACACACACACACACACACACACACACACACACACACAAACACAGACACAGACACACACACATTTTCTCTCTCTGCAGGATTATGACATGTTATTAATTGCCACCATTATCAGCGACAGCTTGCCCGAGAAGTGGACGTTTCTCCGGGGGCGTGAGGCCTGGTGTCGCAGGACACAAAAAAGAGAGAGAGAAAGAGGAAAAGAACAGACACAGAGAGGAAAAGGGTACATTGAAAGAGTGAATGAGTGATGGAGGAAAGGAAAGACGAGGGGGAGAAAGAGAGAGAGAGAGAGATACAGAGAGCAAAGGTGTAATGTGTCACACAACGCGATGCAACACTCTGCCCAAAAGGGATTGTGGGATTGTGAATAATTTATCAGAAAACATTTTTCTTGGTCCTTTCTACAGACCCACAAATCCTCCCTGAGCTCTCTTTAGGCGTGGAGATAATGTACTATGTGAGTGTGTGTGAACATATATGCTGACTTCTGGCTCACTCTCATACTCAGGGATCTAAATAGACATTCACACAGCAACACAAATGTACATTCATGAATGGATATATGGGAGTAAACACCACGACAGTGCACACATACTGAGGCTGTACAACACAAGACGCGTGTCCGAGGCAACAGTAAGAGCCAGCCTATTTATCACCAAAATGCTATTGGATGGTGGATCACACTGGATTACAGTGCCATCTTCCATTGACACTTTATGAAAGCAATGGAGATGGTAATTTCTAAACAAAGATATCATCAAACTACTAATCTCAAAGCTGAATCAGTGACAAAGAAATCTCTGAACCTCATCACATGTTCACTGGCCCGTCTAGATCTCTTCCCTAATCATATGTAGAGAGAGAGAAATTGATTGGAAAGAGTCTGAAGGAGAATTCGATTGTCAACAACGTCCTGGTATCAACTCCCCTAGCCCATTCATCTGTAGCAGTAGAAAAAAACAGTTACATGAACTGTCACACCCAACTCTACTGTTAATTTAAGGTAATTAGCGAGCGAGTGATTCCCAATACATCATGGTGCAACTGGCAGACTCCACAATATTTCACAGCCAATCTGTTACCTTTGCAGCCCCGCCTCCTTCCCCCTCCCTCCTGCTCTCCATTTCTCTCATTTCAGACACAGTAATGATACATGCAAACAAACTTAAGCTTGCGGACAAGCACACAAACAGATACCCTGACAGATACACTGACATTCTCTGACAGGCTAATGTGTACAAGCTGTATGATAAGAGAATAATGTATTTTGTTCTAGTTCAGCTGTCACAGTTTACTTTCCAAACAATATACTGGCAAGCCAGCCTAATACTATAACCTACTGTTACAGCCTAAGTTACTAAAATAAAAATATCTTACTATGTGTAACCAAAGTTTTGGAATATATCTACTGTGATATAATTTGTATCAAAATAATGCAACAAATAGAAATAGAGAGCTGGAGGGTGAAGACTATCTAGAATATCCTATTAACTACACCCTTCCCACAGACTAAACATGTAGGTAAACAATACTTTGGCCAAACAGTTATCCATAAAATTGTATGGTAACAGTTGCAACAAATATATAACTAATTAATGTTTTGGTTAGATTTTTGGTTTTTGGTTTTTTACGCCAGGTATGATTTACTTAGCCATTTGCACCTTGTTTGAGACATATTTGGCACCTAGCTTTGTGCAAATATTTTAGACACACACACCTGCAAGTCTAGAAGAGTCATCAGTCATCTGAGGTGCCATCAGTGAAGCGTCCCTCCATTACATATATACACCAGAAACACCTATGTCAATTTGCTTTAATTGTGGTCAGGGGCTGTTCCGATTTAGAAAGGTCCTAATGCTACAGCATACAATGATGTTTTAAGTGTCCAACTGTCCAGTTGTTTAGGAAATGCCCCTTACTTTCAACATGACACTACCCCTGTGCCCAAAGCAAGGTGAGGTCCATAAAGAACGTGGTGTGGAATAATGTGATTGAACTACACAGAAACCAGCAGAAAACCCACATTTGAGGGAACATGCAGAAAAGGTGTCAAAATAACAGCTGCATGCTCCGAGGCATCCCGTTCATTTCTGACAAAACAAACAGATGTCACATGTGTACTAAACATACCACTCCACATCCACAAAGTCTTTTAACTCTCTGAGTTCAAAGATGATGATCAAGTGCTTAGGTACTTTCGGTTTAGTTTTTGTGTCTGAGAGTGTTTGTTTTCAGAGTCTGTGCAGTTGTTAATTTGTGTTTGAGTGAATCTGTAAATTTACACACAATTGCAAATACTGCACAAAAAGTGTGTTAACAGTGTCCAACATCTGGGTTGTATTTACTCATATGCCTCAGATGTTTGAAACATGGCTAGAGAAGTAGAAATAGTTTATATATGATTGTATCGAGTTCCTAAAGCATATTTCTGACAAATGTTCAGAGAAAACCTTTTTAAAAAGGCAGTAGACGTGTTGATTAAAGATAGGGAGGTGATGGAGCAGTGGCTAAGACACATGCCTTTGGTGTGAGAGACCCGGGTTCTAATCCACTGTAAGACACCAATGTGTCCCTGAGCAAGACACTTCCCTAATCCCTAGTTGCTCCAGAGATGTGCGACCTCTGACATATATAGCAATTGTATGTCACTTTAAAATAAAGTGGCAGCTAAATGAATTAATGTACAATAGATCATACATGCAGACTTATATGTATGAACATTTTACAGTATTAGTCTTATGTGTAGTCATTATCCCAGCATGAGAAGGAGTTTTTTGGTGCTGTGGTTAAAAACTCCACTGCCACTAAAAAGTGCCATTTATGGATTATAAAAGATGTTGGAAGTAAGGGAATGGAAGTGAAAAATCTGAAATGATCTTCAATCTTTTTATCTACTGTAAATCTGCTGCTATTTGAAACAGTAATTGGGCTAAATAAGACGTGTAAATGCCTGAGGAGTTGTGCAGTGCAGTGCAGCAGTGGCATTGTTCCAGAGTCATCAAGCTAATAGTTATATTATGTCCAGCATGTTGACGAATGGCAGCACATTACCTCTATTCAACAATTGATAGAAAATATATTATGGAACCAATAGTTTCATATACCAACAGCCATGAGGGAGGCTTATAGCTTTAATATTTTGTAATAGCCAAACCTTTTATATGACTCTGCTCAGTTTCAGGCAGTAAGTGAACCAGCAGGCCTCTGTCTCAGACAGAGCAGCTGGGGAGGTGTGAGACTACTTTAGCTCGCTGCACCACATCAGTCTCTTAGAGGCTCTAAGACATTCACACATTCATACACTCACACGTGCATGTATCACACTTGCACTCATACATACACCTGTTATGTTCCATAAATGGCAATATGTTATTATGACGTAATGGATAATAGTTTAAGTTTTACCATCACAGTGGCCATAATATAAACAGTACAGTGGTACTAACAATGGTATAAATAACAAATCATGATAACGGACAATGCACAAACACTGTATCATGGTGCTAATAATGGCACACCATGGAATGCTAATCTAACAGTCGCCAAAACATGATCTCATGTCTATTTCTAAGTATCAGCCATTGTGTAAATGGCACATGGTGGCACTACAATGGATAAAATATGCATACCTAACTGAATGTCACTTTCTCTGCATTTACAATAATGCTTTATTTGTGAGACATTGATATATATATTTCAAAAGTACAAACAAATAAATTTATTGAAACTGGTTAGATTTAAAGCACATACCATAAACGAAATCCCAATAGTGTTGCTAAATCATCTCTATTACTACACATCTACATATAGGAGGGGCAGTATTGTAGCAAGTGTCCAGAGGAACAAGAAGTTACATAAGTTACATAAGTATGATAAGCAGGTACTGGGTAAAGAGACAACTAACAATTTTAAGGTTGTCCAGTAACGATACAAACAATAAATCTATATAAAGCAAAAACTACAAGTCTACAATCAGGAATTATTAACCAATAATCACAAGGGGAAAAAAGAAAGTGGCAAGACAAAAAAGTAAACAAGAGATGGAAATTGAACTTTGAAGAAACTCATGGGATTGACTGCAGAAGACACAAAGACAGAGGCAAGGACATGCCTGTTTGAGATATTTTAATTGAAAAACTTGTTTTTCCACCTCCCATCATTTGTTTATATATCTTCAGTTTGTCTTTGTAGGTTTCCATACTGTCATCGTGGGGCAGTATGGGGCCTTTAAGGGATCCTCTTGATTGTGTTGGTGTGTGTGTTTCTGTATGACTGTGTGATCAACTCTACCATATTGTGTGGTTAGTAAACAAAAACAAAGAGAATACCATAAACACTCACCCTCCCTTGCATGGCCATGGTTTATGTTTCCAGTTGACATGGCACTGTCTTTCATGAGGGGGCCACCAATTAACCTCATAGAGTTTGAGTCAGACTGAAGTGCCCCAGGCGAGGTTCCTGGGAAATAAAAAAGAGAAAGAAAAGTGTTGTAGTATAACATCTGGTTTTACTCTGAATATGTTAAAATCTTTTCATTTTCAGAACCTTACTTGAGAGCTTCATATTCTGCTATATCTACACTATTAGGAACCCATCCACACTACTTTTTTTGTTTAAAAAACGGAGTTTTAAAACGAATATGATCTCCATCCACACCAGTGTTATTTGCACGGTACAAAATAATAACAATACCAAATCAAAAATTCTGTCAGTAGCATTGTGTATCTGCTTGACTAATACGACCTAATCAGAGAGCCAAACGTGAGCGTCTGCGTCATTGTTTCTAAAGTCCTCCGTTTTTGCCCGTCCCCACTAAAATGCTCTCCGGAGTTTTAAAACGAAAAACAGGGTCGGCGGCATTTTCAAACTTCTCTGTTTTAGGTCTAGACGGGAGGAAAAAACTAAAAAACTAAAACGCATGGGGCCTAGGTTTTTGTTTAAAAAACAGAACGAAAACGCTCCCAATCCACACCAGCGTTTTAGAATTGATCTCCGTCTATATTAAAATGAGAAAACATACACTGGGCATGACTGAGGAGATTGCCTACTCCGCAGTTACAGAGATTTAGCGAAAGAAGAAAGTACACACAAAGAACCACACCAGAAGTTTTTTGGCATGGACCAACAACGAAGTGGAGCTCTTACTGAAAGTAAAACGGGAGTACAAAGCAACTGTGGCGGTGGAAAACAGACTGGGAAAGCAAATACGATGACATGCACAATATAAGTACGTGTTATTAGCCTACAAAATATTTTAAGAAAAATACCAAAACATAAACACTGCCAGTAGCATTGTGTTTTTGCTTTGCGTGACTGATGCATGACAGAAGCCAAATGTGACTCTGCGTGTCCTCTGTTTCTGTATGTCCGTACTATTACACTACCCGAGAGTTATAAAACAAAAATGGGGTCAGCAGCGATTTCAAACTTTTTAGGTCTTCAGATTCAACGTTTTAGTTTGGACGGGAGGTTTCAATCAGGCAAAAGGTCTGCATTTTAAAACAAAAATATAGTACTGTGGATGTAGCCTCCTTTTAAAACCAGATCCTTCAGTCTGATTGTTTTAAAATAGTCTTACAAATGTTTTTGGGATACTTAACAGCGCTTGATAGCATTGTACATGGTTTTGAATTAACTGTTGTTGTCAACTTGGCAGCAAAAGTTTGGCGATGAAGCCATACATGAAGATCAGCAGAGCAAATCTGCCTGAGTGCCCTGCCCTGTCAAAGTAGCACCTTGGAGCATTCAATGCATTTGGAGAATGTGAGATGATTGCATTCAGAGGTGTTTATCAACATTGTCTCAGTGGAAGTAAGACAGAGAGCCACACAGAGCCACAGAGAGATTGGGGCAGTCTCTGAGGTCTGTAACAATCTTCATCTGATTTGTTTTTCCTCCTCACTGCCTCTTCTATCTTTCTCATTGTACCTTTTCTGTGTGAGTGAAAATGTGAGCAGACTCAGATCATCAGGTTGCTAGGCAACGCGGGCCATGTGCAGGCACGTAACGTTGGGTTTTGGGTCTTGTTTTGGTTGGGCTTCTTCCTACGTTCTTGCTGTTGGTCCTCTCCCTTCCTCTCATCTTCTTGATCCGTTGCCTTTTCTTTTTGTCTTCCTTTACCCCATTTCTTTTCCCTTCTCTCTGTCTGTTTGACTGCACAGTAGAGATTTCTGCACCTGGGTGATGTGCAGTGCTCCTAGCCAGCAGGAGCAGCAGCAGCCGTGAGCATTTATCAAAGCCGTGCTCCGTAATGACCACTCAGCAGTGGGGAAATTGAGCTGACCCTGAGGCCAAGCTGTTAGAGGGGACTGGTGGGAAGGCCAGCGGGGTCAGGCCATCCTTGTCCCACCCACTTAGTGGGCATTTAGCGCTGAACCATTAGTTTACTGTTTGGAGGCCTCACAGCTATCCCTTGCACAATACACACACACATGCACTAATACACACTTATACACACACACACACACACACAATGTGGACAACAGCCCCTCTGCCTAATCTTCAGCACTTCAATGTTTACCTGACACAAGTTGTAAAAGGAAAAGAGTCAAAGAAACTGAGGGTGTAAACTTTGTTGGCTGCCAGTAAATGCTTAGACTTGGCACTATCAGGAACCATTTCTCTGTTGTTGTACTGAAAGCGGGTCAAGACAATATGGGCAAAGTAAATGTAGCTTAATTTCACATTTTCTCTAAAGGATTTTGAATTCAATTATAGTGAACATGCAAACTTTAAACTGATGATACATTGCATGTGCACAGTATAACTGGATCAAAGTGGCCTGCAGACAGACATGTCCTGGTTTCTCTGTAGTGTCCGCGGGTTTTTGAAGTTTCAGTGGACCCAAAGATTGCTATGGACCCGAGTACAGACTAGCTAGAGAGAGTAGATTAAGTGTACTTCTCTGTTTATTCTCTTTTCAAAATAATTGTAACTCAATTATTTGCTCAACCCCTCAGCCTGTTTTTATTTTCCATTTAACTCTTTCAACCCTGATTGTACACTGTCCTGTTTTACCCTGTTTTAATGTGTATTTTTTTTCAATTTCCCTATGTTGCTTTTATGTGTTATGTAAAGCACTTTGAATTACCTTGTTGAAATGTACTATACAAATAAACATGCCTTGCCTTGCCTTCCTAACAAGGTGATTCAATATGAATCTCTGAGCTCAGTGTGTTATGGGCTTTCCAACCTTATCACTGGCTGATTGAAATCAGACTCTTTACTCTCACCGCCACCCCACCATTTTTTGTCTCACATACAGTAAACTCAGCTTTGTTCACACACAAACACAGGCACAACGCATATGTTTAGAGATAATGTTAATCATTCAGTCCTTGTAGAACAATACTAAAATTTCAGACACAAATTCTCGTCTGACTGTTTAAAGTCAGTTTCAAAAATGGTAATGAATTGTTTGAAAAATAAATTTTGTTCTTCTTCTTCTTTACAAAGGAATGGGTGATCATCTGTAGTATGTCATTTGACCTTTGTTGATCTCTTCCCAGACACTGTGGAGACATGACAATTTCAAGAGCTTGTTAATGCCGGGAAGCTGCATTGAGACAGATCACTGGCTCTAGTTAACATTATTTAACTCAGCTATGTCTTCAGGCACTCACTGACAACAGTCCAGAGGCTGCCACGGGGCAAAAATCGCAGGGGAGCCGCACGGACACAGACAATCAATATGGACGCAGATGGGAAGAGTGGTGGGGGCAGGGGAAAAAAAGAGCCAGAATAGTCATTTTCGCTTGAGAGGAGCTCCCTTGAAAGCCATGAAATAAAAACCTGAACTTTAAAATTGATAAGGATTGATTTCACTGACATGGGATCATAACATACACCCCTTTGGAGACTGGCAGCGTGAGGGCTTACAGATGGCTGACGCGTAAAGGAGAATGGGGAGGACGTAAATCTGACTACAGCACAGCAATTAGCCTTTTACTGTGGAAAAGATATGGAGAATCTTTACTGTTTCATCAAATGGCATTAGGCACGCTCTAGGCCTGGAGGTTTCTCTGTGAAGACAAATGCTAGAATAAACTTGTTTGGACAGATGGATTGGATGGAATTCTTCACAAAGTTCACTATTTTCCCTCACAGATCCATATAGATCACTAGCAAATGGTTAGTTCATTATGTGGCTTCTATTAAATGTCACACAGTGTTTGAGCAATAAGTATGGAGACAATTCCAAGCTGACATTTTCCACAATGTTTTCAAAGACAAAGTGTGCTGTCAGATATGTTTTGAATTAGTTGATCTCAGTGTTTACTGAAAGTGCTGAAGAGTAGCTGAATTCATGGAGGGAAAAACAAGCAACACAGAAGCTGTTTTCATTCATTAATGAAAGTAGGGCCTCACTGTTTTAATGACTATTCATTTGCAAGCACCCTAATCATGTTATGAATCAGAAAACAATATTGTTTCTAATTGCACTATCATGTATGCTTTAAAAAACAAATGTTCAGGCCCCAGAATGCAAATTAATTACTATTCAAATGAGCACTGTGCAGCAGAGAACATGATTAGGTTAAAGGAGAAAGTACTTGGTACTAATTCATACTCAGATGAGTGATGAGTGAGGAATGAACAGGGAGGTCTTGATCAAAGCTAACATTGTAAGCTAACATTGTACTGTATGCTGGTGAGCAGATGGTGAGCCATAAATCCTCACCCAGGCTCTGACACATATTAGCATTTAGTTAGCAGCCCACAGCTTGCCAGCCATTTAGGTAATATCTTCATCAGATCACTTTGGAAATGGTGATGGAGTGAGTTGGGGGGATTTTAATGCTTTCATGACTTGTATTGTGCTTAGTTAGATGGAACTCTGGCTGTGCCATGAAGTGTTGCTGTTGGCAGCGGTAGGAGACTGCATGTGTTGACAAATACGCTCATCACTGCCCATTTAACTGCATAAAGCTTTCACTGGCACCAGCAACTTGTTTCCAACATCATTTACCTCAAGTAAATACACAAAGTGCCAATGTACCCTACTCACAACATCACAGATTGGCAATAGCATTCACATCATAGTGAAATGTTAATTTAAAACTCATGCATGTATTTTCATTTTAGAATTTAACTTCCAAGTTAACTAAACTTGCTATTCAGAGGCCACACAAACATTTTGGTCAAATAAATGTACTGAATGTATGGTTCAAGTGTACACAGCTAACACTTATCCTTTTTTGTTTATTTTAGCATACTTCCTGGACACCAGGGCAGTGACATGAAAACACTTGAAATAATTCTGTGAGAATGATTTGCAAGGTTTGCATTAATGCTGACAAGATTTATTCTAAATGAGATGGTCACCACTAAAACCATCTCTAATGAAATTATAGCTGATGGTCAAGTCTGTCACCACATCAGTCAGCTGCTGCTCGCACAGCTTATTCAATCTGAGACCTGAAATTCAACCACTGACAGAAGTCTTCAATAAAATAACCAAAGGCTGAAGTGGGGCTATTATTGGCATTTGACATTCCCGATTCATGACAAATTCTTCATCTTATAAAAACATCAGCAGACTTAAAGGCTATTTTAAGGTAATCTGTTTTGTCTGATGAGTGGATGTTACTGTGCTACTGTACTGCATATGTCAGAGAGGTAAGATGCTAAACACTTGACAGAGACCAATGGTTTCTTTATTGCCCCACAAAAATGCCCAAGTGACTAATAATAATATATTCAAAATATAATTAACGCACCTTGCCTCATGGATTTAGAATTTTAAAATATTATTAGCAGAGGCACACATATTTCTCACATTAAGATATTCTTTATAAAAACATTTATATCTATTCTTTAGATTGAGTTTGGCTTCAAGAGGCAAATATGTTTTAATTATGTCTGACAAAACAATTTTTTATTGCTAGCCCAAAACATTTTTACAGTTTTTCTTATTTTGATTCTTTGGATACGACCAGCTATGGTCTCAAACCCTTTCTTTTAATTTATGGTGACAGACACCTCCTTTAGTTTATTCTTGGTTTATGAGTTTGGAATTTAAACTGGGGGACTGGGCTATCTGATGTAGAAACTAATAAAAATATATTCATATTGTTAATCACTGTTTACTACAAGAGTAAAAAGCTGAAATGGATAAATGATAAGGACTGGGAGTATGCATTTAAAGGCATGCATGCATGCAATGCAACAGACACAGGAGAAATGCTGTAAACTCACTTAGTGACACTTACACACTGACAGAGTGAATGACTCTCCTGCTGCGCGGATTGGGTTACAGTCTGTGAGCTGATAGTAAAAGGGCAGCACTGAGAAAGAGCAAGACAGAAAGTGCAAACTGTGTATGTGCATGTGTGTACGTGTGCATGTGTGTGGGGTTAAATGTGGTTCAACTGTGAGGAACAGCTGAGAGAGCACATATATGGCACAGAGGAACAAGCATAGTGATAGGCAACTTGACAACGCAACCTGTTTTATGGTGACAAGTGTGTGTGTGTGTGTGTGTGTGTGTGTGTGTGTGTGTGTAGTTGAGAGAGAGAAAGGGAGGGTGAGTGGGATGAGAGAAAGTGTGAGAAAGAAAGAGTGAAGACTGTGCTAAAGAAAGGCAGGTGAGCAGTGAAGTGCCTGTCTGCCCACCCAACATGTTCACACGCCTCCTTTAAGAATAGCAAAGAGTCTTGGTAAGCGATATCCACACCAGGGGTGCTGATGGGGAGGATTGTGTAACTATATGTGTGTGTGTGTGTGTGTTTGCATATGTGTGTGCACATGTGTGTGTTTGTGAGTTCGAGAAACTGAGCAGAAGAAAGCCAAAGACGACTGCTGACTATCATTCATCTGTCATCCAAAGTACCAACAGGAAGGGATCTGGGAATGATCACTGTTTCCTGTTACCCATGAGGCTTAGCACGGACAACAGCAGTCAAGGTGCGGTATACTTTACACCTGGTTGCAAACTAAGTATTTGTCTGGCTTTGTGTATGGCTCTGGCTGGGCTACAGCCGTGTGTGTTTGTGTGTATTCTTGATGCATAAGCACAGGGTTCAAATCATCAAAGCAGCTCTCCTCAGCTCAGTTTTCAGTGAGCAGCTAAAGGTTAGACTTATGTGTTGCTACTTACAGTAACACACGGAGACTGCTTTACACCGTATCATTACCACTACAGAACTCACTTGTCAGTCACTCCAATCCAGTGAAGTGGGTCATTTCAAAAAGAGACCCACACACAATATGAAAAAGTCATTCCTAATAATGTTACTGAAGTGCAGTGGAAAGTCTACTTATTCTACTCTAGTGTACAAAAATATGCTAAATATTTTGAAAGCGTATGCCTCTGTTTGACTGGCGACCTGTCCAGGGTGTACCCTGCCTTTCGCCCAATGTCAGCTGGGATAGGCTCCAGCCCCCCGGCGACCCTGTACACAGGATAAGCGGTTGACAATGGATGGATGGATGGATGGATGGATGCCTCTGTTTGTTACTATCCTTTTCAGAAACCAATTAATTTTTGACAGCTGTTACTTCATCAGTAACAGCCATTATTGATTAATCGGTTCAGTCATTATTAAAGCAAAAATAACCAAACATTTGATGGTTCTGGCTTCTCAAATGGAAAAATTTATTTTCTGCTGTTCTTTGTCTTACACGATAGTGAAATTTGTTTCGGTTTTGGACTGGTAGTTGTTCAAAACCAGCATTTTGAAGATGTCACTTTGGGCCCTCGGAAATTACAAAGGACTACTGTAACATATTATAGACGGTTAATCAAAAAATAATCGGCAGATTAACTACTAATAAAATGCAACTAATGAAAATAATCATTAGTTGTAGCACTAAAAACATATCTACAGTATATCTCTATCTAAAATATATATTATATATGTTCTAAATAATGCTGCTATCTTGGCAAGGACAGCCCTATTGAATAGGTTTTCAATCTCAGTTAGGCCCTTTCTTGGTTAAATGAAGTTGTAAATAGTTTACCACCAAGCTCGAAGATATGAGCTCTAACCCTGCAACCCACACTCATAAAGAAACTACTTGTTATGTGTGTTCTGACCAGAAATAGACCCATCCTGGGGTCACCAGCCATAGTTTGAGAACCGCTGACTGTCAGTGACCTTTTCAGCTCTCATTCATGTAGCAGGAGGCTTCACTGTGAAAAAGATGAAAGGTTGAAGCTGATTTTAATCCTGTGTTTTCTTAACAACATCACAGAAACATATTATAGGATTATCTTAACCTTAACCTGTCCATTATTGTATTAAGAATTACTAACATGAATACCATACAAGACTTTCATTGTAATTTGCCTTCTCTAGTGTAATAACTTTGTGTAAGCTCTGTACTGATTAAGCACTAATGCAATACTAATATCTATTTGAGCATTGCACAAGCTAGTGAACTGGAATAAAACAATTGTAAAGACCCAAGAAATTACTGTTTCAAGTGGTTAACTGTCATTTTTCAGCTAAGAAATGGTTAAGTTAGTGCCTGAGAGACGTCTTGACTTTTGGTATGTTATTTTTGTAACATAAAAAATAAAAACTGTATTCTTTTTACTGTTTGCATTTCAAGTGGGATTGAGATTCAAAGGCAAAGTATCCTGTTAAGTTCTGTATTCAGGTTATATTTGAAATCGCGAAGCTACCACCCAAAAAATTTTAATTATTATTAAAAATTATGATGATGGGAAACATGTAGTATTTAAAGTACTTAAAATACTTTTCATTCTCTCTAATCTATTAGAAATATTTGTGAAGTTGTTGTTCGTCAAATAGTTTACATTTATTACTCATTGGAAACTGAGAGAAGAGTGACAGTGAAACATGCAGCAACTGCCGCAGACTGAATTCAAACCAACATCGTTGTGGTATGTGTCTCAGCATGTTGAGCCACCAGGACGCCAGATCTGGTCTTTGAAGCCATTGCGGGTTCCCTGAGTCCAACAGCAGCAGTAGCCAGGGGGGTATCAAATGTGTTAGAGCTGCCCCACTAATAAGATAAGTGGGCTAATGCTAGCACTAGAGGTTTGCCACTCATCTCAATCTGTCGTGTTTAACAGTCTCGCAGGAATAGCTCTCAAATTTAAATGCTAGACGGCTGTTGATGGAGTGGAGAAGTGTAGTGTGTCTATCTATCTGTGTGTGTGATGTGTGCAGAGCAGTGTGATTATGTGTGTTTGGATATGTGTTGGTGGGAGTGAGCATGGGTGGAAGCAATGTAAGACGCTGGCTATGTCTTATGGAACATCAGTTGACACTAGAAAAATACAGCTGCCGATAAATCTCTGACAACAGCCCCGGACTCAAGTTTCACTCCATGATTTATTGGAGTTGTTCCTTTTAGATTTGCCATTTGGGAGCCACGATCTCTGTAGGTCATTTGTACAACTAACTTTTTAAACTTAAACACTACGCAAAGAACAAATGTGGGGAGAAGGAAACTTGGCCTTTCCAAAGATGAAAACAGCTGGATATCATTTATCTGTTCTTTCTCTTTTTTCCTTCTGGAGCTCTTTTGTTTTCTCAGTGATTCAGTTTGGATGATTATATTTAACCAATGATGCACCCAACAGTTGCTCTCAAAATGTCAAGCGTGTGTTTGAAAACTGGACTTATACTGAAATATGTGTGCTTTAAGGTGAAAGCTATTACTCTCATTAAGTCTCTATTGATCGGCACTTCTAGCACTAATAACGTCTGCACAATGTTTATTAGACTGAGAGGGACTTGTTGAGACACTTATTTCTTGATAACATCATCATTTAATAAAAGAAAACCCTATCTGGCGTCTTGATGGTTCAGTGTGCTATTGTATGTACTGATGTTACATGGGTATTAAACTGGCTCATGGGGATTATTGTATGTCAGCACATGTCCCCATAAAAACAATTATTTAAAAATTTTCCTTAAAAAAATCTGCTTTTAGATAACTTCAGTTACAAATTAATTATATGAATATTTAAAAAATCTTCTGCACACCTCACCCTAACCCTGCAGATCATTGTGGTCCTATCTGGTCCTTGATTATAATTATTTAGATCTAAGAAGAAAAATCTTCTTCAAGATTAAGCTATATTTTACATTGCATTTTAATAACAACATTTTATACTCTTCATATCATTTGATATTGTACATTTGATTTGATTTGATATTGTACAATTATTGTTGGGCATGATGAAACATTCATAATTAATTTTTTGTTAAAGATCAGTCAAGACAAGACACAACCTGTGACTGCAGCATTTAGGAAAAACGCATGTAATATTTAGCAAAAAAACAGCATCTGAAAACAAAGTCATCTGAAAGTATGAAAAGTAGGTATAATCTGACTCACACTGGATTAATTGTCAGCAGACCTAGACTATACAGGGCTCATAACTGTTCTGTGAAAACTGTGAAAATGTTCACACTAATGTCAAACCATATAACTGCCCTGTTTTGTGTTGATAAACATGATAATTTAATAAAATGGATATCATAGTGAAATAGTTTGTGTTAGTCATTGTTGTAATTAGCCGTCATCAAATATTTTAACCTCTGCTATGTTTCGATTTTCACAAATTAAATGTGCTGGCATAAATCACCGAACTGGCCTTTAGAGGGCACTGAATTTGATCTTAGCTTTCCCCACCTGAGTTTGTTTGCTAATGGCCGTGTGGACACCACACACTCTTAACACATCTAACATCCCCCCCATCGCCCCCTCGCCTCCCGTCTCTGTGCTGAGACAACTTGGAAACCACCGTCCATGACTGAGGAAACTGGCACTCCATAGTAAGCACCTCAATTACAAATGTTATCAGTCCCAAGGAAAGAGAGAGCTTAGCACTTGTGTCTGTTTTTCTCATAAGAAGTGGTTCAGTGGCTTCTTTAGGATAGGAGAGAAGGGCTCAAGAAAGACAGGGACAGCAGTTTGTACATATGTGTGTTCTTGTGTGAGTGAACCTGTCTATCCTCTAAAACTTGACCCCTGTCCCTCCCTTAAATATCCTGTCGCCTTCGGTGTTTCTTTCTTGCTGTCCCTCAGTATCTTGACTCCATGTCCTTCGCAAAACCTTAAGAACCCAATCGTCTCAAATTCAGCCCACTGAAATAATTAAGGGGTTGCATGCCACCAAAAATAAGGGCGTGTGTATTTTTGAAGTGGGGAGGGGACATGTGTTTGGAGTCTCGGGATGCCGGGATGCCTCCAGCTGGGTTCAACTTGTTAGGAAAACTGGGTATTGCCTTACACTTCCGTTGACATGACTGCAGTATCAGTGGTGGGGGGAGTGTGTTGGGTGTCAGCCACCCCTTGGCTGACCCCCCCTGGGATGTGCATGTTACGGAGGTGTTCTGACAAACATTTGCCCAGTGCAGTGCGACGGACAGGCCCCATGAGCATGAAGAGGTGTTTACAGTTATCTTGCGCTTTGTACATCCCCAGGAGCATAAATACACACTACTCACAAGACTCAACCTGGGCTCTTTAAAACAGAAACTTGTCTGTTGGCCTTTGCCAACAAAAAACTCACAGACATGTTGTTTCAGATCCCGGTGAGACGATGAAACACGACCCTGCAAACACTGCATAGCTGTTTATAACACTATGAGACAGGATTTTACAACTCAAGAAGTTCTCAAAGTTATCACAGCAACAATCATTTCATCTTCTGTCTCAACGATTATGAAACAGAGAAATATGGCATTCACATAACAATGTATTCAAACAGAAATGTACCCTTGGACAAATTTGTCCAATTTGATTGCTCAACACACCAGAAGTCGAGCCAGTTACAATTTTTTACCAGAAAACCTTACATTTTTTGCATAGACACCCATGGTGTAATAGAGCAGTGACTGAATAAGTGAATGAGGGGGCTGTGTTTCTTCAAATGATGTTGACTCACTAAATACAGACTTATTTGCATCTTGTAGTTTGAGCATAGTTCTAAACATATAGAAGCTATACAGAGTTCTTTCTGTCTGTATCAAATGTACCCTACATATTTACCGCACCTACACAAATCTTGCTATCAGGCCTGCTCCTAAAATGAAAAGACAAAGAACATTAGTCTCTTTTTTCAACCTCTGCAATGAACCCTAATTTCTATGAAGTTTATGAAACTGACTTCCCATAGATCACCTGCAATTCTTGACACATGAAGCACATCATCTTCAGTCAGTGCACATTCCTTTCTTAGCACTACTCCTAAAACTTACTATAAACTATGTGGACAGAACTTTACAAAAACAAAAATTTATAAGCTTTTGTTAACTGAATAAAGATGTTGTTGTAGTATATGTTTCATTAAGGTATGGTTGGAGCAGAAGAGAAGGGGGATTATAAAAATGTATTACTATTAAATACTTAGTACAGAATGAGGTCACAGTACAGTGTAATCACCTTCACTGCAATATACAAAAAGCCTAAACCTGACACAGATATACAAACCCTAAATATAAACACAGACATAATGAAATATGCTACACATAAACCCATATTCAGGTTCGCTACCAGAAATGGACAGTGAACACACACGCAGACATATCACACACACACACACACAGACACAATTCATAAGCATGCAGACTAGAGAGCAGGCGTCCTTTTGTTGGAGGGAGAATGGGAAGTGTGAAGGACGTGACGAGGGAGATAAGTGTCCTCCAGGGCCCTGAGGTTACCCTAATGGTGTCATACATCACCCCTCACAAAGCCATGCAGAGCAAAGTTGTCAATGCATGAATGCTGCACTATTACTATCGGCCATTTTAATCATGGCACCTGTCACTGCGCTAATCAACACCATAACTTCACACTAGAAATGCTGCCATGTACCAGGAACTGTATACAACACAGGCAGTTATGCAGAGGGGTCTGCTGGCTGGATGGTGGGCCACTGTGCCGCTTTGTTGGGGGGTTGTGACTTTGTAGTGCATCATTGCCCTTGTTTAATGGAGGCTTGGCTGTTCCTAAGCAGTTGTTGTGACAATGCTAAATGCCGCTTTTATGAACGCGCTAAAAGGGTTTTCCCCCACTGTCAACACCCCCCCAGACAGCCTGTCCAGTGCAACCTACTGGACACACACCGAAAAACAAACAGTCCTCAGCACTCTGCAAATGTTTCCTTCTTGTCCACACTGAGGAAGATTCTAAAAATGCATCATCTCTACATTTTTGCCTCCCATCTACACTAAACATGTTTTCATGTCACTTTGAAAATGCTAACATGGCTGGATAAATAATCACCAGTGAGATGTTTAAAGCAGAGGTTTTAAAAGAAAACATTTGAGGTCTAACAGCCAACTTCCATGTAGCAGAACATTTAAACAACTTTGTTGCCTTAACTTTCCAGGTGATCATTAATTTTTTATATGGCAGATGAGCAAATACAGGGATTGTCCTTGACATTTCTGACATATAGATAACAGAAGGTCTTAATACAGCCTCCCATGATCATAGTTATCTTACTGTTTGTATAGATACAAAAGATATGATTCATAATATTCTGAGGCAGAATAGTAATTATGTCTGATTATAACCGATACAATAGGGGGTTTAATTTTGGCTCATCATAGCATTTAGCCAGGGATCCTTACAACATGTTGCTTGCAATGTAGTCTATGAGGCATCTTACAGCTTAATGTCAAACCACTGTCCAACAGTGCTTTTAAGGAATGTCCAAATGCAGAAGAGATTATAAATTACAAAGGGAAAGATTCACTCAACACATTTAAATTAACAGACGGTAAAATGCTAAATGCTACAGCCACTGAACATGAGTTAATGTTACATCAGTGCTGCTTACAGGAATAACTTATATTTGTCAGATGTCAAAAGAAATACATAAAACAAGAAAACTGATCGTTAGTGCCTCACCATTTTCATTTTCTAATCTAAAATACTTCATTTTTAGCTCATTCTTTACAATGCATTTGTTTTCCCATGGAGATGCTTTGTGCATTTTACCTATTCATCATTAACTTTGTTGATGTTAGCTGGCTAGCTAGCTAGGTAGTTTTTAAGTTAACATTACCTACATAACCATGTTAATGTAAGTTAGTTAACGTCAGTTATGTTAGCGGAATTACTTGAATGCTGCTTTCCAACACACACACACATACATAAGTTAACCTTATATAGATGCACACCATGCTGGTCTATGAATCTGTCGACATTATTCACTGGTATTGCTGTTTAACAATCCCCTTACTTTCAGATTCACTGGCAACAACCCAGACATGCTCTCTGTAAATAAGTTACCAGGGATAAATCCAAAGACTGACACTACCGCTTTAGTTGACTCACTGATGTTGGCCTTTACAAACATTAAGCTAACGATATTGATGTGTACAGTCTGGATATGTGTCCCATGCTCACCCTGTTGCTAATGCTGCTTCACAGCCATCATGTCCACAGGGTGTTTAAAGAGTCACTTCACCAAAATTAGAAAAGCAACTTCTGGTGGTATTTAGCCATGTTATGTTCGAATAAATGCGAATAAAATAAATATTTATTTATGGATGATAAAGTGCAAAGCAAAAACAAAATGGCAATTAACACAACATACAGTATAGGCTACCTATATTTGCAAATATGACAAACTAAAGAAATTTATAGTAATAACAATTTTATTCAAATAGTCCATTTCAAGTAAACCACAACATGGTATGTACATGTAATAATGAGGCACAGGGTACCAGCACCAACACCAGCAGTAAGTCAGTAAAACCACAATGTTTAGCAACAGACAGGTAAAACACTAAATAGGAAACCACTTCAATAGATAAAATAACAACACAATAATTTAATATTACATGGTATGTTGACATATTCAATCTTGCTGGTGCAGAAAATGATCCAAAGTGATTTGCACCATAGCAATAAGTTCCCAAGCTGTTGAAATGTCAAAAATGGAAAGTGTTGCACATCATGATTGATGTTCTACCTAGTGTGCCTCCTCCAGTGGCATCATGTCAGCCGCCTCTGTGTATCTTCTTTCAGACTGAAACACTGTGTAGATATGTGTCCCAAAATAAGATAGATATGTTGCTTGAGACCCAGCAAAGCAAGAGTTATGGGGGCAGCTGGAGAAGGGCTGGTAAAATATGGATGATTTCTAACTATAAAGATACTGATATCTCAATATGAGTGATGGAAACATTCATGGTGTTGGTTTCAGGATGGTTGGACTGCCCTGTTTGGGTAGTGCTGGAGAGACACTGGGTCAAGTTGCAAACTATTAGCATTCCTTTGGATTGAGGCTGTAAGACAGGCTGGGAAATGGCTGCATTGCCTTGCCCTTTACACAGACAGGAGAGTGACCGATGTGAAGAAGGCCAAGGTGGAGAATAACAGAAGAAGTGGGAAGACACTGATGGTTGAGATATAAGATGGATAAAGCGTGGAGGAGAGATAATAGGAAAAGGTTAATAGAAAGCATAGAAGCATTTTCTAAGCTGTTAACAATACAAGAAGAACTTGCTTACTGTAAACAAAAGTTATCAGCATGTGTTCTTGTAGGAGGAAACATCACTTGTAGATGTGAGGAGGTAAAATCCCAGGGAAAATGTTTTAAACCAATCCTTTGATCCCCATGATCTGTGTATGTTTCAGTGAAATTTGTGAAAAGCCAAAAATGGAGAGACATCTCATTTTAAAACTATAGATTTACAAATTTTGGTTTAAAAAAATTAAAAAATAAAGAACAAAATTGTCAAGTTTGAAAACTAGCAGAATCGGCATCAAATCTAACTTTTACCGGTTTTTCTGTAAACATTATGAAACCAAGCTTCCGCTATAGTGGAGCCAGCAGTGAGAAGCCATATTTGAAGAGGGCTGTAGAGTAGTGGTTCTAGTAGTACTCTGTGTCATTATGAAACCTGTTTTAACTAATGAAATACATTATCATTAATCACCTACTCATTAGGAGCGACATGCTGAAGAGAGACTCAACGATGGCGGACAAGTAGGTGCACACAGACACACATACGCAACCATACAGTGACATTCACACACATAACATCCTCTAATCTCTGTGGCTCCAAGGCATCTTGCTGATCTCCTGATCCTGGGCAGACACATAGTTAGAAAACTTAACAATATGCATGCATTGACGATAGATTTCTCAATCAGTGCACACTATTCACCATTATACATAGCTCCAAGGCAGTTTAGGTGGTCTCGTTCCACAGGCGAGAGGTATCCTACCCCGGGTTAAGGATTCAGAGATTCTGGTTAATGATGCCCAAGCCTCCCCTTCCTCCCCAGATGCCATTAGATCCTCATTTTAAAGGAGAGTGATGGGCCAGGCTCGCAGGGTTATCTGGCCTATCTTTTAATCATAAATGAGATCCCTCCCTCTTCTTCCTCCCCCTCTTTACCGCTCTATGTCTACCTCCCTCACTCTTCCCCACTGCGCTCTCCCTCTCCCTCTGTGGGTTGGAGAAACTGCTGTCTCAGCGCTCCCCTACCCCTTCCTGTCCTGTCTTTATGCTTTTCCAGCCCATCGCTGATCGGGGGCATCAGTTCCACCGGGGTGACTCCTTTGCCGTCAAGAGCTGCAGAGTCCTCTTCTGTTCGGTCCGAAAGAATGGGGGAGATGGGTTGGCATGGGAGGGGGAGTTGTAGAGAGGTAAAAAGAGGGTCATGCCATGACAGGAGGCCTTAAAATGACTCCCAGTCTTCTCAAAAGTCTCACTTTACAGTGGAGGATCTTATGAGTGCTAGCCCTATGAAACTCTCCTAAAACGTTATCTTTATCCAATGGTACTGTGCTATAAACACCCTCTATCTCAGCAGTCTATTACCTCTGCAGTGTGTGCAATTTTTCACAAAATAATTTTTACACACTCTATCACACTACATATACATACCTTTTCTACTTTTTGGTGGATTGTTAAGTTTATGTACAATCATTTGGAAAATATATATCTGTGCTTGCAAAGTTTTGGAAGAGTTGCATGCTCACCTGCAGGCCTGGCCAATGATTTCCAGTCCTCATCACCATGCACACACACATAAACACACATACACACACACACCACCACCACCACTACCACCTCAGTGCCCCCTTGCCTTCAGTCATTGTCTCTCGCAGCAGTCCTGCAGGGGGTAAACGTCAAACTCTCCAAATTGGATGAAACATTATGGGAAATATTATGAGGCAGCCTGCTGGTGTGATGGCTAGGGGCTTGTGGTTAATTGAGTTGTTGCCCGCGCTGCATACTGAACAGGACCCGAGGATGTCTGACAAGTCGGGGTGGGACACTGGCTTTTTTCTTTGAAGACATTTTATCTTTATTGGTTAATGTGCATTCAAGACAGAGAAAGGCCAGATGGAAGAGGAAATGAAATGAGACAAAGAGAAAGGCACACTTTCCCAGCATATTTATCCATCCAATATATCAATGACCAAATAGTCAGAGACAAATAGTAAACAACTGCAACATCAGTGTTATTTTTATATTTTGAATCTAAGGAAGAGAAATCTCTTAACATCCCCCCAAACTATTTGATACATTACAATTACACCAAGTTCAAAGTCCCCCCACAACTTCAGAGCCGTGCCTCTAAAACTTTCTCTGCCAGAGGCATTGAATAATTTCGCCTCTTTAAGCCTGACGTACTGAAATCTTTTATCCACAATATTAGTCGGAAAAGGAAGACAGAACTGAAATTTTAAAGAGAAGGGGGGAAAAAAGCGAAGTGAAGTACTTTTGATCATTGCTGCGACAAGGCTGAGAAGTAACATTTAGTCATTAATGTCAAAGCGGATATATATCCCAGGATTTATATATTAGCATTAAGAGAAGCCTATTAGTTATGTAGCTCATTCTTATTCGGGGTCACTGCCAATGAGTAATAATCTTATGCAAATATATTCTGCTGGGGAATTTTCTGATGATTACTATATGCAGATTCAGCCCAGTTTCTTCCAGTGGCCCTGAAATGAGCAAAAACAGAGATATCCATACATTGTTCATGATTAGAAAAAGATGAAGGAAGCTGAACTGCATTATCAAGTTTTACATCATTAAAAAAACACAGTTTCAGTTATACTACTGGCAATAATTTCTTTCAAAGACTAACTATATCTCTGCTTTGTGGTCAATGTGTGCAAAGTTGAATACGTCACAATCTGAAACTTCCAGATTGTTGCTCACGATATTGATTAATAAACATCAAACTATTTAAAGCTTTGCAATATTCTCAAAAGTCCTACTTAGTCATCACATAATCACATTTTTTCACCCATACCACAGTTTAGAGGGACAACACTAAAGAGAAGATACAATTTAAACATTTGAAAGTGGATGTGACACGTTTAATTTCATTTCATTCTGTACATTTTTAAAAATAAAAATAAATTTTGTTAAGAGACTAGATACTAAGCATATAGGGCAACAATACAAGTACAATCCATTACCTGAGTTTGTATACCTGCATCTTTTACAAGAAACAAAATAATCTTCTGTACCATCAATATATGCAATCTTTAATGATGCAATCTATTTTAATCTTTTTAGTTAACTGTCATACTACGATATTCTATAAAGGCAATGACAGTAACACCAGATTCATTAACTACTTGTAGATTTGTACTTGTAATCCACAGTGTTTACCTTTAATATAAAATTATTATGCTGATAACTTGTAAATGTCCACTGACATGACCACATTCTTACAGTGGTCTTCACAGACTCCTCACAGATTGTGTGGGAAGTGCGAGTTTCTAGGAGGCTACTTCATCAACATTTCTCAATGGGTCAGTGTCCTTCGTTGCAGAGCACATCAATTCAGAGAGGACATCGATCACAGCTGCCTCTCGTCACATTGACCAGCTCATTAGCTGAACTTAATATACGTCGAGGGAGCTCTGAGGCCTGCGTGTCAGTCCTGCACTCTGTAGGAAGGTGGCTTGAAGATGTACACTCCCATGATACAACTTACATTGGTGCAATGACGAGGCACAGAACTGTAAAATGCTAGCATGCATGTATGCTTTTTAATTGCTCTCTAATCAGTTTGGAGAAAGGTATATCCTGTTTAAAATGCAAATGCAAACCATGATACGTGCTAATTTGCCAGCCCATTGTACTCAAAAATCATGGTGAAAAAGATATGGAAAAATCTAGCACATCACAATTTACATCCAGTACCACTGCTCAGTGCCAATGCAGGGAGAAGTGTGGCCTTTATGTAGTGAGGCAGAAAGTAAGGTCCGGAGTGGTAGATGGTTGTATAGCGTGTCTGACTTTAATGCAGGATACTTAAGTTTTCTTATCTTTATAGACCTGCAATTAATGTTTGCTTTTTTAACTGCAACAAACAGTTGCCTTACTGCGTTGCCTGTTTAAGTTGCTTAAGCCTGAACAGACCTTACCCATAGATTATTAACCATAACCATCATCACTCACATCACACAGGTATTGCAGAAAGTTAACTTTTTCCATTGAACGTATCTTGGGGTTTTGCAGCAAATTCCACTCTGAAAGTGAGGCAGCAATTAAAGAGGAGAAAGTGAAAACTAGGATTGGCAGAACTACTTTCCCAAGAGAAACTCAAACTTTTTCATTACCATCATAAAAAGTGTTTACTATTTTCATCACCTCAGAAAGTTGTGTGTGTATCATGGCCTTCCGTGTCTTCCCACTGATGTAAACATCCACTCCAGAGCAAACCAGAGTGCCCCAGCTGACTGCTTGCCTTGTCAGCCCGACCCACTCACAGATGAGGGCCACATTGTGCCTATTTTCTGACTAAATGGTGGTTTCAGAGAGGAGAAAAGGGGGAAACTTGTGTAAACAAGCTACAGCTTTACCATCTCAATGTCACCGCATGGGTGTCTGGTGCTAAGCAAGGCTTTGTGCCTGTTGGCATCATGCATTCCTGCCTGGGCAAACTTTGGACACAGTCCTGCCTACTGGGCCTCTCGACTTCTTCTGAGCATTCATAAATAAATTGTGACAATTTATATTGAAAGAAGTAGATAGTAAAAGTCAGAGGAAAAATGATCTCACATAAAACTTTCTCAAGTGTTATTCATCACAGAAGCCGAGCAGAAATAAACCACAGCAAAGCGTATTGAACTTGTGGCGCCTAGAGCAGCTGACTGTGTCGACCCAGTGAGTTGTCCTCCTGGCTGGAGGCCACCACATGGAAGGATTTTCAGAGTATTCCAGGGGGATTTTACCATCACTACAGTGCCCCATTCACTTCCTTTCCTCTATCTTATTTGTATCCGTTAGGTTGCTGTCATGTTGTGTTTTGCACTGAGCACATAAAAGGCACAGATAACAAATTTTGCTGCAGCTTGATAAGGTCGTTCCACTTTAGTGCTGTTAGCTATTCTATGGGTTTTGAGACCATTACAACTGTGAAGTCAATGTGAACACACAAATGTATACACACTTTTGACCTCTGTGTGTCCTCTATATTTACCATTTCAGACAGTCAAATTTTAAGAGACACAGGGCTCTCCTGTCTCTAATGATTACTGGCTGAAGACATTCCTTTATTAGTGTCTAGTTTTGTAATGCTGCCAAATAACACTTTATTGCCCTTTAATTAAATATTAATGGTAGTGTCATTACATCTTCATTCATAATTAAAGAGCTAACAACGACTGATATTGCATATTAATGTAATTAAACATCAGTACAGTGTGTGTTTGTGTCAGGGATTTGAGGTGCAGTTGTTTGGTGATGGTAGCATTTTATTTAAACAATAGAAATGGTGATTTGTGTTTACAACACATCAATAAATTATCATTTTTTCATAACTTTGAAAACATATTTTTCTTAGGATCCAGGTGAAACTGCCATGACATACACATTTCTTTGCCATTCCAAATTTCCATTCACACTCCAAGCAATATTGTCCACATTCAAACCCTCAAAATGCAACCACTGTATTAAAAGGAGACCAGCACTATTCTCCCCCTCTCCCCGCCACACCCTCTGATCAATGCCCCATTAAGAACTGAGGGGGGAATGTAAGGTAAAAAAAAGGTACACTGACCCCCCCACTGCAGCTTTAGATTACCGGACCTGCCCCTCACCCCCTGGTCACCTCGACTTCATGACTCCCTCAGATGTACTTGGTTGTAATAACGCATGACAACAAGGTATCTTTTGTTATTAATTGGTAAACAAGAAGTTTCTGCCCTGGAAGCTAATGTGAAGACGGACACCACCAGCAGCAGCAGCAGCAGTAGCAACAGCAATCTTTAAATCCCCTTTAGAGAGCTGACCCCTGACCCAGCCTCAGAGAAGGTCAGACAAAACTTATCTCTCAAAGAATAAACCGGTGCCCCTTTTAAAGTCAGCACGATAATGATTGCCTGCAGCCCTTGCCTTGGCACTCTCACACAAAGTGGTACATGTGTTGATTTTTAATTAACAGGAAAGAGCAGTCACAATTATAAGCTTTAAAGGATGATTCAGCTTCATTACAATGTGGGTCTTATTTTTGTAATATAGTGTTATCATAACAAAAAGAAAGTGGTGTCAATTGTTTTTGTTAGGATAACACCGATGAAACAAGTGTTCAGATCATTAGACGGGTTGTAAACAATTTTAAAAAAAACAACTATACTTCAGTTTCCACAAAACAGACATCAAAGAGGAAATGAAAAATGAAAATTCGAAATGTTCTACTAGAACTGTATTTTAGAAGGGGTAAAAAATACTTAAAATATGAAGTGAAACACAACATAAGCTTAGCTCATTTCAAAGATTCAAGAAATGTCCAGAAAACATTTTTAATATGAATATACAACTTGTTATCCTATGATCGATGATTCACACTCACAAGTGAATGATGTTTCACACTTGGAAGCTCAGGAAAAAGCTAGTAAACTCACCTTTGAGTTGAGATTGTTGACATATCAGATCCTACTTGTAATAAAGTACATAGGTTGGAGTTTGCAAAATACTAACAATGTACTGAATTCCTGGAGAATCCTACCCCTAACACAACATACAGTATATACTTAGCATCAGAAGGGCCAGATGTGATGTGGAAGTGTCTTGCAAGGAAGCTACAGACAAAGTCAGACCTGCGGGGATCAACTCTGCAGTCACGGAGAAACTCACAAACCAGCAAGCCATCCTGTTGCCTCATCAATTATGCAGAATCCAACTTCTTCATATAAACCAAGAGAGGAAATAGATGAGCGAATGTTTTCCACACAGTAATGAAAGTCAAATTCACCCGGGTGCTTGGAAGCACTACACAGGCTGCAGCCATTAAAAGTCAATCGGGGTGTCTGCTGCGTAAACAAATAGCTATGATTATTCCAACCTGCCATCCTCCGACAGCATTAAAACATCCTTCAATTAGGCAGCGCTGCAACATACTCACACCCAAACAAAGCTCTCTCTCCACCTCTCTGTCACGTATCATTACTCCTACCATGCCGCTCCTGCTCCCTCGATCTCTGCACACCTTTCACTCATCATGATGTGTCAACTGTTTGCAGGAGAGACAGCAAAGATGGCTAACTCTTTGACCCACACCAAGATGGCATTGGTGCACAAGACACACAGTCTTCATTGTTTGTTGGCTGGATCAATCACAAAACACCTTAGGGCCCTTTTCTGAACTTTGGCCACACAGCTGGATAGGTAGGGTCTGACACAAGACTGTCAAGAGAATAGATTAACCACTTTTTGTGTTTTTATTAAAACTTTTTTCTAGTCTTTCTCTCTCTCACATCTACCCACTGGTTTGGTATATCACACTTTAGTTGTGAAATAGCTAGTGTACCAGTAGTTTGTGTGCCATTTCCTTTTCCAAAACTTTAACTTTAAGTTACCCGGTTTAAGATCTAAATATTCTTAACACTAAACTCTTAAGACACGTAGCTATGATTCTGACTTAAGGAAATTCCGCAGGATGAAATCACATTCATCAACCCACCATATCTTCTCTTTATGAGAAGTGTTTGATAAAATAATTCTAATTGCTATTTATTTGTTCATCAACTCAAAGACTCTTCCATCTTATTACTAGAAAAAACATCTTGATAGTCTCACCTATGAACAACAAAATCAGTTTGCTTTGTCCTTCTTACTGTATCTATCTGTAAAGTCACTTAAAACATATTCTTTCAAGATGTGTGTGCTCTGTTAATGGAAATGTTCCAGATACAGATCACATGTAAAAATGAGGCCAATGATTTTTCCATAATTTGAGAATGACAATGCTGCACTTGATTAATTTGAGAAATGATTATATTTGAGACCAAATTACCTGATGTAGTAATGACATTTTCTGCATATTATCAACATTGTGCGATACGATGCATGGTCAAAAAGTTGCATATTGCAGCTTTAAGCTCTTAGGATTTACAAACATCAAGCATTTAAATTTTTTTTTGTGGGTCTCTTACCACTGAGCATGATCAGGTCTGAAATTCAGTGTCACAAGTAACGCTTTTCTCTCTCTGATTTCTACGTACTAATTTAATCTTAAATGTATTAGATGATTTAAGTTGATTTATATACTTTGTGGAACATGTGACAAGCCCACAGGGATACCAGTCTCGCCTTAAATCAGGCCTATGTTTCTGTTACCACTAAAGACAAGGCAAACACTAATCCAGTTGATTATCATTATGAAACTGTTATGAGCCCATGTGGTTGAATTTAACACGAGTTCAAATTCAATATATTTGGTATTTTGTCAAGAAATAAGTCTGTTCAAAGTGAAATCTCATCTTTAAGTGCCACTACTTCAATGAGCAGCAGTCCCAAGCAGAAGAGGCTTGCTGCCTTATGAAAGCCAAATCCAGCCGAAGAGGAGCCATTGTGCAACTTAGTAGTTGCTTCTATCATTTTGCCAGTCACTTAAAGATAATGTCGTTGCACTATTTATCTATATTTTACACTGATGTTTTTACCTTGCTTTTATGATCTTACCTGTGGCACTTTGGTTTGTCTTAAATGTAAAGTGCATTATAAATAAAATGTATTATTATCATTATTATTATTAAAGAGGCCACGTGTAATTTTCAGTGGCCTCTAGCAGAGATGCTCACAAGTCTTTGAGCTAGAGCCCAAGTAAAGTCTCAAGTCACTTGTGGTTATATTGAGTGTTGCATCAGCTGCTGCGTTCAATCCAGGCTGCTTATAATACTGCATAGCTATAAGAAATTCTGTAACTGTAACCTGTTTTTCACTTATAGAGCACAGCCATGTAATGTGCAATGCAATTAATGACAGCCTATTAACTACTGTAAGTAAGTAACGGTACATCATCAACAATAAACCTGTAACCTGTTTTTCCACAGAGCACAACCATGTAGCCTAATGTACTGTACAGTGCGTCTACAACTAGTGACAGCTTATAAACTACTGTAAGTCAACACATCCCCCAGACTCTCAAACCAGTGTAACTAAATAAAACTGTAACATTGCATGATCAACAATAAACCTGTAACCTGTTTGCAGCTAGCGTTAATAACTAACGTGATGGCAGCCAGTAAAGGATTACGTTAATCAACCACCACAAATTTGGCAAGTAAATAAACACATCTTTTCATAAAGAACAACAGTCGGAGTTAACCTCCCGTAGGTCGTAGCTAAAGCAAGAAGCAAGCTAACATTAGATGGCCAATGCTGAGATAAACATGTTTACTAACCTCAGGTTACTAGCTTATTTTGCGTTCAGCACTTCTTTTTTTTTTGGGGGCCTTGTTGTATGAAGTTTTAAAGCCAAAGTTTATGAAGTTGCAAACCTCTGGCATAGCAGCTGTCAGTGCAGTCAACATGTTTGTTGTCCTCTCTCACGTGTGTTCGCACGCAGCAGATACTTATTATGTGTTACAGAGACTGACACACCAGAGACGGCATCACACAAAATGCTGGAAACTCAGATAAACTCCCACTGTAACGTTAGAGTAATATTTTTAGCTTGATGTTGAACTAATCCACGCTCGTTGCATGACAACGTTACATTGACTGCATTTAGCCGACATGTTATGATCGCGTTAGCTCGCCTGTCGTCTTTTCAATAACCATTTGGGCATTTTTCACTGGAGAAGCTCAGCAATGTCAGCACAGCCGACCAAAGCCTGCATGAAGGATTCCATAGTAAGTAACATTACTGTACTGAATGGGTCTGGAAATGTTTTAAAATACAATATTCCCAATCTAACAGGAATTATAAACAGTATGATAGTAGTGGGATAAGTAACGTTAGATAGGGGGATTAAGCACATAAAATAACGGGTTTTTTTAAAGTTCTAAAGAACCTACTTTTTGGAATTATCTATGTATCATTGTAGTTTACTACCTTGCTATATCATTACCGTTTACCATTGTTTATTTCAGAATAGCGAAAAAATGTTACATAATCTCTTGCAGGCTAAAATCATCTTTTAACAAATTACCAGTACACAGGATAGTAATATGGATCGTGTTAGTTGGTGAAGTAATGTGGCAAGCCATAACATTGCAACTATAGTTTTTGCAACGAATAACTTTAACAACTAGTCGGCGTTATCCAGCTAGCTAACATTAACTAACCTGAGCCAACTAAAACACAAAATAATAATGTATTTCATGTGATCTGCAGTAATATTAGTTGTCCAGTCCAATATAATGAAAGCCAACTCGGGGTTGGATTTGACCTTTGTTTTTGACCGATGTCGATCCGATTCTCTTTTAACCTAACAGGTCTAAGCACATAAAACATTTGTTTTTCTTTATCCATGGAGTTTGTGTTGGTGTCCATGTTGCGCTGGGAGCTCATTTTTTGGTGTAAGCGGACTACATTTCATTAGCTGTGATGTTGTCATGTCATGTCAGGCACATGAACGTCACAGCCTGCGTAAGCCAATGAATTTTGTGGAAAACCTGACCCGATTTCTTTACAGAAATGGTTCATTTTTATGTGAAGTTACAACCTTTTCATAAATAGGCAATAAAAAGTGATTCATTTTATTAAAAAAACTATATATAGCCCCTACCCAGACAAAAAATCTTTTGCTCAGAATAGTCTTTTCTTTAACTCTTGAGAAAACACTAAGATCTCAATAGTATATCTTTTTGAGATCACTCCAGTCTGAATTGTTGCTCCTAAAACCCCTTAGCAGAAAAGGATGAGATGAAGAGAGACTGAGGTTTTGAGACTTTGATAAGACAAATGGATACTGAATTGAGATTACAATACGATAAATGGAAGTAACAGATGAGATCTCATCATTGTATCTTTTTGAGTTCATTAATGTCTTGCTTATTGCTCCAAAAAAGCAGTTGGGAGCACTGGGAAGATGTTTGTGAGTTTGATTGTATTACATTACTGTCCATGCTTGGAGAACCATGCTGGAGGCTTGCCCTGAGCTGGATTTGAACCCCACTCCTGCTCTTCAAAGGGTAACAACACTGCCGCTTCGCCATCCTGCTAAAATTAAAAGTGAAGAACTGATTGTCTTTAAATAGAGTACAATTTTCCTTTACTTAAAAGAGGAGAAATACCATTTCCACAATTAAAGTCCTCAAAATTCTACTCAAGTAAAAGGTATAAGAGTATTCCCTAGTGAATGTACTTAAGTATAAAAAGTAAAAGTGCTCATTCTGTATGACAGATACATGTTGTATCTCAGTTCTTGCGTGCATTCGGTCCTTAATAAATTAATCTCTAAACATCATGTCAAAGTATTGGGTGTTCCAGTTATGCTGGCTGTGACTACCTTAACAAATTGGAAAACATGACATTTGAAAGTGCATTTTTTTCAATGTCAAAATGTATTTTATTTTTCTCAGTAACTTGTAACAGATAATTAACAATAAATACAATAATGATTTGTAATTAAGGGGAGTAAAAGTACAAACCCCCATAAAAAGAAAATACTCAACCTCAACATTTGACGTAAGTAAAGTACTTGAGTAAAATAACCCCTAAGTGGGGTCACTAAGTCAAAACTGAGAAACTTCTTGGAGCTTTTTTTCTGATCCACATTCTGGAGACTGATATTACAGTTATTTAAGATACTGTAGAGATCTCATCTTTTGATCAGAGTAAGACAGAGATGAGTTATTTGCTCCTGAGGCCTATATGAGAAAACTGAGACATATTTAAGAAGAATCACGAGATCCCAGGAGTCCCAGGAGTTTTCTTTTGGAGCTTTTCCATTACCAGTACCAACTCAATTCACCTCGACTCAATTTGGCCGTGCTCCATTTTCCATTGCAGATAGTACCCGGAGATACTACCCCTCAATGTAGCTGGTCGTCATAGCGACGACGACTGATTAAACAGTGACGGTCTGAGTCAGACAAACACCCTGAGGCATGAGACTTTGTTAGCGCAGCTGTGCAGCTACCAGAATTATGGTGTTTCTGCCGTTGCTCTACGTCATTAAATCACGGTTATGCTGCGCAATCATGCGCAGTAGACGCTGGGTGCCAACAGGAAGTAGCCCTGTAGTAGTATTTTATTGGTCCAAAACAGGCTTCACTGCTCTCCATTCAAACCAGCGGGGTGGCTTCGTCCAGTAATATAGGCCCAATTCCAATGTCCACCCTCACAGACTCACATACTTTGAGGCGCGTTCCCGGGAAGTCCGTGAGGGCTCAGGGCTGTCCCACTGTAATATCGTCAAGTGCGCGAGGGCTCTCTTGCGGACATTTTGAGCCCTTTATAGACCCTTTTCGTAAGTCCACATTTCTGCAGACTTTGGCTGAGGGAATTGCCCACAGTTCATAGTGGTATGATGTGAAACACGGGGGTTACCGGGGGAAGCCCGGAAGCAAGAGAAGTATCACAGCAAATCCGCGTTATAAGAGAAGAAGAAAACAGTAAACGAACAACAATCCACACCTACGCTGATGTTAATATTGTTGAAAGTTTTCTTAACTTAAAGATGCATAGAACACATGAAGTCAGAGGAATGCAATCACCTTATTAAACACTTAGTTTATTCAACTATTTATTTTAGTTTTTGCTTAATGATGCTATTTGACCAACAATAGTGTATTGAATAATTACAAATATATATTGACATTTAGGCTACCTCTCCTCCACTCTGTAGGACGAGAGCCTGCAGGAATTAAAAATAAGGCAAAACATAAAATAAAACGCGTGCAACATGTTTCAGCGTCTTCAAGGTAACGTGATAAAGAGGCAAGGGCTGTCCCATTCCCGTTTACAGCATTTTGAGCCCTTGCAGCCTCTTAAACTCAATCACTTTCCAAGTGACGACAGTAAAGTCTGTGAGGGTTCAGGGCTTAGGGTGGACATTGAGATTGGGCCATACTGTCTATGCTTGGAACCTTGACGGAGGTGATACGAAAAAACGTACCTGGAAGCAGGTACAGGTACAACTTTTCTACAATGGAAAACCAAACAAAGGCGATGCGAGGCGAGGCCAGTCAAGCTGGTACTGTACAGTGGAAAAGGGGCTTTTGATCTCTTTCTCTGATCTCATGGTCCAATGTTCAGGACACGTAAATTAGGCTTATTTAAGATCTCTTCTTTTGATCAGAGTCAGACATAAATGAGATTTTAAATGGTTGTTTCTCCTGAGATGAATTTGAGAAGTGGGAGAAAAGGCCTTTGGTCTCACCTTTGTATTAAAAGCAGCTCATTTGTGTCTAGAAGAAAA
>NC_060154.1:7707857-7832164 GCF_021292245.1 Micropterus dolomieu
GTAAAAGTACAAACCCCCATAAAAAGAAAATACTCAACCTCAACATTTGACGTAAGTAAAGTACTTGAGTAAAATAACCCCTAAGTGGGGTCACTAAGTCAAAACTGAGAAACTTCTTGGAGCTTTTTTTCTGATCCACATTCTGGAGACTGATATTACAGTTATTTAAGATACTGTAGAGATCTCATCTTTTGATCAGAGTAAGACAGAGATGAGTTATTTGCTCCTGAGGCCTATATGAGAAAACTGAGACATATTTAAGAAGAATCACGAGATCCCAGGAGTCCCAGGAGTTTTCTTTTGGAGCTTTTCCATTACCAGTACCAACTCAATTCACCTCGACTCAATTTGGCCGTGCTCCATTTTCCATTGCAGATAGTACCCGGAGATACTACCCCTCAATGTAGCTGGTCGTCATAGCGACGACGACTGATTAAACAGTGACGGTCTGAGTCAGACAAACACCCTGAGGCATGAGACTTTGTTAGCGCAGCTGTGCAGCTACCAGAATTATGGTGTTTCTGCCGTTGCTCTACGTCATTAAATCACGGTTATGCTGCGCAATCATGCGCAGTAGACGCTGGGTGCCAACAGGAAGTAGCCCTGTAGTAGTATTTTATTGGTCCAAAACAGGCTTCACTGCTCTCCATTCAAACCAGCGGGGTGGCTTCGTCCAGTAATATAGGCCCAATTCCAATGTCCACCCTCACAGACTCACATACTTTGAGGCGCGTTCCCGGGAAGTCCGTGAGGGCTCAGGGCTGTCCCACTGTAATATCGTCAAGTGCGCGAGGGCTCTCTTGCGGACATTTTGAGCCCTTTATAGACCCTTTTCGTAAGTCCACATTTCTGCAGACTTTGGCTGAGGGAATTGCCCACAGTTCATAGTGGTATGATGTGAAACACGGGGGTTACCGGGGGAAGCCCGGAAGCAAGAGAAGTATCACAGCAAATCCGCGTTATAAGAGAAGAAGAAAACAGTAAACGAACAACAATCCACACCTACGCTGATGTTAATATTGTTGAAAGTTTTCTTAACTTAAAGATGCATAGAACACATGAAGTCAGAGGAATGCAATCACCTTATTAAACACTTAGTTTATTCAACTATTTATTTTAGTTTTTGCTTAATGATGCTATTTGACCAACAATAGTGTATTGAATAATTACAAATATATATTGACATTTAGGCTACCTCTCCTCCACTCTGTAGGACGAGAGCCTGCAGGAATTAAAAATAAGGCAAAACATAAAATAAAACGCGTGCAACATGTTTCAGCGTCTTCAAGGTAACGTGATAAAGAGGCAAGGGCTGTCCCATTCCCGTTTACAGCATTTTGAGCCCTTGCAGCCTCTTAAACTCAATCACTTTCCAAGTGACGACAGTAAAGTCTGTGAGGGTTCAGGGCTTAGGGTGGACATTGAGATTGGGCCATACTGTCTATGCTTGGAACCTTGACGGAGGTGATACGAAAAAACGTACCTGGAAGCAGGTACAGGTACAACTTTTCTACAATGGAAAACCAAACAAAGGCGATGCGAGGCGAGGCCAGTCAAGCTGGTACTGTACAGTGGAAAAGGGGCTTTTGATCTCTTTCTCTGATCTCATGGTCCAATGTTCAGGAGACATAAAATAGACTTATTTAAGATCAGTTAGAGATCTCTTGTTTTGATCAGAGTAAGACAGAGATGAGTTTTTTGCTCCTGAGGCTAATATGAGAAAACTGAGACATATTTGAGAAGAATCATGAGATCCCAGGAGTCATAGCTGAGTTTTCTTTGAGCTCTTTCTCTGATCTCATGGTCCAATGTTCAGGACACGTAAATTAGGCTTATTTAAGATCTCTTCTTTTGATCAGAGTCAGACATAAATGAGATTTTAAATGGTTGTTTCTCCTGAGATGAATTTGAGAAGTGGGAGAAAAGGCCTTTGGTCTCACCTTTGTATTAAAAGCAGCTCATTTGTGTCTAGAAGAAAAGAAGGAAACAACTATGAGATCTCATCTTGGATTTTGCTTTCCTAAGGAAAAAGAAAAGCTAAAAATAATAATAAACAAATTGGCTAGCACTACATCAAGTACAAAGGTTACATTCATAATCATCATCAAAAGCAATTGTTACTTAAAACAATCTGTAACATCCTTTCAAGGAAAATTTGAATGCACAATTCTTCTATAGATACAACACAGCAATGAAAGATTTTAATTTACTGAAGGACCTAAGGGGTGACCTGTGTTGTCTGCATTACATAAACAATCTGTCTGGGGATCTTACAGGGGAGTTTGCAGTGTATATTTTAGCACCACAAACAGGAGAAAACAAGAGATATATTGTGTCATTTCCTATGTGGACCAGAATGAGCAGGTTTTATTGGCTTTGGACGATCAGATTTTAATGCCTTGGGTCTTCATATACCCAACAACAAAACAAATACTCTGATGTCTGACAGTTAGGGCTAGGCTTTCTGTGTTGGGAGGGCTGGGCTCACCTGGATTGATCTTCATAACTGAATGATATTGAATCATCCAAATTAAAATAAATTCCTTAAGTGCACAAACTGCTGCAACTTTTGTATTTCTTATTTTATATTGCTGTTATGTTTTGTTTAGGCAGACCCAAAATCAGACACAGAACACAGCAGGAGTAGTTTGTCTTTAATGAACAAACAATCAATGGGTTAAAGGGCTGGCAGGGCTGATGAAGGCAGGAGGCAGGCAGGCTGGAGATGGTGTAGCTTGGCTAGAGTTTAGCCAAAGCAGCAAGTGGTGAATGGGGAACAAAAAAAACAGTGGAGTCCTGAGGCACAGGAAAACACACATTAACACTCATAGATCGTTAGAGTTTGGCCAAGAAATCACTGTACCACAAAGGAATTGGAACAATCTGGTAACAAATAACAGCAGAGCTGGAGTATTTAAGCAGGTAATAGATGAGATGATTGGAGTCAGGTGAGGAGATGAGCCAGGTACCAGGAAGGTAAGCCACGCCCATACATACACATACAACACACAAGGGAGGAGGGGAAAGGGAAATACGCAGAGACAGAAGTCACAAACAAGTCACGGACCTGTGACAATTCCATTTAAACCGTGTGTTACATGAAGCCAACAATTACATTGAGGTACATGGGGTAATACTTTCAATATTAATTTATTGTTTCATACCATGTCATTGATTCAGTTATCACATTACTAACTTCATTCATGAAAACGTGTTTTATCAAAGAGATCCAGAAGCAACAACAACAATATACATCACAAGAGCAGTAATACATTGCACTTCATCCAAAACATTATTCCAACGAACAGTAAATAATAGTCTAATTTAATAATAAGTCAGCTGAAATGAAGAAGTAGTAGGACATCCGATAAAAGCCACATGCTTCTCATCTGTAAGCATTATGACAGCAGAGAAATAATTATATAATGAAGTCAGTGTATATATTTTGTGGGTTATTCAGATACACACCCAGCTGTGCTAAGAGAAATAAGTGGTATAAACTCATCCTCCTTGAGAGAGACCACACACAACCTTTCACAGCTGAGGCAGAATTAAATTCTACACTGAGTGTCTTAGTTCAAATCCAAACTCACATTAAGTCTCATGTCATCAGAATTATCATGTTTCAAGAGCCAAAGTACCATGGCCAAACTGTGTTTCTTTTGCCAAGTGTGTGTGTGGCTGGGTGGGTGGAGGACTGATGCGACTCAGCTGTGCATGAGTAGATGCACTTCCAGCCGGGACTCTCGACAGTCATTGTATCTGCTAAAAACAGCTGAGCCTTTGTTGGTAGATTAACACTGCTGCCTAAATGCCTTATTTAAACAGTCCTTCGGATAACGAATCACCAAGGTGCATAGAGCTATACATTAATTTGCAACTTGGGCCCAGTGCCAGAGAGGTTTGACAAAGTAACTAAACATCTCACAGTGGATGAGAGTGCTAAATGCATTGTGACAGCCAGTAGTGTGTTTTGTTTCTTACAAAACACACAGAGGAAAACAGAAACACACACATACTGTACACAGTGACACGTGTGTAGACACCACACACACACACACTGTGCAGATAGTCCCACACTCCTCTTCTGCTGTCTTTCTCTTTGTCTGTGGAGAAATTACAGAGGAGACAATGAAAAATGTTAGGTGTTCAGAGTTATATTAGATTAAGCTAATCGAATTTGAGAAAAGATTGTTGCAGAACATCATGATAAAACATATTTCTTATGGAGACATATTAGCAGTTCTGTTTCAGCTTTTACTCATTGCCTTAATATCTCTTCTCCCTTCTCTTCTCTTCTCTTTTTTATCAAAGATGCCAAATTTAAACTATTTAATCAGCTTTCCTGTGTACCAGAGTAAATCGACTCACTGCAGATTTAATATCCACTACTTGACAGTGAAAATTTTCCAAAGGTCACAGACTCTGCAGGGTTTGAAATTCTTACATATCTCTGCATCCTTTGTGCAAAATAGATTTTTTTTATAACTCAATAAAATTGTTTAGAGGTTACAGACATTTATGGTAATTGAATAACTAAATAGGATGCTTCAGTGCTACTACAACAATCTCCACCCAGCTGAGGGCAAAAGGCTCATTTTGATTGGCAGCAAGGGTACTCCCTATCTATTAGTGCATTCAAGACAACCGGGAAATGGAAAGTTTCTGACCTACAAGCAATAAGTATCAACACAGAGGGACAGTGTTGTGAAGAGTAGCATTGCAGGAAGCTGAAAATTTGTGCTGAGCTGCACTTCTGGCTTCCATGACCTTGACCTCTTCTTCTCAGGTCAGAAACTTTTCACGTCCCAGTTGCAGTGCACAAACCTTAAACCTTAAACCTTTTTGTACACCTGGTCTGGGGCTGTTTATCATGATTTAGGCAAGTTTCAGTTAAGTAAAATCTGAATGCTACAGCCTACTGTCCTACATTTCACTTCCAATTTTGTGTCAACATTTTAGGGAAGACCTTTTGGTATCACATCACTGTTGGACCAGAGTAATGCTCTTGTGGCTGAATGGGAGCAAATCTCTGCAATGTATATACTGCATATAGTGCTGACAAAACTAGCAACATCGTCTTTCCCCTGTCTACCTTCACTAAATATTATTTTATCGTATTCAGGTGAAATTATAGACACTTGGCACTGAATGCTTATATAAACATGATTAAAAGAAACAATGTCCTTTTAACTACCTTAAGGAAAACTGGTAATTCTTTGACTTATCGTCATTGTATTGTAAACAGGCCTCATTCATTCACAGTTTGCCTGTGTGCAGTTTGCAAGGATAAACAACCTTGGTGGTTGAAGACTGTTAAAGAAAAATTCCCAAACAGACAAGGCCTGCATTTCAAAAAGGCTTGATTAACACATAAGTGGGCTCAACATTTGCAATAACACTGCTAATCTATGCAAACTTTCTTTAGCCTTGTTGCAACGTTGAATGCCTGACCGGCCGTGCAAAGGCGTATGGTAAAAAATACTCAGTAAAAATCTGACAAAGACTGACTTCTCTTCCGGCCAACAAAGGATTCCAAGTTTCGCCATCCTGCCCAGCTGCCTAGAATAGACAACACAGCCTCTTTTGTCAGGGTGAGTCAATCTGTGTGGGTGTGAATGCATTAGCCCTTCACAACAGAATTATGCCCCTGGACTCCCCCGCTTTGCTTTCAAATATTCTGTGATAGGTTCTCGCGGTCATGTTTAGATCACTTCCGGGCGATGATTTGCCATAAGAGAAGATGAATGGTGACCATTGAGATGCTGAATAATTATACTTGGACCTGCAAGTTGGGGAACACATAACCCTCAGAGGGCAATATGACAAACATGTTTTTCGGGGCCTGGTGACAAAGAGCATGTTTTGATGTGACTGGGCACATTCCCTGAATTGAGTCAGGCAGCAGGGTTATCGCTGTGGTGCGTGGGCCTTCAGTCGCTCTGTTTGTCCATCTCTGCGCTTTGCTTTTCATTGTCTGACTAATGGATTTATGTGTGTGTGCCTGTGCGTGAGCGTGTATTTGTATGTGTGAGCGTTGACAGTGGCATGCATATGTTCATGTGTGGTAGGATAGAGTATGTATCTCTGTGTGTGTGTGTGTGTGTGTGTGTGTGTGTGTGTGTGTGTGTGTGTGTCACTGCAGCCTGGGGAAAGGAATGGACCACAGCAGCAGACGACCACTCACACAGTGGCAGAACTCTGAAGTCATCGTTTCCAACAGCAAGCAGACCACTGGTCATTATCATGCACATGCAGCATCTGTGCAAATGTGAGTTCTCATGAAGGTCCATTGAGTACTAAACACAATTAATTCGTTCAGAATAGCCAGCAGGACCTAATGATCTGTTCTTTTGTCCATCACCGCCCAGAATCCTTCGGAATTACAGGCATATTAAACGAATTTGCAGTGCAATTAATTTTTTACACAGATTAAAGGGAAATTCTGATATTTGTTTATAATAATAATAATAATATTATTATTATCATGACTTAGTCCAACAATACACCCACAACCTCTTTTGTAGTGATTTTGAAAATGCATGCTCCTACAAAGATTACTTTTAATTGCAGTGCAAGCCTCCTACAGATTTCCAAAAATAAATAAAAGCTTCAATGCAACAGACATAATCTAAAACCAGAGTGTTTGACTCTGACAGAAAGTCATCCACTTGAAATCCATGTAGCTGCAGCACTGTAGCAAACTGCATACCATAGCTGTCTATAGCATGTTTGTGCTCCATGCCTCAGTCAATGTCATTCTTGCTGGATTCTGCATTTCTAAAATCTCTGAAGTGGGGGCTGTAATGAAAATGTTATCATGACTGATGGGTATAATAAACAGAAATATGAGAATAACAGCCAGGTTGACAAAAACTGGATTTTTCCATTATTACCAGCGGGATTTATGTAGCAAAGGGAAAGTAAGGGTATGGTGAATGGGCCTGCAGAGCATCTAACTTTCATGCCATGTGTTCCTTCTTAGACCAGCAATTTTCTTTTTTCTAATTGTAACCACAATCTTTCCCAAACCTTAACGAGACTGCCTAAGGTTAATCATATCTTTGTTTCCAATGTTAGTCCTGTAAGAAAAGATTATTTAAAAACACTGAATTTGAATGTTCAAAATGTTGTCACCTATCTAACATAATCCATAGTCCAATATCCAATTTAAACATTTCAGAGTTAGAAAATAACAAATCACTTTTTGTTCAGTTCAATCATCACATCACATCACCATTCAAACACTTCAAATTGCTGTTGACTGCCTTCAGTTCAGTGCTGGGTTCTAAGTTCAGTCTGTTGCTGATTTGATTTGTTTGGTTCTATACAAATATAGGCCTATACACATTTTATTTTAAACAAAAAGATTAGACATAAAATAACCATATTCACTTTTATGTACTTGCTCCTTCTCATTTCTGTTCATATATTCTCTATTAGAGGATATGAATAGATTCCCAGGAGAATCAGCAGCCCTTGATGAAAACTGAATATATTTCCAAACCACCCCCTCCTCTATACAACCCTCATACAAACACATCACATGTGTACGTCGCACATGCACAGCTTGGCCCATTAGCTGTGACATGTGACGTTTCGATGGGGCAAATGAAGCTCAACAATTGATGTCAGAGCCTTACAAATTAAACAAATGGGAGACCGCCATGGTGTATTAGGCACCCCAAACCCCCTGATGAACACAGCCGAGGCACATGCCAGCAGGACAACATTGTCTCACTCTCCTCTCCTCCCCTAAACAAGGCTCAGAGAATGAGGGACACACTGCCACACACACACACACACACACACACACACACACACACACACACACACACTACAGTCAGTAAATGAGTAAAATTAAACTAACCATGCATTGATTGCCAATTGAGTCCTTCGACATGCAAATAAACAGCACCGATTCTGGGGATCAATATGATAGATATGTCATTTGGTCTTTGATACAGCATTTCACTTAGGGTATGTATACAGATTTTGAAAGCACAGTAAGTCAGAGAATGAATGTCAATGAGTGAGTATTGCTGGCAGGTGAAGTGATCCCCAGTCTTCGGCTGTGTATATTATATTGGCATCATACAATCATGCTCTTGTGAAACTCACTTGTTTGTATAGCACTTACTCATTTGTATTTTTAACCTAATCCTAAGAAATTCAGAGAGACTTCAGTAGCATGTTTTTTTTTTAATTGATTAAGGTCACAAAACAATATGTGATACTTGCTATCTGTGTGAACGGTTTTAAACATTTATGTTGCTTGTAAAAAATAATATGTTTCTGAATTGCAGCAGTATTTTTATTAGTTGTAGCCTTATTGGACAAATATTCATTTTTGGACAATGGATAGAAACCACAGAAAAGTTATTTTAGATCAAATATGCGGGGTAAAGTCTGGATCGTGTCTCCAAGTGGAAACTGACAGGCAGGGGTGTAGGACTTGGGGGCAGAAGGGGACTGAGTATACAGGGCCCTCATTGGTGGAGGGCCCACAGAGATACTAGAGTGAATAGCCGTGGATGAATGTTGGGGCCCATCGAGAATGCCTGCGCACAGGGCCCAGGATTTTGTGCTACATCCCTGCCTTAGGTTTTGAAAAGTGAGGTCAATGCGAAAGCGCTTTAAACATGAATTCTTTCTAATGGCCAGCAAAAGAAATTTATGGTCACATATAGAGGAAAATAGATGATTAAGCAAGGAATGCTTTAGAGCGTGGCTACATTGTGATTGACAGGTCGCTAACACAGCGACCTGTTAATCAGGATTCAGGATCAAGGTAAATTGTATAAATTGCACTGTGTACATTTGACCAGTGCCACTGGAAAAAGCTTCTTTAACAGCTCTGTATTTAACTAGCAACTTGTTTTTTAGTGCTGTGTTTTTGTCTAACAACTCTGACACTTTCCCAGTGTGTTTTCAGTTCATTAAAGTTAACTGTAACATTTTGGTCACGTAAAAATATCTTGTTCAGCAGTCACTTGTACTAAAAGATACTCTAAGGAGCTGGGTTTTAATTTTTTTGTGGTAAGTAGATTTTGTTTTTAAGCTTGTTTTTTTTTATCGCCAAAATTTGCATCCCGATTAATATCACAGTTAAAAGGGCATTATGTAGTTTTCAGCGGCCACTAGCGGTGCGGTAAGATTGCAACCAGGTGTGTGCTCGTACACGTGCTTGTTTGAACTCATGAGCGAGGATAATCCGAAACACAACCACTTTCATTCAGAAATACCACATTAAAAGCAGAAACACCAGCATGCAGGCTGTGGTTTTTCTCCAGACATGTTCAGGCTCTGTTACTTCAATGTTCTCGGCTCAAAGGAAAGTTCAACACCGGTGCTGTACCTTACATTCAGAGCAGCAAGCACCGGATAACATTGGCAACTGCTCAGCGTTAGCCGGCGAGCTAACGTGACTTTCTCTGTGTTTCTCCAGCTTTACTAATGAATTAATGAATCATCTGAACCTGTTTGGTCTGATGGGCTTCAGCACATAAACCTTTATTGTTGTTTTGTGTCCTTAAGTGGAGCCTGTGTTTTGCTGTGAGATGGTTGTTTTATGCTGTTAGTTGACAATGCATGTTTTTAGCTGCCGTGTTGTCGCTGTAGTACGAGAGAGGCTCAGGTGCGTGCACAGGGCTGAATCCGACCTGGAGTCCCCTCATTAAAAGCAGAATAGTGGCTGACAACAGAGAAAACAGGCGTGTGCTTCATTTCTAAGTGAGTTTTGAGCAATTAACAATAAAGCAATGAAAATTGTATTAATTTCATTGAAAAACTTACTTCTAGTCCCTTTAACATGATTTACGGATGCACCTTACTAACCAAGCTAGCTAGCTTCACCCACTCGTCCAAAATATGGTCATGTCTGGTTACGTCTGGTTTCAAAAAACAAAGATGGCAACAGCCAAAATGCCGGACTTCACAACGGTTGTCCACAAACCAATGGGTGATTACGGTGGCTACATCCACTTCTTTTATACAGTGTATGAGTGGCTCTCACAAAGCTGGAAGAAAATCTATCTATCTATCTAGCTATCTATAAAGGGACCTTATATGTGAGATTATTTTCTCACCTTAACAATGAACCTTGAATATAAACGTCTAAGACAACATGAAGTGCTCAGATATTTTGCCACTGTCAAACATAGACAACTTACTGAGGAAGATCATGCAATGTCAATAAGACCTTGTGATGAGCATATTTTGTCAAGAGCTTTATATCGATTTTTGAAAAATATGCTCGCTAAAGGTAAAAAGTTATGATTTCATAACTGCAGATATGTTTTCTCAAAAGCTGCTTTGCAAGTAATTAAATCTGTCTATACTATACTCTACATTGTTTTTGTCTTTGTTCATAGTGTGTATATATGTGTTCTCTATACAGTAGCATGTGTCTGATTTTATTATTGTATTAATGTATAAGTAAGCACATTGTGAGCAATGTACAATCCTGAGTCAAATTCTTTGAATGTGTACACATACCTGGCAATAAAGCTGATTCTGATTCTGAACTCTAACTAACTTTGTTCAGCTAAGTCTTACATTCACTGATGTTGTTGAGTCTCTGTACGAACATTGACATTCTGACAACGTTCAAACTTACATTATACACTGGTCACACATACCTGTGTATACGTACATTACTGTATGTACAGAAATTGAACATGGAACCTTTGGTTTGTTGCTGACTTGATTGTGAGTGTGTGCATGTGTGTGTGTCTGAGTATTTGTTCATCCATATGCAAACACATTGTCCTATCGACAGACCTTCTGAGGGGTGAAACGTCCTGGGAACAGAGGAGAGGAGCGGGAATGAGTCACGATTGGGATCTCTACGATTCACAGCACCTGCACACACCACATGCCAGACCCAATCACATCAAATCAAACTCACACACACACACACACACACACACACACACACACACACACACACACACACACACATAAACAAAATAGAAAGTGTAATCAATGTAGGGGTGCACAGAGAAGTAAAAAGACCCTCCAAACACACACCTGTAAAGAATACAAAGTGGTTACAGTAACACATACACACACGATACATGAAAATCCTTGCTACCACACACAATCACACATGTACACAGGTGTGGCAGGTCCATTTTGTTTTCACTAACCCCAACAACCCTTTGTGCAGTCCACAGCAAATGGAACTGATGTTACAGGGCAGATATAGGTGTACAATTTCTTGTTTGGCTTTGAAAAAACATGGCGTAATGGTAGTGAGAAATTGCGCTGGGAATAAATGCATCACCTCTGTTTGGGAGGGATGCCTCATCATAAGCCATCAGCCTGTATACGTGTTTGTGTGTGTGTGTGTGTGTGTGTGTGTGTGTGTGTGTGTATGGAGAGGAGGAGAGGAGAGAGATGGAATATCTAAAAGGGGTTAAGTGCCAGGGTTACCCATCCAAGGAGCATTAAATGAAGGCTCTCACTTTGATGGACACCGGCACCGGGATCCCTGATGTCCCAAAATATTAGGTTTCTCTTCTAATAATGTTGGAAATATTGCCTACTGTCATGATTAATCTGGCTGGCTGCTGGGCCTGATTGCAGGTGACGCGGTCACAGCACAGTGCCTGTGTTAGTTTCCACACACCGTCAGCTTCGCTCCACACAGAGCCGTAGCCAGGAGCAGGGCTGATAGCAGCCATCGCAGCTGCCGCTAATGTAATGTGACAGCAGAGAAGGAAACCTTTATTTTAATTCAAACAACAAAAGCCAAACAGCCAAACTTATCTGCGTGCCCAACATTTTCCCTCAAACACGATGGGTTCTTTTCTTTTTATGTCCTCCAAAGTACTTATTCTCTTTTCATTTTCTTTCATACTATTTTCCTTGGGGGAGGTAAATCTTGTGTAAGCCAGTTCTTGCTGGAACAGTATCTGGCAAGGGAAGAGAGAAAGACAGAAGAAGAGGGGATGCAGAAATGTGGAGGTATTTGCAGATGTGGAGGAAGGCATAAAAACATTTGTCAAATCAAAGGCTTGAATTATTGCACATAGTCGGGTCAGTTTCACATGCCACTTAGAGGTCCCATTGTCCTGATGTTGAACAAGACCCCCTTTATGTGACAGGCTTGAAAAACAACGTTGGCCCTCCTCATAATCAAATCTGTAGATCCCAACAGGCCAGCAGGCCCTGCCACTTGGAATTCTTTGCATTGGCCATGGTCAGGACATGCCGTTTGGCCCCAACAATGGCAACATTGATTTTAGCGCCATGAGAATTTTGGTTGAGTTGTGAAAACTGGGACCGGGGGGAAACACCGATCTTTGCCTTTCCCAGGAGGGTGTGTGCGGAGCTGCAGGGGGAAGGTGAGTCACTGGTAGGCTCCAGGGCTCTGACCCGCTGAACCTCTGCCCTAATTCAATCAGTCCAAGCATCATTAGCCTACCATTATCAGACATTATCTCCCAGGCTAAGCAGGACAGTCATACCATGCCAACTTTGGAAAAAATTGCAACACACACACTTCCTGTCCTCACTTTGCTTCCTTTTACACGCCTATGCACCAGAATTGGAGGCTGATTGTCTCGCCACAATTGGGCCTTGTGTACACGCATCATTTTGAGAGAGTGCAAGCCGGTGTTTGAGGAACTGATGTTACATTGATGTCTTGTTGCTATGGGGCTGGGGCTAAGGCCATGGCATAATGGCATGACCTTCCTGTTTAGCTGCATAGTAACTTACTGAGTTGATACAAATTACCCCGCTTTTCGATCTACCAATTTAGCTGCTACTTACTGGGCAGGGGTCAAACCGAGCCCTTTCATGTGGTGCATCTTTTGAAGTGGCTGCAGACTACTGTGAGACTTTAGCACCAAGCGTCTTGATGCAAGGGGAGGAAATGTGAAGGGAGGAGAGTTCGGAACAATGGACCCCCCTTAGAAAAGCTTCTAAATCTTGGTGGCTAACTTCAAAAGAGCCCCTGGTGTCAAAGCCAGTGTTGTGGCTGGAGCTGGACATGCTGTTTCCCTGGATATAAATGTTTTATTAGAGGGCACACCTCCTCAGGCTCACCCTGTCACTGTCAGAGGTAGGAGGAACAAGGGGACACTGTGTGCCCCTGAGAGCGACATCAAACATAATGGGCTTTGCATGCATGCACACAGCCAACAAAAAGTTATTCATCAAATTGTATAATATGTTTGACTGACTTTTTTTTACAGCTTTTCTCCTGGACTGTCATTCTACCCTATGAAAAGGAACTTTTTAGCAAATATCTTGTTAAAGATTAATGTGCGGAAGATGCAAAATATAGGATATATATATATATATATATATATATATATATTTTTTTTTTTCAAAACATATCAAATACATGTCTAATGAGAAAATGCCTAAAAATCATCATTTGCCACATGCTCAGGCTGATGATTTGGGTATGTCATATGTAGCATCACATTGCCAGACAAATATCACAATTTGCTAAAAGTATACATAATTCATCACCAATCAGTCTTGCCTCCTGTGCTGCCTCCTGTATTATCCCTGAGAAGATAGATGTGGGAGCGAAGCCCTTTGAGATCCAGATGGTACATTCCCAACAATAAGGTTTGGGCTTCCATTGGAAAATGATCCTTTTCCAGTGTGCGACACTAATGTATCATCGTCAGCCAGTAATGAGATGACACCCCCAAATGAAAATCTCAAAAATACATTTTCTTTCTGCCTTTTGCCCCTTTATCTTGGTTCAAATTAAAAGTAAATGTTTTGCAGTTGCTGGCCTGTGAATCATGTGACAAACCACATGCACATTAATGCATTTGACTGGAAATGTGATGAAGAAACACTTGTGTTAAAGTAGCACACACATTCTTCATGGTTATATCACACAGCATTTTTGTTTAACATGTGCCATTTACCCAACATTAATTTTATCTGCACAAATATAATGAGCAGGGGGAAGAATGTGAGGCTTTTGATTATGATTTAAATTAGCTTTTATCCCATTAAAACCCATGTAGTCCTGTCTGTTTGATGCACTGTTGGTTGGTTGACCTTCCTGTTCTTTTTGCACAAGCTTTGATAATGTTAATCAGAACCACACTTGGCCTCTTTTCTGCATCAAATTTTTACTTTTATCAAATTATATCACATGATGATACAGCCATTCCAAAAATCTCACTACATACTCCATCTATTGCCAGCAGCAGTGAATTGTGGCAGCTCTTCTACTCAGCAGCACTATTTGGAAATTTCTAATTTTGCTCTCTTTTCACAGGGCCTTTTGTGACCCCTTATGCATTTTAGACTTAACGTCAAAGAGCAAGGAAGAGATTTAATTTGTTGACGATTGCCACCGATCTCCTTTAAACGGCTTTTAATTGATAACGGCAAGGGAGAGCCGTGAACTTTAAATAGACATTCTAATTATCGGCTTTAAGAAGCAGGGGCTTTTTGGGAAATGTTATGGCATTTGGAATGGGATTAATGGGCGAGTGAGGCGCTGGCCACCCCGCAGCTAAATGACATTAAAGAGGGAGATGAGTGGTGCTGCTGAAGGGAGCAAACCCACTAGTCACAGGAGCCAGGGCGCCCACTGCCTTGGGCACACACACCGTGGGGTAACGTGCGTGGAAGGAGGAGGGGAGGGGATATTACATTATCTGGCCCTCCTACACGTCACCACATATAGATATAGACACTCTAATAGAGTTAGACCATACTTACACATATGTTGTACTCTTGCCTAGATGAACAAAACACATGTATGAATATATATCTATAATATCTAATATATTATTGTCATTCCTTATCAATAAGGAATCTGACCTCTGCAAGAGCTCCAAATTGTTGTCTAATCTGTTAAAGAATTGGTTTTCCAATTATGCTTGTATATGGCAAGACTGAAATCAATGTGCTTACAGCCTCTGCGATTGAGCCAGTCAAAAAGTCATCCAACCTAAATGGAAAAACAACCCATATAAGAACTTTCTGATCAGATGCCCCTATCTGTAGGAAAACATTCTTTGTCAATACCTGCTGAAGCTGTTACAAATCTCCATCATAAAAATGGTTCATATGACCATTTTCTGATCAGACATCATTGTGATGAAGATGCGCTTAGGGTCAGGGAACGATTATGGTTTAGATTAAAATAAAAAACTACTTGATGATGAAGATTAGGGAATTTGATTTGGCTGCTGGTAGGAGAAGGCAAATGAACAGCGGTCCCGAACAATTGATGTTGTCCATTTTCTTAAGAGCGCTTGACTCAGTTCATACTGTCTACAATCTTCAGTCTTATTAAGAAATGCTTATGAAAATAGTTTGTTGGTAGGATTGTATGATGTAATTAAAATTGTAAAATTAATGTTTTGAGCGGTCATGCAATGCTGTAAATTGTTTGAACTTCACTATTCCTATTGTCTTGTAGACTTCGGCCAATAATTTAGTTTTTGATGATTTTTTGGTTTATTGTTTATTGTCCTTCATTTATTTGATGTATTTACAACACAAACAGTAAGGGCATCATCAGCAGTCCAGGCAGCTCAGTGCCGATGCTACAAAGTGCTACCTAACCTCTCAAGCATCATAATAGCCCTAACTAATTCAGCCGGCCTGGCCCTCAGTAGGTTTCAGTGGTCTTGCTGGGTGTTCCAGACAGAGATCCCAGTCTCCTGTGGTCTTAGACTGGAGACCCTGGGTCTTTAGAGGCTGGGAGCCGATTGGCAGATCTGATGGATCAGCTGAGGGCCCACTGCAGGGGATCAAGCAGGGGCCTCAGGGTTAAATGTGTGGCATGATGGTGGGATTGAAGGTAAACCTTGCAGGAAGACTGAGGTGAGATGGAATCGTATGTATATATAGGCCTGCACAACCTTTTCAACACTCACCATATACACATAAAAGGTAACACACAGACAAGATGAATAAGAGTGGGACTGTATCAGTGATGTGATCGCTGAGACAGGGACAGAGAAGTGCTTCTCTGATATTGTAGCCTCCTGGTTATACTGTCATTTCCCTCAGTGTCCCAAGATTCTGTACACTATAACTTTTTCAGACTTGTTGTTATAGCTCTGTTTCATACTAGCAAAAAACATCTCTCTCTCAATTACAAGTAACTCAAGTAACTACATGTGTTGCCAAATCAACCAGGACGGAAATCTTAAAGACATGCTACTTCAAGATTGAAAGTTCATTCTAATCAGAATAGTTGCTACACTGAAGAACATCAAATTTTTTTAAATAGTTAAATTTTAGCTCTTGCGGGCAGTTTCATGGACAATATCATGGAAATAATGTCACAGTACTATATCAGCAGTGTGCTTGAAAATACTGTACATGTGTTAAAATATTCAACCTCTGATTTTGGGGGGATTTCTCCTTCTTACTGTAGATACACTTGAGTAAAAGAGCAACATACAGCTGGACCCAAGCTGGGACTGAACAAGGGACATTTTTAAATTCGTATATGTATTTTTGTTAAATATATTTCATGTTTGTTTTTATGGGTGCAAGTATATGGCATACCACATACCACAGCATTCATAACCAACGATAGTTTGCAATATTTTGCCATAGATGGGCTTTTAAAATACTCAAAAATCAACAATCTAATAGAGAGCCTAAGTCCCTCCCCTTCCAGTGGACCACCATGGTACCTTATTTCAGAAAAATATTGTATGGTAATCAATGGCAGGAGACAACTAAATATTTTGATCCTGTTTGAATTGTGCCCTGAATTACACATATGATCTTTGTCGATTTAAAAGATACATTTTAAATTAAAGAAGGCCATAGTTTGATGTAAAACTGTTGAGATATAAGACTGTGAAAATACGTAATTTCAAAGACCACAAACCCTAAAGTCGCATATGTGATGTTGTAACTTTCTCTGTCAGTGACTGAAGCTAACATTACTGAAGCTAACATCAAAACACTTACATGAGAGGATGATGTGATAAAAGAGCCAGGAGTCGTTGGATTAAACACATCAGGTGAGATATATTTCTGCGTGGAACATAGCTACATTATCTAGCTAGTAGCAAGAAAGCAATGAACGTTAGCTAGCTTTACCGCGCTAACATGTTGGTGACGTATATTGTGCGAGACGAGAGATGTAGTTCATTGAGCGGTTTCACACAAAACGACATGTAACTTTACTGTTTTACAACAAAATGCAACTTTCTTGACTTGCAAAATTTTATTTTAAATTGACCAACATCATATGTGTAATTCAGGGTTCAATTCTAACGGATAAAAATATAAGTTGTCTCTCGCCATTGACTACCGTACATAATTTTTCCAAAATAAGGTCCCATGAGCCGGAAGCGGAAGTGCGTGACTTAGGCTCTCTATGCAGTACATAGAAAGAATAAAACAATAAAATTACTTAAACTTAGATCTTTACGTATTGAAAATGTAGCTAGCAACCAACTTCTCCTCTGAAAATCTATAATAATAATCTATAATATTTTTATATACAAAAGCACATTGAAATAATCTGATCCCAGACTAATCTTTTCATAGTCTGAAACAGAACCAAAAGGGGGGCATCACATGAACTCCTAAACTGTGTGAAGGGCCAGACTTGGCCTGTGGATCTCACTTTGGTTAGCCCCGAGCTAGAGGATGAGACCTGGGGAGAGTTGAGATGAGGCTGTCACACTTCCCATAGATCAGTCATTATCACTAATCCAGTCACAGCACTGGGATCAGCACCAGGCCCATTCATCTAGAACCGTCATTAAAGAGCTAAATGAGAGCTGCCTCTGCTAATGAGGTAATGAGAATTTCTTTGCGAGTTTGTGTGAATATGTGTGTGTGTGTGTATGTGTATGGGGGGGTCTGTGTGTGTGTTAGAGAGAGAGAGAGACAGTGAAAGAGAGAAGCAGGCAGAGAGGGAAAGACAGGGCAGACGAAGAGAAGCTGAAAGGACAAAACAAATTTAAAATCTGTGAAAAAAAATACAGACAACAAGATAGACAAATGACAGACAGAGAGACAGACATATCTGAACCATCTTGGCATGTGTATGAATCAATTTGTGGCTCTCCCATCAGAGGGACCGTATCACTCACCCGCCTCACCCAGTTCTGTTTACTGCTCTCCCTCGCCACACATAAACAAAAGCCAGAGTTGTACTTGTTCGCAATCGTTTTTTAATTCGATACAGCCTTAGATGCATGTATGCAGCTGTTTCCTTCTGTTAATTGCAATACCACCAGGGTAAACATTATTGTCCTCTCAGTTATACTCCAGCCCAAAACAAAGCACTGTTGAGGCTGTGTGAAGTGGGGATGTCGTGCTTTGCTGTGTGACATAAATCAATTATTTATGCCTATGAAGCTTCAAAATATTTATCTTGCCTCATGGTATACGAGGCCGAGGCCTCAGAAAACAAATAGACGTTTGTATCAAAGGCGCACGGGTGTAAACAGCGGCGTGGAAAGACAATGTACGACCACCCGAGGGAGGTGGTGACGTTTGGTGAGAGAAGTTTGGGAAAAGCTTCTCAGTGATTGGAAAACGTGCATCAAACAGAGAAAACGTTACCCAATGCCTTATAGGCCTGTACGCACTTTCTGGCACTGACAGTACACAGAGGCAAGCGAAAGCAAAATGAAGATCCTGGTCCAACGCCCATACTATGTCTAAGATCACTTTTACAGTGATTGAGTTATAATTAGATAACACAAAAACAGTAAATCAAAACATAAACAAAATATGGTCACCCAAAACATGACATGGGGTGGTTGAAGACACATGTGACCAGAGCAACACCAAAAGACAGATGAGGTGCTTCATGGATCAACTATGTAAACAGTAATAACACATTGTAAATATCCAGTTATGGAACACACGCACACACAAATTAAACTGTTTGCAAGCTGCTCAAACAGGAACATTCAGGTCAAACTTTTGTGGGGGAAATGAATGTTTTTCTCTTCTAATGAGGCAGTTATTTATATTGATTGGTTCAGCAAAAATGCATTTATCAATTATTGAAGCCCGTTCAGCATCAGTATCGTGGTTACTAATGTATGCTTATGGTATTTTTAAGGATAAGGAGGAAAGACTGTTTGCTATGAGTATTGGAAGTTATCCAAAGATTTAGTTATCAGTTAACTGATTATAACCCACTGTTACTCCCCCTGGAAGCTAGCACTAACCAGAACTTCCATAGACTGTGAGCACTATGAAAAGCTAAATATGTAAATATTATACATTTATTAATAGATCATATGCTTGTCCCTGTCATAGTCACAATTCGGGTACAATTCACAGCAGACTTAACAACTGAAACCACAAAAGTATGATATATTTATTATACTACAGTTTTCATTTGTGCAGTTAGCATGCAAAACACATGCACATCTTGTTCAGGAGTCCAAACCTACTCTGTTATTGTTTATCTTACACCATTAGACATTTATTTTATAATCTTAGAAAATTTCACATGTTGTACTTTTTCCAATGTGAACAAAACATTTTATAGAAGCATTCGACAGTGTTGGGAATCCTTGGGACACAGAAATCACATTTTAATTTTGCAAACAACCCAAACAGAGGGTTTAACCACATTAACATCACAATAACAGATGTCAAACTAATAAACAATGAGTACTGGTGCAGGAAACTGTGACTGAATCTCAGTGTGTATCTCAGAGATGCACTTTTATATCAGGTAGAGATTAAATTTACCAAAAATATCTAACAAATATTTGAACAGGAGACACGATGTAAAGAGAGTCCTCATGAGAAAGATATAGATGTATGTTCAGTACATGCATACATGTGTATTTAGACACAAACTTCTATATACATGAGACATGCACACTGTGTATGGATGTCAATTGAAAGTCACATATGAAACAACAACTGAGTCTTGAACATCCCTCAGCTTCACTTCCACTTTGTTGACATGCACACACAACTACACACACATAGAGACACTGCCGCTCTCTCAGGTCTGAAGGACTTCTTAGTATGTCAGACATGATGCCTCTGGGAATACAAACATAGGCTACCGCTGGACTGGTTTATCTTTCAGCGTTGAAGTGAGTGGTGTAAGACAAGAGGAGAGTAAACAGAAGAAACCTGGTAGGAGTGTAATGACAATGATTTTCTCTCAGTCTTTCTCCGCTAATCCAGGGATGAAACCCCCCCAGCATAATGACCTCCTCTGTCTGCCTCGATGATCTCTCTCCGGAGCACTGATAACACACATGTGCACACACTTATTTTAAACGAAATATATAAAAAGGCAAACATGCACAGATAATGGAAGAAACAGTGCATATATCCAATGTGCTTTCCTGGAAAACATACTTAAGTCATGTCCTGAGCTACTGGTTCCACCTGCGAAACACATTCTTTAAATGGATAAATTGATTTCTACAGGATCGTTGCTGCAAAGTTGATGTTAAAACAATAGATAAGGGTCTAAAGATAGAGGCTGTCATATGCTGTAAAGATTGTAAAACCCCTCGAGACAAATAATTGATTTGTGATTTTGGCCTATATAAATAAAATTGCAGGGAGGTGGACATTTTGTGGGAGTTAGTCAGTACGTTTGCATGCACACAAGAAACCAGGTTACTCAATGCTTTTGCATGCACTGTAGTAACACGGTGACAGAAAAACCTTTGATTCCTCCCCTACCCTATCCTTATTTTGAAAACATGGCTTTCTTACCACACAGTGAAAGGTCCCTTGGTCAGATAGCACATAGTTTGTCCTTTGACTGTTCCACAGCTGTGGAATTTGACTTCTAGAAGCTAGTTAATGTCACTTGTTGCACTTTGAATTAAATCATTTTGAATACATCCTTCCATTCACCTGTGTAGGCACTCTTATAAAAACCCAGTTAGAAACCATTATCACTGTAAATGGCCAAGAAAAAAGTTTTCTCTCTGATAAATCTACCTGTGCTAGTGCCAATTACTGACACAAGGTGTTGCGTGATGTTTAAAAGGAAACATTCTGTTTATGGGTCATAATTACTTGCTGCCTCTGCAAAAAACATTTTTTCGCTTGTCCTATCAAAAGCAACACAAGAAGTAGCCCTCTGAGTTAGCTTTTGTAGTTTCAACTGAGCCAGACTGAAAACTATTAGTGTTTTTCCTTCAGGTTACAGAAAACTTACACCCACTTGCCTAAGAGCATGTAGACTCACCAATCATAAATTACCATGCACTACCATGACTTCACCTGGCTCCTGTCATCACAAGTCTAAACTGAAGGGGGACATGAGCTAGTGCCTCATCACCATGCTAAGTGTTTACAAATTGTTTTAGTCCTCTTTTAGTGGGGGTAGCTGGGAGGTAGAGGCGGTCAGGATGGGTTGCCATGCGAAGGCTGTTGATCTCTGCATGACACCCCACCCTTATGGTGTTACACATGGCCCTCCATTAATAAACAAATGAAGGGCTCACCCTGGAGGTCAGGGGAGCTCAGCTGGCCCATTTGCCACAGCGAGCTCTCGGCTCACGGGTATCCAAAATGGCCACCCGTCGCGTCTGCCTGTCAGACGGCTGCTAACCTTGTCTTTAGTGACGGGCAGGAGGGCAGGAGAGGGGAAGGGGGGGGGTTAGGGTGGGGACACACAAAGGGGGACATGAGTTGCCCTCACTCCCTCCCCTACGCTGATTAGTGTGAGTGACAAAGTGGAGCAGAGAGTCCACTCAGGCCTTCATAATAAATCTATCAGGGAGTAATAGAATTCCATCAATCCTCACTCTTCAGTCTCCCTGCCCTCCTTCCTGCTCCCCACCCCTCAGGGGGTCACCATGTCGGGGTGTGTGTCTGGGTGGGAATGTGGGGAGGGGGGGTCCAATCCTCTGGGATTGTACAACTGTTATTATTCAATTACGCTCCCTTTTCTTCTCAGTTAAAAGACCATGATATCATTATCACTTAATGAATATATATAATTGGATCTTGGCTGCCGCTTCCCCCTGGTCTGATGAATACCACTCACTATTCATTCGACCCCTGCTCATCCTCCTCTACCCTGCATCCATTACAGCAGGCTGTGGAGCTGGAGATGAAGATGATGATGATGCTGTCAATAGCGGGAATTGTGTTCATTCAATGTTTACTTGGACATGAAAAATGGAATTTGTGAGTTTCTAAACAGGTTGTGCTGTCAGTTTTAATTTTAATTTTCAGTTTTTCAACAATGTGTTGAAAAAATATATAAAGAGCAAAGAGCCAGAAAATGCTAAAATTACATTACAGGTGAATCAATAAAAAAGAGACAGTAATTGGATTCAAGCTTCTTTGCACTCCAAGAATTGTCAAATTATTTTAACTTAATGAACAAAGATTTTATTGCTGAAACAATACCTGCATTCTACATGCGATTACTGTGATTATGTTTTGTTTAATAACCCCATGTCAATTTACAGTGCAATCGTTTGCGGAAACTCATTAAGTCCACAGATAGGATCTGGATTTCATCTCCTTCTCTATGATGGCTGCACATGAAGACTGTTTGGGAAAATCCTGCAGCATTAATGAAAAATAGATGGAAGATGGAGAGATTTCTACAATAGCTACACCATCATGGATTCATCCTTCAAATGTGTCTCCTGGTTAGCGTGAGTGTGGACAAACACCCAAAACACATTAAGAGAAGATGGGAAAACCTTAGCCGCAGTGGGGACAGTCATGGACATCAATACACTCTCAATCTGCCAGGAAACAATGAAGAGAGGGGGATAAAGATGGTGATGAGCAACACTAAAAACATTGATTTAGCATTTGTCCACTTCATTTGAACTGAGACAAGGGGGCGACAGGGAAGGCAGGGTTGGGGGTCTTTGAAGAGGCAGAATCAGGGAGTGTTTAGCCTCCTCCCATTCAGATGTTGCCCTCTTGTTGGAAACCAAAAGCAACCGTCCCTCCCATCCACATTGTTGAGGGTAAATGTGGCATGGCGGGGGTCGATCATGTCTGTGTAAATCAGACGCGGAGAGAGCGTGTGAAGCGGTGGAAGTGTGTGCATGTGTGTGCGGCAATGTTTGTGCGCAAGGGAGGCCTACACGCTCATGGATGCGTATGGGGCGTATGGTCATTAATCCTGCTTGAAGAAGACAGTGTTGGCAAAGTAGCAGCGCCCCAATCCAGCTGCTCCCCCCATAGAGACACTTCAAACACCCTATCTGACTCCCCCCCAACACACTCCCTCCTGTCTTCCCACCCCGTCACCCCATCAACTCAGCCTTCTCCCCCTTCCCCACACACACACACACATGCACACACTGCCCAAAACCCAGAACCCAGAACCCCACTCTCACTCACTCACCCATCCCTGCCATATATCACTCCAAATTAAATTTACATTAGGCCCTCCTCTATCAAAGAAGCCAAAAGAGAGGCAGAGAGGGAATGAGATCGAGGGGCTGACATCATTACCCGGCAGCAGAGCACATGACCGTCATCTATTAAACCCTTTTATACACATGTCTCAGGATTTTACCAAAGTTCATGCATACCTAAGTGCAAGTTTGTGTTAAAAATTAAAAGCTCTTTTAGGAGGACAAAGGAGTTTCTGAACTGTTGACTTTGAGAGGGACTTTATTACCCCCAACCATAGATGTCTGGCATCGCTATAGACAGCCGCTGTCCCTTACTCTCTCCACTCAGTTTTTTTCTCTTCCTCCTACCTCTGGCTCCTGCTGCCTCTTCTGCCATCGTTTGGCAGCCTTGGGTCGACTGTCTGAATATTAGACAGAATATTAAAATGTTATCTGCTACAGTAAAATACTCTGCACTGTATCACTGTAGCTCAGACATTTCTTGGACACTGTCGATTTGAATCAGGCCACTGCATATTCACATATTCTCTAATACAGTTTAGTCTTTAGACAGTCCTTCAATGCATTGTCTAACAAGGAACTAAAACGGTCATTGTGACTGTGGATTACTTTCTCTGTTTTTTGCTGCCAAATATTGAACCAATTTGGTTCTACAACTTTATGAACTTTGCATCGATATACCCTGTCATTTCAGTCTGAGTTTTGTTGTGTTGTGCCCAACAGAGCTTTTTTATTTTGATTTATTGCATTTTTACTGCATAGTGGTTTCAGATGCATATGATTTTATACTTCTGTTTAACATGTAGTCCTGATAAAATACCTGAGATTTTGTACTACTACCAAGCAATACCTTTTTGGTACCATTTGATTCAAAGGATAAGTCTGGTGATATTCTATATTTTTCTCATACTCAGCAAATCCCATGAAAACACCAAAAGCAACAATTAATTGATCCTGTTCAGAAGTATTATCTGATATATCTTATTTCTTTGTGCCATAGACTTCTATAACTGGTGAAGAAACTATTAGAAACACATCAGTGAGTCACATCGTTCATTAAAATGCAAACTGTAACTGTACTTTATTTTGAGTCAATTTGCTAACCTGGTGCAGTAAATACTTATTAGCACACCAAATTCATTATTCATAAATTCAAATGCACTCCTGTTTGAATAACATTTGCTAAAAACTTCAGTGCCCTGCTGCTTTAGGAAATGATGAAAAATGTGGCTTAATAGCTTGACTCAGGGCTGAGAGCCACGGACAAGGCAGGGAAGTTGGAAAGATAGACAGAACGTGAGAAACAGGGATTGGGTTAAAAGAAGTGGTTTGAACAATGTGTTGTCCGACCACGTTGGAAATCAAAAGTTTTTATTGTTGTTCCAAATGGCTATGCTCGTCACAGAGAGGGGGAAGATGCAATAATGTTTAGATATGGGGAAATGAGTGTGCTGTGAACTGTATTGTCTATTTGTTGTTTGTATTAACAACATACTGTACCGACATCAAATTCCACCGGCGTTGTCGTGTGGCTAATAAAACTATCTAATGTAATCTAATGTAATCTAATCTAATCTAACTGGGCACATTTTCAGACAGTCTATCCTGGACGGAATTTTGGGTGTTGCACTTGGTTGTACACATGAAAAGAGACAGAAGTAGTTCTGTCAAGAATAAAAAAGAGAGCTGAAGAAAGCCTGGATCCTTTTCACACCTCTGCACAGCTGGCCAATCACAGCATGAGGTGGGTGTGAGTGTCCGATAGTCGATGTCGGAAAGCCATCCTTAATCCGACATCTGAAAGGTGTAGGGGTTTTCTGAAGCTTTTCAACCATCAGACAAGCAGTTCTGTGTACAGGCCCTTTAACATATTGTTGGTAGTGGTCTCCTCATGCATTCGTTGACGAAAAGAAAAATATAGTATAACAGGAGCTTTATTAAAGTTCTTTAAAGCTAACAAGATCTAAATACAACCAGCCACACAAGATCTAACATTGGCAACATTAAATCAGGATGTATCAAAGAATAAACCAACAACACCACACATCTGACCAGACATTCAATGCCAGCTTCCGGTACTTGACAGTTTTCAATTCTCTGTGCTATGGACATATTTTAGTCAGTACCAAAAAAAAGATTTGTTACCCAGCTCTAGTTAGTATGTTGTAGTATTATGTATTTCATAATCTGTTAATGTTGATCCCTAATTGTCTTGTGTTGTGTTATCTTTGAAATATTGTGATGTATGATTTAGTGCCTCACCATTATGTGTTGCATTGTAATGTTTTCTTGTGCTGTATTGGATTCTGTCATGTCATGTCATGTTGTGTTGTGTTATCTTGTCGTGTCCTGTCGTGTCAGATTGTGTTGTACTTTGTCACGTTGCATTATACTGCAGCACGTTGTGTTGTGCTCTCTCCTCTCAGTCTTTATCAGTGATGTATTAGGACAGAGAGTTACCTCCCCTCACCGTTGGGGATATATTTGCATTGCAGCGTCTGAAAGCAGCTGGAGTGAACCAGCTCAGTAAAGGCACCTGAGTGCTGAGCGCTTACTCTTTAATTGCTTCATTATCGTCTGTGCTAATCCCTCTCCAATTTCGACACTCTCATTTTCCACACTAATTTGTCCCAGTCCCTCTCCGGCTCTCTTCTCTCACAGTCCGCAGCGCTATGGCACCTATTTGCTTTCCAAGGCAATGATAACAATTAATGCAGCAGTCGGCGGCGCTTGTTTCATATAAACCTGTTTTAGCCGACTAAACAAGGGGCTGCTGATAAACAGACTCCGGAGCCAAGGCGCAGAGCTTCACAGCACCATTTGTCTCTCTAATTATGCTTTAATTACAACTGTGTATGCTAATACACTAAACATTTGCATAGAACATTCACACAACTTTCTGCTTTCTCTTTAGGAGTGCTGCAGAAGGAGGAGAGATCGGTAGCTCCAATGCTTATTGAATGAGGCCTGCACTGTGTTGAATTACATATGGGAATTGTTTAGAATTAAAAACAATGCCACAGTGCTCTCTGATAAACTGTTTATTTTATATTGTTAGGTAACAGCAAACAAAGTCTTGGTGATTATAGAGTTAGGTGGCAATTTATTTCTTAACTGCAAAACAGTGTGTTACATTTTACAATAATGGGAATGATTAGAAATGTTCTTGGAGGTACATGGTGATGCTTTCTCTCATTAACTTGAATACATTAACATCCTTCTGCAGCAGGATGATGTCATACCCCATCCTTAACAACAAAAGACTACTAGTTACACAGTTTTTACAGACTTTTTGTATGTGGCTGGACTCTTTTATGACCATTGCCATTTCATTTACCTACTAGTTTTTACCTGAAAGCATATCTATTATTCTATACCTATGCCTTGTACAGACTACATGACTTTCAGCGTTGGCCGATGGCTGTGCTGTTCACACTACACAACTTGCCGTCACACATAACGACTGGCGACTGCCAGTCAACCGCTGATTTACCCCCTGATCACAGCCTGATGGCCGCCAAGCGGCAAATCGGGCTAAGAGGTGAGATTATTTTGTCAACCAATTTATATTTTGTGGTTTCTACACTTTGTCTTCTTGGTTTTATATACGGTCACTTCTGTGCTTTTTATTTCCTCTGGCTCTATTCTATTTAATTCTGTTCTATTCTATACCTCTTACTGCATTGCTCCACTCTTCACTCCAGTGAGGTGTTCAGCTACACACCTAACTTAACTACATATCATTGAGTCATTTACATACAAATGACCTGCAGTTATCTTGTGATCAGGGCCCTCAAATGCCACCAAATGCTAAGGAACCACCATTTACAGATAAGTAACCCAGCCCGCTCTGGTAAGTAATTCTATGCCATGCCATTTTGGCTAAAATCAAGGCATTTAATTGGCCATTAGGAAATAGGCCTCTGACAGTTAAGGTTAGTGGTAGAGGTGACGATGATAGTGGTGGTAGAGGGGTGTAAAATGAGGGCTTATGTCGAGAGGAGTCTCACATATTCTCTCGCAGTGGTGGTAAATACGACACATAGCCCACTCTTTATTATTGGGCCAATGATCCATCTCTATAGAATGATTTCATAGCCACTGACTGACTCAGTCCACCCTCAACAACACAGTCACATGACATGTTTCTGTCACTGTTTCTGGGAAAAAAAATACTGTACACACATGACAGCCATGTAGCTCACACCTTACAAAAAATTAGCGGTGATTTCAATTTTAAAGAAAAGAAAAAATGTTCCCTTCAATTTAAATAATATAATAATATATAATAAAATATATAAATAATTGCCTTAATATAAAATAGAGAATAATAAATATTTAATGATTAGGTTTACCTCCATGACAGAAATGATCACTTATATTTATAGCTTCAAAACAATCTTATCCCAATGTCCATTTAATAAGTGTTCTGGAGCTTTCGATCTTTTCATACAGTCCTCCTCATCAGATGGAGTTTTCTCACCTGCCATGGAGCTGTAAATGTTCACATTTCTGAGCACTCTCAACACAATCACAACTTTTAAGCCAACATGGTCCCTACAGTTCTCAGAAACACAGAAATTCGCAAACAAATTTGTCCGTGTTTGCAGTGAAAACAACGGAGGCAGCAGCGGCAAGCACACGCTGTCTGAAATCAACATAACTGCCGGACAATTTATACTTGTCAAATCTACGCAGTAGATATGCAGACCACAAGAACTTTGACTGGTCATCTTGGTGGCATCACATTTCCTGCTATGCATATCCGGTTTGTCCTTCTTCTTCTGCTGGTTCAAGGGTTGTACATACCATCTCCTCTCACGCCTTTCTCTCGTTTCTTCATTTTAGTAATTTCACTAAAAGTAACTGCTGTTAAACATCAATCAGCTCCAACTCTAACATGATCTGCTCAGTTTCAGTCGCTATTGTTTGTAGTAGCCTACACCACCAACAACAGTGACTAAACTGGGTTCTGCGCTCAAAACAGCGGTGAAGAAACTCAACACAGTAGAATGTAGAAACCCTACTGCTAACTAGTGTTTTTTGGTGGTGTAATTGCAGCGCAACACAGAAACCAATGCCATGTTATGCTCACAACGGTGTAGATTCAATGCAGAAATGTAAATTGGCCTTAAAGTGTTACCCAGGGCATTATAAAAGTGATGGTAAGGGCTCTTGACCAAGCATCCATATGTGACGAGTTGGGAATGAAAATGTGTTGTTGCTGCACATTCTGTCTTTTATTGCATTTTTTGGCAGCAGTTTCTCACACAGAGTACTCAGTGGGACAGTTGGATCAATATATATTTGGTGGCCTAACCCCTCTGTCTGTCCAAGCAGGAAATCTTACAGCTATGAAGTATTTCATCTGGACCGAGCCATAACCTATGACCCCGATGAAGCCGAGGTCTTGTCTCTTCAAATGGCCTAGAGTTCCACAGCAGTAAACACCGACTGGAAGTTGTTGCACACTTGTCACAATGTTGGTGACAAGTGACACCTATCTCTCTTTCACTCTTTGCTTTTTGTCAGAAACTAATTTTACACATCTTGTGTTGGTTTAATACAGATTCCGGTTCAAACTTGCAACCATTTTTGCCATTTGCACTGCACTAGACTGACAGTTTAATCATCATAAGTTGAAAAACCTAACCTTGGTCATTTGCCCTAATGTCCAGTTTGGATGTGTCATGTGTAGTAGTCTGAAGTCTGTAAGATTTGTAGTAAAGGAATGTAAACTACAAATAACTCTCACTAATAAGTGATGTTTATTTAGTTTCTTTGATTCAATTTAGGGATGTGAGTGTAGTTTTCAGCTTCAGAAAAAGAATAACCATGACCAAAACCTCACCTTGACCTTAATTCACCTGGATTAGTTGCCAAACCTTAAGTTGTTCAAACATACAGTAAAACCCAAGGGGAATTGACATAATGCAATTGCCACCTCATCCTGAATTGCAACTAAATTATTCCTCTAGAGCTGAAGCAGAACAGCAAACGTATAAGCAGGTCTTCTACTTTGGCTTCATCTCTCAGTTCTGTCATCAAAATTGAGATAGCAACTCCAGACAAGACAGAAACAACAGTGAAAACAGAACAAATAATATTTCCCTCGAACATCATCTGTCTGACAGAAGGCAGCAAAAGGAAAGGAGAAAACATGAAAAAATCTTGGCCCGCCCGCCAATCTTTCATTCACTCTGCGCTCATTCATCCTGAGTGCACCTCTTAATTTGGTCCTGCCACAGACTGGGCAACAGAGACCTTCAGCTATTGGAAACAAATGATCTGGCCAGGGAGGGGCAACAACTCACGGCTGGCAGTGTAACCCTACTCAGCTGCTGGGATTTACTTTGTAGTACAGGAGTGGTTTTAAAACATTTTTAACATTTCACTAAGCCCCGCCCCCTTTAGTTACAGTTGCTATGTCGGTCAAGCTTTCCATTTTAGCACAGCACATAATGTAGTTTACAAAAACAGTGGCAGTCAATCAGAATTTGTGATTTTTTAAAACAGTGAGACTTGATTTCAGACAAAAGGAGGCTTTTATTTCTTGCGACTGTCCATTTTGCTATCTGAAATAACACCTAGCAGATTCAGGTGTAGCTTGCTGGCTAATTAGACTAGACTATTGTTAGCTCTATTTGGAAACACTATCTGACTGATGTTTTAATGTTTTAAAATGAGAATCTTTTAAAAAGAGGTCTTAAATATGTACTTGATTGCTACATGTATGATATCGACTGAGGTCTAGTCTACGTGATACGCAGGTATACGCCGTATAACCACTAGGAACAGTCAAAGATTTCCATATACGCAGGTGACACGAAGTTACTGAAACACAGATAACGAGCCAGATGAGGCTGATGCTATTGTAACATTACCTGGAGAGTGAAAATAGCATATAGGCCTATGTTATCATTAACGCTATCATCAACAGCATTGTTGGTCTATTGAATTGAATCTAGATAGACTTAACTAACGTTAATGTGGTGGATCAATGAATGCGGGATACTGTATGTGTGTGTGTGTGTGTGTGTGTGTGTTTGTGTGTGTGTGTGTGTATGTGTGTGTGTGTGTGTGTGTGCGTGTGCGGTTGCGTGTGTGTACAGTAGTAGAAGTAGCAGTTCCTGGATGCTTGCTCATGCTTTTAAGCTGATACAGTACATAACCTAAGTTTGACAATGGTTTTTGGAAGATAAGTGTGCTTGAGAGGATGTGGACCCCTTTTGGTGTCCTCAGTGCTAATATTCTGTAATGAATGGGATTTGGTGATAGAACTGCACATAGGCCTATGTTCACTGTTATTACTGCTACTGAAAAGCCTCAGCTTTCCATTATTGTTAATAATAGTTGCAACTTGCACTCTGAAATGTGCATTGAAAATTGCCAGTTAATAAAACCAGATTCATATAACATCTAAGGCTAAATGCAGCTCTTAACTGGCTGATAAAATCAGATTCATATAACATCTAAGGCTAAATGTAGCTCTTAACTGGCCGAGTTAGATGGTGATTAACACTAAACATTAGACATTTTGAGAAAATGTCTCCAGAATACAGGAAATTAAATGTTTAATGCTCAAAATCTTCTGGGGGAGGACCCCCAAGCCGCCAATTGTGTATTCATCAATGATTATTTCTTGTGACCACAATATTCTAGATTGTCATGTCTCATATTCTGTGTTTTGTCACAACTCTAATCTGAGCCCTAAAATGTCCCCGCCACTTTTCAACACAAAGTGACACACTTTCCCACCTAACTGTAACTGTCATTGGCTGTTTAAGTCTTTGCATTGTAGCCTAAGCAGTCCTTCAGAATGCTCTCTATTACATGTACATGCATACTGTATGTATTAGTGAGTGTAGTGGTGCTCATGGGACGTCACACTGGGACGGGTGAGTATGAGGCTGGGAGGGAAAAATCACAGTATATTCACTAGAAAAAAATAGACTACACCACTGGACTGAGGCTAATGCTACATATATGTCTCACCAGTTTCTTACAGTATACAACTAGCTATTTCTAGCACTGAAATTATGATAATAACCTGATTATAAATTTTTCATGATAACATAACATTCAGCGAATCACTTCTAATATCTTTAAATATCCAGTGTCTACAGGAAAATTTTGTTGAATCCTTGACCAGTGTGTTGATGACAGATTGAACTTCAGAAATTCAGGTGGACTTTTGACACAACAGGTGGGCACAGCATCATAAAAATTTTGACTGCCAAAATTGTCAGTTACACTTTAGCTAAATCTTTAAAAGTTACGGTGAAAAATAAGACTAATTTAATTGTGGTAAACCCCACATGGGTGATGACACAGACTGACAAACAAACATGAATAAGAGAAGAGAAAGGCCTCTGTCAAATCTCAGTTCATTGGTACAATACAATACAAAACAATACACAGTAAAGTCTGTGTATTGTGGTGATGTACAAGGTGGCCACATGGTGACACTTGTGACTCTATCGATGTCAACCTAATTTTACAGTGAAACCAGAAGCCTCGTGTCATCCTCATGTGAGAGTTGAGTAAGAGGCCTAGAATACACTGGGGAGATGATACCACACACACACACACACACACACACACACACACACATACACACACACTGAAAAAAGGAAAATCAAAACACAGACGCTTGCATAGTGTAAAGGATCAAGACAGTTTTACACAATGTGCAGAAGAATGGTATCTGCACTGTGTATACAAACACACATGGTGACTGATATTTCTCCTGGGATTACAGTGGCATAGATCACAACATACACCAGACGGACACAAGCACAGGGTGAACTTTGTGACTCTGAGGGATCATTGGACAGATGCCAGCTGAATGGACCATGTCAGTCCGACCAGTGTGAGGACATATGAGTCCCCAGTGACTTCTGTGGATGGAGTCTATTCTGTGGTACTACTGCTCAAACCTACGGCAGAAAGTGCAACATCAAGATGATCTGTGAAGTAGGCTTTAATTTAATCTTTTCACTCTCAGAATTTCTATTAGGGATGGCGATTGGTTCCCCTACTTTGGTCCAGACTTAAATATCTCAACTTCACTACAGTATGGATTGCTATGACATTTTGCACAGATATTCATGGTGCTCAGAGCAGGGGCGGACAGGCACGATAATTCAGGCCAGGAATTTGACTCAATCCCAGGCCACCTTGTTCGCACAAACCACCAAACTGCAAAGTTTTTGTTGACTAACCCTAATTGTTGATGTAACGGGTACCAAACCAGATATGGTCTTCGCCACTATGTTCATCTACAGATATTTAGGACCGATCATTAAAGTTGCCTATGTGAACACCGAGTTTTCAAGGTTTTCTATGGCTATGGATGCACCCTCAAAAACTTCAGAGAAATAGCCTAGGCTAGCAACACTAATCATAGCACATACAAATGTACAAGGCTAGGTGCAAAAAATAAGCCTAGGCTACACTTATAAATAGAATGAGATATATAGAGTTTGCTCAAATGTTGACATTTTGTCTTTATATAGGCTACAAGCATCAATCATATCAAAAAACCTCACACCTATGTTCACTGAACTTGAACGTAACCTACAACATTGAAAGTAAGTAAATCTATAATGCAAAAATCCGAAAAGCAACCTTTTGATTACAATGTTCGGTCACCAGTGTTTATAAAGCAAACAGCACAAAAATGAATATATAGATCTTTCATTATTTTCTAGTAGATAGCCTATATTTAATGTTTTCTATAGGCTAGGTCAATAAAGAAAACACAGTTGCACAGATTCAGTAGCGCTCAGAAGCCGTTGCCATGGTTACTACATATATAGCGGTGTTTCCTAGCAGAGCGCTTGTTTACCTGTTTGTTCACATGGGGAGCGAATCCAAAAGAGGACGCAGGAGGCTTTATACACACATGAAAACGCTGAAACATGTGGCCAGATGCTTGTAAGGTCTTAACACTGGCAGAGAAACAGAGAGAGCGATAATGTGGACATGGTGGATGCACTAATTGTCCTGCTTGCTAGATTATATAAAAAGCTTGCCATATTATTGCTGCAGTTGGTCAAGTTGACAATTAACAGTAGGCCAAAACGTCCCTCAGGCCACCTGGGAATGTCCCGACTCTCCTGATGGGCCAATCCACTAGTGCCTCAGAGGATAAATCTTACAGACTTTTGTTATCCTCTGACTTTTCCTCTAGCGCCACCATGAGGTTGACATTTGTGGTCTGAAGTGAAATGTCTCAACAACTATTGGATGGGTGGCCATGAAATGTGGGACACACATTCATGTTCCCCTCAGGATAAATTGCAGTAACTTTGGTGATACTTTGGCTTTTCCTCTTTCACATCATCAGGTCAGAATTTTTATTTGCATTACATTCACATCAGCCTTGATCAGCTGTACTTTATGGTTGTGCTAATTAGCAAATGTTGGCATGCTAACACACTCAGATGGTGAACATGCTAAAGATTCTACCTCCTAAACATCAGCATGTTAGCATTGTAATTGTTAGCATGTCTATAGACTCTTGTTTTCACATAAAGCTCTTTGTTCTCTTGTGTTCTCTTTAATGGTACATTTAAATTTTGGTGTCGAGGACCATTAAATAAACTCTTCTCCAACACTCGTTTACATCAATCCACAAATTACATTTGTCACTCAGGGATCAGATTTTTCCCTTTCAGTTCAATTTCAACTTCAACTGAAATAGCTATGTAATGTGACTTGGTCAAAGATAGGCTACAAACACAGCATAGAGAGATAAAACTGTCTTCTGAAACCTGTGTTTTTGCAGCCTAAAGCTTCACCCTGTGCTTGTGACAGCTGTAATTTGATTCTCTTAAGTTTTGCCTCAGCCAGTATAATGACATTTACTTTACTGCCTGGCCAGTGATAAATAAGTTGGGACTTAAATTCAGTGCATTATTGTAAAACGTCAGTGATCTGCAAACACAACTGGCTGCTCATGTGAAATGATGATGGTAAGCCACAGCCGCTCACCTCTCTAATGTTATGTTGCTGCAGCAAAGATAATTAGATTGTATTAGAGTTGTGTTTATACTGCAGTAGTAGCAGCAGCATATAGAGGAATTCCTGTCAGATGACTATGGTTTCAGACAAATACAATTTAAGGTAACTGGAAGCATCTTTGAAGTAAATCAGATGTTTACAGAGCGATTAATGTGCTAAATTGAGAAGAATCTCTGAACAATAACCAAGGGTCATGGAGGTTTACGCACACTGGGTCCACTGTGAACTACGCTATGAAGGTTTGTGAAGTAGCCCAGTTATTTTATGTAGGTCAACATTAAGTTACAGTAGTGTGACATTTTCAGTGGGCTATTTAAATTAATAGTATTCCTTTTTGGACTTGCAGGATTGACACACTAAGTTCTGTAAAGAAAGTCTGTCCTGTATATCCTGTATTCAGTTTCTCTTTTATGATAGTCTGTGCACTGAGAGATTTTGTGTAACTGATTATCTGAGCACCAATTTTACTACAGAAAAATGTTCTAGAATGAGCGAAGTACAGTGGCCTTGAGTGCTCAGTGCACTGAAACTGAAAAAAGTGCATGCAAATAGGCAAAACACTATCAAAGTAAGAAAATATCTTAACCAATTTGACAACACATATATAGAATAACTGAATGCAAATATAGGAAACAACAACAAAAGCAATTACAAAAACATGCTGCTAATACAGAAAACGCAACCAAATCGAGATAACAAAAGTAAACAGTGCTGCAAATTGCGCAGAACAAAACAGAACTGAGTTTAATAAACAAGTTTCTAGGGGACACTAATAACTGATGACCATTCCATATTTATATATTTCTACATTTATTTATGTTGACTGTATGTTTGTATACGTGTAACACCTTATCACCACAGCAAATTCCTCGTATGTGTAAAACACTACTTGGCAATAAAGCTCCGTTTGATTCTGATTCTGATGAACACCCCCCCGTATTTGAGCCGATTTCAGCAAGAACTCGATACCACACACTCTTTCACTGCACATGTGTATTAGTGTCTCTCCCACTGTCCCTGTCTGTGTATTTCCGATTGGCACACAGACTTTACATTGGGATGGTGTTGCACACTTTAAAATCCCGTTTCTAGGCTCTGGAAAGTTTTACAAATGGGTAAACCTCTGCGGATAAACATCTATAATACAAAGAGTAATAATTTACCTTGTTTGCAGTTGGAGATATCCTTTCATAAGTCTTATAAACATACCTTTTATCATTTTGGTAAATGAGGAACATGCTTTTTGAGTTGCAGATTTGTTTTGTTGAAGTACCACTTGTGGCCACTGGGATAAATTGACAGCAAAGCTAAGTGGCATGCTCTCTTTATACATCCATGTACATGGATTTCTGCCATGGAATTACTTTATCCACGGTTTGATCTGTACACTACATAAACTATGTAATAATATCTGTATCAGCACTCACAATGTGAAATAACCTCAAATAAACATAAATCCATTGCTCATCTTCATTGTATTTCTGAATATGGGTGGTCATCATGCCTCATTTGCTTGTGTTTTGTCGATTTGTGTGTGTGTGTGTGTGTGTGTGTGTTTTAAGTTAGTAAGTTCTTAAGTTGCTGTGCGTTGAGTTCATGATCTTAGATGTTTTGAGCAAAATTGTTGGTTGGTTTGAAAATTCATATAAGCCAATTCATAGCCTTTTTCTGCATGTGAAGCATTGCCTACCAGAAAAAGACAAGACATTTTCATTTCATTTCCATTCATTATTTTTTAAACATTTTAAAGAGGTGGTATTATGCTTTTTGGCTTTTTCCCTCTCCTTTATTGAGTTATATATCTTTTTTGTGCATGTAACAAGTTTGAAAAAGCCTAAAGTCCAGCCCAAAGGGGGTTCCCATCTCCCACAGAAAGCTCTACTCTGGACCACTTGAAAACCACTTGTTTGTAGTCCAGCCCTTCACTTCCTTTACTTGTGACATCACAATGAAACCGCCTCATAAAGCTTGCCAAGCGGCTAGCGGGGACAGGCACGCCCTCAAACCAAGCTAGTCTGAGCGGAGGCCCTTTGGCTCGACTCGCCTTTGTTTGGTTTTCCATTGTAGAAATGTTGGACCTGTACCTGCTTCCAGGTACTTTTTTTCATATCACCTCACCATCGAGGTTCCAAGCGAGCTGAGGGATACTAAAATGTAACGTGAAAACACGACAGACTGCTGACTGGTCAGAGAGACTATTCACTTTTCACTGCATCATCATTGCTGCACCAGACAGAGGCCAGCAACAGAAAGTTTTATATTTTACAGTTTCCGTATGTAATTTCATCACTAAATCCACTTCTAAGAAGTTTTGAGGTGAGAAATCAGCTGTGTAGATTTCGAATATTGACAGTTTTACGAGAAGTGATGGCGGAACAAAAATGTGCTTGAATATTTTCGGAGTTGAGGAGCTCCGCAAGTGGCTGCGGGGGAAGCCTGTGCCAACCCGCAGGAGGAGCGTGTGAGGCCGGCCAGCCGCCCGTTCACAGAGCCCTCTGCTCCCGCCGTCACACCGACCGCTGCAGCAACAACTGCAGAGGAAAACACACCTGGAAGGTTTTCATACCGCTTATCTGTCTTTACATTCTGAGTAATATTTAAATGTTTTAACTTAAAAAAATAAAGCTGTGTGGATCGCTGGTGTGTGTGTCGCATTGAACATTATGTCGCGGCAGTTGTGTGTGGCGTCGCTATGACGACAAGCTACGTACTATCTCTGGGTACTGTCTGCAATGGAAAACAGAGCAGGGCCGAGTAGAGTCGAGTCTATCGATTTGCGCTGTGGTAGCATTTTTCGGCAAGGTTGCACAGATCGTCAGAACACCAGCAACAGTTCAACGTTCAGTCCTGATGGTAAGATGTGGAACAATGATGTTATGTGGTTGTGGACTGGCAATAACTTACACCATCTGCTAGGTTACGGTTACAGTCTTAAGCGGCTTTGATTTGGATCACACTACCTTGTTTCTTATGACCCGCCCTTCTCTGCTTCTGATTGGCTAGTAGTCCTTACCTGGGAACTGCGCATGTGCAACTCCCAACAAAGATTTTGTAAGTAAGATGCATCACTCTGTAGCTCAAGAGCGGAGCCTACAACACATAGGGTGAAAAGAGGAGCTGCAGCAATGTGTAGTATGAGAAAAATATGGTGTTTTTTGAAAATTAAACCATGTAAACCTGTTCTGGTACAACCCTTAATTAAGATTTTGAACCTGAAAATGAGCATAATACCACCTCTTTAACTCCTGTAAGCCCATTCATCACAGATGAACAGATTGTGTATCTTTATTGCATCCCAAGTTTGTTTGCAGATAGGATACAGAGCAGGTGAACAGTTTCAGTTTCCTGGGAATCATCATCACAGAGAACCTGACATGGTCATCTCACAACTCCACGCTGAGGAAGAAAGCTCATAAATGACTGTATTTCTTGAGGAAGCTTAAGAAGGCCAAATTCCCATGCCAAGTTCAGCAAGAAGGTCCCGGATTGATACCCTGGTCGTCCCGGCCTTTCTGTGTGGAGTTTGCATGTTCTCCCCGTGTCAGCATGGGTTTCCTCCGTGTGCTCAACTTTCCCCCACCATCAAAAACATGTTGGTTCTTCAGTCAGTGCCATTAACCAGACACTGATAAAGATCTGGATCTGCCCACTGCTCCCTTGAGGGATGGGTTAAATGCAGAGAATGAATTTCACAACGTGTATGTGTTTGTGACAATAAAGTACAGTAAAGTACCTTGTCAGCTTTTACAGAGGAGTAACAAAAAGCATCCTGACTGGAAACTTTATAAACTGGCATGGGATGTGCATGGCTCAGGACTGGAGGGCTCTGCAGCGGATGATTAAAACTGCTCAGAAGATCACTGGTACCCATCTCCCGAGCATCAGTGATATCGGTGAGGTGCCTACGCAGAGCCCAAAAGATCCTAAAGGCAGTACCCACCCTGGACACAACCTGTTCACCCTGCTGCCTTTTGGGAGGCGATATGGGGGTTTCTGCTGCCACACCACCAAACAACAGAGCAGCCCCCCCCCCCCCTCCCCCAAACTATCAGACCTTTAAACTCAAATTCATCCTCTGCACTGCTCCACTGACTATAGGTTATTTCTGTTTACCATTTTTATAATTGTTTTTATATTACTGTATAGTGTCTGCTACGTAGCAGAAGGGAGTTACAAACTCAATTTCACTTTACAACCTGTTCTAATGTGAAAAATAAATCTACCTTGTACCTTGTAGATAGTGTTTCCTAAAAAAAAAATGTTTTAAATGTTTTATAATATTCAGTCTTACCATAACATTAAAGACAACTGGCACAACATAAATCATTAATATGGTTATATAGTATTATAAGATAAACCATGCTGTGTTGGTACAGAGATGAAGTTACAGATATTGAATAAAAAATGTATTCATAACTAAATGAACAAATATGAGATAAGCTTGTACTATTTCAATACAGAACCGATGCATTATACACAGGACCTCTGGTTGGCTTGAATTGGATTTTTGCTCTTTATTATTCATTGTTAATTGTTTGCTGTGGATAGAGAGCTCTCTTAGCTTCCTTCTCTTTCTATTCAGTTGACATTCCTGATGGGGAAAATCCAGAATTCCTAATGAAGTGCAAAACATTACATATGCAGGGAGAAATTTTGGATCGCTCACAGCTACAGTCTCGCAATGTTCCCGCTGCATGAATCTGCACCGACAACTCCAGTGCCAAAAGAGCAAGAAACAGAAATGACATATGCTGCAAAACTTGAAATGTATGTAACTTCCTCAATATTATCCTTGACTGGCTTGCTTTGTTTCAAATGTGTGTCCAAACCATGTACACAGATGAATGACCTAGCAAAGGAATTCCTGCTGCAGCTCAATGAAATGGCTTATGCAGGGCAAATTTAATATGTGGTTTTGCCCAGACAATACCGAGGTTTGAGCAGATCTGCTATGCCCTGAAGCTGGGTGATGAAGAAGAGCAACAGAGAGGAGAATGGGGCCTTTGTAAGCCTCTGAAAGTTTGAAGGCCCCTCACAGGATGCAGCAAAACCTGACCCATGAGGACGAATCACTGTCGGTGGAACAAGATGGGGTAATCATTACATAAGTGCAACAAATACCCAATAACTAAGCAACAGAAGAAGTGCATATTAAAGAGTAAGTTTACATTATTGATACAGCACTAAGTCCATCCCAACCAGAGAGGTGTACAGACGTATCAGGTACAGTACATATGTATTTAAAACTGTATATATGTATGATCATGCATATCATTATTATTGTTTCATGCCCATGATATTTGGGTTTACAACTGGAGAGTCATTAGTCCAGTCTGCAGTTGCAGCAGAATAAAGTCAGACATTGTTGCACAGGGATCTACGTTGGGAAATAATAAGCAAATATACTGTAACTGAGATAAGTAAATTAAAAGACATGTTCCACTGTCTTCAGATAAGTCAAACATCTGTATTGGAGAAGCACAAATGATTTCCTTTTGAGCACATAAAAGACTACTGTGTTGCAAATTATGCAGAAAAGTCACTTCACAAAAGTCACAACAACATGGTGAGACAAACACAAAAAAAGCTGTTATAGTGAATTAATAGGTTTGTCGTGACCGGTCATCAAGGAGTCCTCTCTCCCCTCATTCCAGTTCACATTTCTACGTCTGTTAAAGGCATATTTTTAAAACATAAATAATAACATTCATTATGAATTATACAGTCAATTGAAAATGAAGAATAGCAACAATATTATGTTTTTTGCATCCCCTGTATTTAACCTATTAAGACAACCTCTGATTCAATGTTTGTTACCCATAATGCATCACCACACGACCAAGAGGGAACACTGCTCAGTGCTGATGCCGGCACAGTAGATCCTCTGATTGCATTTTAGAACATTAAGTTCTTTTGTAAACATTTGATAACATTTAAAGAAGGTGTAAGGCTGTTCCAAATGACATTAGCTCCACTAACACGAGTCATCTGACAGGAATACATCTAATTTCTAGTATAGATTGTTTTCATGCTGAATTCTAACATGATAATTAAATTTGCTGTTCTGAGCTGCTTTCTCAAGTCCAGTCACATGCCCCCATTAACCGTTTAGCTACCCACTTCAGTTCCTGAGTTGTGACATTAGGCCAAGAAGAAACTAACCAAATAACTATTAACCGCATCACTTTGATGATATTGGAAAATGTTTAAATGATACCTCGTTTGATTCTCCATGAGTTCCTTCGGTGAAGCAGAAGCCACTGGCTGGATAAAAAAAGTCATAAACCAGATGTTTTTGTTTACAATCACAAGAAAAAATTGTAAATATTAAAAGTTCATTAGGGGCGGCACGGTGGTGCAGTGGTTAGCACCGTCGCCTCACAGCAAGAAGGATTTGGGTTCAAACCCCAGTTGCCCTGGCCTTTCTGTGTAGAGTTTGCATGTTGTCCGTGTGGGTTCTCTCCGGGTGCTACGGCTTTCTCCCACCGTCCAAAGACATGCAGGCTAGGTTAATTGGTGTCTCTAAATTGCCCTTAGGTGTGAATGTGAGTGGTTGTCTGTCTATGTGTGGCCCTGCGATGGACTGGCGACCTGTACAGGGTGTACCCTGCCTTTCGCCCAATGTCAGCTGGGATAGGTCACAACAACATGGCCCAATGTCCAATGTCAGCTGGGATAGGCTCCAGCCCCCCGCGACACTGTACACAGGATAAGCGGTTGACGATGGATGGATGGAAAAGTTCATTAGGCTGTTTATTTGATTTTGATATTAACGTACATATGTTGTGATGTATGATTCAATAGCTTCATGGGCTTTTTTCTCCTTTTGAAGGAGCGACCTAAAGGGCAAGCTTTATGGAGTAAATACCGTAATGTATGTTAGTGAGCAGAAAACAGTTAACATTAAAGCATACAACACAATTTTGTTGCAGTACCAACCCAAAAAAATTGGGTGTATTCTTAGGAATGTTTTAGATTGGCTGCATATGGGCATACATTGGATTTAAAGAATTAAGAATGGTATATTTTGATAATAATACTCACCTATAAAGGGGAATCCTTTAATGTGCTGCAACTACCCATAATACAACAGGCCAATAAAACAGACCAACTAAACAAATTAGTGCAAGTATTTTTGGAGTGGAAGAAGAAGTGGAAATCCAATTGGATGTAAAAAGGGCATTGACGCTCCCTCCATCTTAAAATTCATAAAAGCTTTTAGAAATGCATCTTGTGAGAACAACACCCCACTATACACATCCACACAAACACATTTTAAATGACTTACTTGAATTTTCCAATTACAAGTACATAATATTCAAATATATAAAGATTTTATATATATTATTTACCAGTGCCACACAACCAAGCTGTCTGTTGCAGCAGTGATGGAACAAAATTTTAAAGAAGTGAGAAATGGTTAATGGGGAAAATGTGAAAAAAGAGTTCAGTCACCACACCACCAAGTGCTGTGTTCAGTGCTGTTTGTCTGCAAGCCTGTGTATGTCTCTAGAATTACATGGCCTGTAAATTGTGATGACGATGGTCCTTTGACTAAAACGTTCACTCTTTTTGTCACATTTTTTCACATGGTGTCACCTTTTGCAGATGGATTAAATGTATTATTTTGCATCTCAAGAGCCTCCTCCACTTTTGTTGTCATTTTTCTATGTAATGGGACTATGAAAGAAATTTCTGCCTGCTGCCTAGCTCTTTTTTGTCACCCTGCCAATTGTAACCCACTAAGAGTCAGTTTGTGAATGTTTCCTTTACAAAACAAACAGTTCTATTGAAATGGACAGGTCAAGAGAGATACTCACACAACACGCCTTGAACATGCATTGTAAGTGGAAATCTATCAACAAGGTGCTAACACCTTTAAAATGGAAACCCACACTAAATTAACTAACGCCTGCAGCACTGCATGTGTCTGGATGTGTGTGCAGTGTGCCAATGTTGAGTTGACCAAGTGACCAGCAGAATGATATTCAATGTGAGCCCGCTGCCAGGTGTCATTACACTTCCCCTTCCAGCAGGAAAAAGCAGTCACATATGCCACCATCTGTTTCTAGGATGCTCTCGCCAGCTCATCGCAGTGTCCTCTTTACTTTACACTGTCTTCATAATTGGGAGACCGTGTGTGCGTGTATGTGTGTGTGTGTGTGTGGGGGGGGGGGGGGGGGGGGGGGGGGGGGGGGGGGGGGGGGGGGGGTCAACATTTGATCCTCTTTACCATCCTTAGAATAATATCTTGTGTGCTAAGCAAAGTACAAGTGAGTGGGCTAGAAGATATCAGAAGTTTATTTCCAAACAGCTTGTCCTTTACAGAAAGAATATGGAGAACTGGCAGGCAACAGATGCACATTTCACATTTAGTCTAATACATTCAGAGGTATAAAAAGGCCTTAGATTACCATTTGAATTTGTCAAGGCACAACAGCTCACAGTTGTGCAACCAGACAGCTGATGGTACATTTTGACACTGATTCATATGCAAAGAACGGGTGGATTTTATTTTAACATCCCAAAACACTTTGAGCATTGTGGTCACTGTGAAACATATTCCAAACAACCGCCTACATCACTTTTCCTGCCAGCTCTGAGTCATCCTGACTTAGACATCCAAGCAACGAGACCAACCCCCACCCCTTTCCGTTTCCTCTGACAACAGTATCTGCTTATGATCTGCTTGGTGGACAAGCACACAGTCCTCAAACAGTCACAGAGCATGATTTGCAATGCAGCCTCAATGTGTGGCAGCGGCGAACCCCCCCCCCCCCTTCCATTGTGGGGCAGTGTGTTGGACTGGGCTGAGTGCCTTCTCAGTTAAAATCAAAGGCTCTTCCTCTGGCACTGTGGCAGTACCCACTGCCTCTGGAGCCACTCATTATTACATGCGAGGGGGAACTTGTGATCTTTTTAATTATTCTGCACTTCATTTCTATCCCACCATTCAAAACGCAACATGAAAATTGATTGCCTCAAAGATCCATCTTTATAATCTCCCCCAGGCCCATAAATTATCCAACTTTGGGGCAGGGTGGACGAGGCGTGCAGGCACAAGCAGATCCCTTTCACAGTAGAGCAGAGCAGAGCCACATCACTGCAGTATGTTGGGGGAGCAGAACTGAATGGGGCTGCTCTTTTGCTCGCTGAAAACGGGAGGGAAAAAAAGTACACTTGTTATCTTGTGAACCCTCAAACATGTAAGATAGGAATCTCTTGAATGTCAGCGACAGAAAGGGAATTAACAAGAGATCTTTTTATTGTCACAGAAGGTCATTAGGCTGCCAATCGGGGTAATTATGGAAATGATCTCCCCAGCTCTTTGGAATGTTTTCCTGCTTCCATAAGGACTTGAAAGTGTTCAATCAGCCTCTCTCGTGGGAAAGTTCAGCCATAACTGCAAGTGTACCAGCAAAATCAAATTAAGCAAAGAGATTTCATTAGTATTTATAGCCCCGAGGCATTTGTAAAAGTATGGAGCAGCGGAGTAATGTGGGACTCTGGAGGGGTGAATTATTGCTTAATGACAAAGGCCATACCTAGAAGACATACACATGGATAATGAATCGGAGGCATTGATTGCATCTTTAAAGAGGATTCTTGAGGGAATGTAAAATATTGATGCTTGTGTGGCTGACTTTGGACTCCCAGCATGGGTGTGAGGGGAGGGTGGTAACTTTGTTTGGGTGTTAACACTGTTTGGCTGTATTATCCAGACATGTTTAATCTTACAGTTTAAGACATAAGTAGCACTGTAATATGAGCAAAATCACCTAAATTATACACTCTGGGTATAATAAGTAAAAATCACTGGGTTAATATAGTACCGGGTCAACTTTACTCAGTACCAATGGATTGTGTGCCAGTGTTATTTTACTGTTAGGTTATTTACACAAACAAAAATATGGTTATTCTACAGTAGTATGTACATTTCCCCAAGTATTGTACTTAAGTACAAATTTGAGGTACTTGTACTTAACTTGAGTATTTACATTTCATGCCATTTTATACTTCTATTCCACTACAGTTCAGAGGGAAATAATGTACAATGTTCTCCACTACATTTATCTGACACCTATAATTACTTGGAATGACAGAAAATGAAAACTAACTGATTAATAACTGATTAATCGTTAAGTAATTGTTCATGCAGCTTCTCAAATGTGAGGATTTTCTGCTTTTTGTTGTCTTAAATTACAGTTAACTCAGTCATTTGGAAGTTTGACTATTGGTCCAAACAAAAGGGAAAGGAATTTGCAGGTGTCCCTTTGGGCTCATTGTAACGGCCATTTCTCACATATATATGTTTTACATACCAAACAACTAATCGATTCATTGAGGAAGTAATCAGCAGATTAATCCATAATGAATTCATTAGTTGCAGCCCTACTACATGTAAAATATTTAAAAATTAGCTGCACCTCAACCATACCAACTGCAGTACTACAGCACTGCGTACACATTAAAGCATGTGTAATAGTGATCTACTGATATAACAGTCACCGGGACCATTTTTCTGCATTGAATACTTTTTACTCTTGATAATTTAGGTACTTTGTCCTGATTATATTTTTCCGAGTAATATTTTCAGCACAGGACTATTATTTTACAGCTGGTATTAGTTAATTTACTTAAGTAAAGAATATGGATACTCACTCATGTTCAAGTTTTACCTTTAAACAACCACACATTTTTCATAGTTGTACAAAATGATGAACATGTGTTTTTCAAAATTGCAAAGGATACACATATTATTAACAGTCACTAACAAATAGTGACATATACATTTAAAGAGAGCAAGAGTAGATCACAATAACGTGTATATACCATTTGCTAGTAAATAACTAAACAGTACTGTGAAAAATAACAACAAAACAACCCATTCTTCCGGTGGGTGTTCTACCCACTGGTACTGGGTACAGTTAACCTAAAATCAATTTGTGACAGCTCAGAGGTCAGACTTGAGCGTGTTTTGTCTAGCCCTGGGTCAAATTAACCCTATTTTAGTTTGAGTTAGTACACCAATAGCAATTTTAAAAACATAAAACTAAAGCAGAGTAAAAACAACACATTGGTGCTGGGTAAACTTAACCCAGAATTGCATAAATTCTACAGTGACCAAAACTGGGTTAATTTTGACCCAGTGATTTTCAGCATGAAGAAGAATAAAGATCTATTGATGTGTAGTTTAAATATCTAAAAGAATCTCTGGTGTCTATGAAAATATGATATAAATGTGTTATTTAGTAAATAATCATGGATGTTCTTTTGTGTAATAAATCACTTCACTGTCTGCCAGAGAGATTCGGGCCAAAATGAAATGAAGTCAGATAGCCATGTGCAGTAAATTGTAACACCTGATTTGAATCATTGGGTCTATTCAGTCCACTTAACCTCAGAGTAATTGACAATTTAAAGGTGCAGTCCTTAATTTCAAGAGACAGCACAATGACTTTGATTAGGATGTGGGATATGCACTTCCCCACTGGAATAACAGACAAGGAGACTTTTCATAAAGCAAATAAGGAATAAAGTACAAGCTATACATAGATAGATAAAGAGGAGAAATATTTGGGCTTTAAGATGAATTAAATAATTTGCCTCAAGGTGATAACATTAGGCTTTCATGAGAATAAAGCACACTTCAGGATATATTGAAAATAGGCTCTTCTTACCACACAGACACTTTTTAACATAAACATCCTCCTCCTCATCACCTTCTTCTTCTTCAACTCCTGTAATTGGGTTCGAGAAGAGGTAAAGTGTCTTTGTGAAGAACTTGACAGATTACGTGAAGGAATATTATTACGAGCAGGGCAGGCATAGGATGTAGGAGGTAATTTAGTGCGATGTTACATATATTTATGCATCAATAGGCATAAGATATTGAGTTCAGGGGTCGCACTGAATGAGAGTTTCCTTTTGATGTGGATTATAAGAAAGGCTGCCTCACCTGCAGACATTAAGATGTGTGCATGATTTTCAAATTGGACACCATCATGATGATTTTCTATTATTCTATTACACAAATTGTAATTTTTCATGTTGGATAGAGTCATAAAACATAATCAGTCTTTTCTAATTTACCATCAAATCATCCAAAAATCAATTCAGTTTTCAATAACTGCTGACTTAACAATGTATTGTGTTTTCCTAGAAATACCCCTAAGCACACAACATTTTGCTCCTAAATGTGATTTTTAGATGTGGACAAACACATTTTTGTCTATGTTTGTTAGATTTTTGCTGGTCTCTATTAAACTCCAATAACCACAACCATTTAACACCCTTTGCTGTATTAGCACATTGTTTGCTGTCGTTCTTTGCAGACAATTATTTGGTGCAAAGCCAGGCTGCATGTGTTTTGACACCGTGTTAAAAGGCTGCTTTAGGGCCAATTTGCACTGTTTACAGCCTGAATCGCTGCACTCACACAACACGGGGATATACTAATGTGCAACTTCTCAACCTTCATCTGAATGACAAAAAGCCTACAAACTGGGTGACATTGCACGTACTTAACAAGCACGCATTGGGATGGTAATCCGGCTGCATTTAGCTGGAGGTGTCACTTTCCCACCAGCACCCGCGAGTTCCATGCAGCCTCCCCGAAGGGCTTCCAACTGACGGACAGCCGGAGGAGAGGAGCGATGGCCGGGCGGAGAGGCTGCGTGGAGCCGCTGCAGTGTTTTCAGAACATTGCAGAATACGACACATGGCATTATCATTTTTAATACAAATTAAAATAAATATATGTTCAATAAAAAAATGTTTTTCAATTGTCCTGCAAACGATTCAACTTTGTTTTGTTTTTACCTCAATAAGATTAAAACTAATGCAATTACTCAATTTAAGTGGAAACAGTTTAATAATCCAACATGACAATGAAAGGGGAGCTTTTGAGACCTGAACACCCACGTATGATTTGCTGACAAGTCAGCATAGGCATAAGATATTCTTATTTGACTGATGGGATGTGATTTTTCACAACACACGATTCATTTTGACAAGATTTTAAACTGACATTTATTGTAACAAGATAAATATGTTTAATATTTTTTTTTATTTATGTAGGCTAATCATTCATTTTACTTTCTGTCTGTTTTTTGTGTTTCACATTAAACCACAAAATCACCAGATTATTACTTAATCATCTAATTCAAATATGATTTCTAAAATGAGGAAGCAAACTTATGAAATAAAACCTGCAAATGGTAAAGCCTATGAAGCCTGCAAGAAGAAACAGGCCTCAGACAAGCCTGAGGACCTCAGACTGCAGACTATAGTGAAAGAAATATATAAGTAGTTGTAGAAATGTATTAGTAGTAAATAAGAAGATGAGTCAAAATTGATAATCACCAATGTAAAATCAATTGTGTTTTTCGTTTAAACAGGCTCTTACCATATAGGCCCTACCATAACTAATGTGAAACATGCATTCAGAGCCCATCATAACATAAGCTACCTCAGCCCAAAAATACACGCACGAAAAGAAAAGGTACAAAACAGTCGAGACACGAGGTGAGTCCTTCTACATCACCTTCTGTGGCTGCGCAGCCTGATCTGCTGCGTGGTGTCTTCAAACAAATGCGTCAAGTAGATGGAACGTCCAACATAGACACACAGACAACACACACACGTGTGTCTTCTATTCTGGGCCCTTTGTGCTTTGTTGAGTAGCAGTGATCAGGCTCCGGCTGATCCCGCAGGAGGAAGGGTTAAAAATGGGCTCCATCATATTGTTTGACAGAAACTGGAAGGTTGATAGAGTGGATTCTTTGAGAAGTACTGAAAATGGTGATTTCCACAAAAGAAAGGGGAGAGAGAGAAGGGGGAGAGAGAAAAACAAAAAAAACATTCCTGCCATCCAGCGCTCTGCAGAATTCACATAGTCGACCATGAAAAATCCAATTAAAGGGAAAATATTGCAATACTTTTTGAGTAACATAATTTTTGTTTGGCACACAGCTTGGCGGATATGGTGTTTTTTTTCTCATTTTCATTTTCTGAGAACGTCTTTATTAAATCCGACAAGTTGAAGATTTGGCTGCTGGTGTAAAATAATTAACATCATGGTCGTAATTAAGGACGCGCCAACAATGCCATTAATTTATCGTATCGTTTTACTAGCTGCTGCCCCCTACTCTTTCACCTAATTAATTACACGAATTGCCTTTCAAAAATCTGGTTCTACAAACAGCTGATTTCAAAACAAGAATGTTAGTAAGGCATGTTTCAGCTTGTTTTGGGGCACTTTAATTATTTGTGCTGGACTGATAGGCCTATGTTTGTATTTTGAGCAATTAGCATCATATATGCAGATATGATGTAAAATAGTCTCATATTTGTATCATCCTTTAGGCTAATATAAATTTGAATTACTAACTAATTAATAATTAACAGATTCAAACGTTTTTATTCTGAAAAAACACTAAAAATGGGCCATGAGATTTTCCAAATTAGTGGGCTACCTATAGGCTACATTTGAGCCACATTTTATGGCACAATGACAGGTCTTTTTAAACATATTTTTAAGAAATCTAGAGATCAAAAGGGAGAGATAGAGCAAGGAGTCTCTATTGATTAGGTGATAGATGTGAAAATCCATCCTATCCCCCCAAAAATCCCTACCCACCTTTCCCATAGAAACCTCCACACGTTTGCAAGCCCTTGACATTTAGCTCAAGCACACACAACTGTTATAACATGCTCTCAACTCTTCTGGAGTCCCATATTTTTCACATTAGCCCATCCAGAAGGACTTGAGAATGCGCACTCTCCCAAATTTTGAAAATAAATTATTATTGTATGGAAATTGTAAAGCAGGAAGCAAATAAGGTCACACATGAAATGATCTCACCACAATTTCTGCATTTTCCCCCAAATGAAATGAATTAACAATATTTAACATCTCCATCACCTCCATTCATTCGACATGCTGAAGTGTACTTGAGCAAACAACTGACACCCTGCCATCATTTCCGCAGGTGACCCTGACCTCTGACCCCTGTGAGGGTGGAGGAGAAAAGTCTCTCCCTCTCAGGAATCACCGGAGCATCACATTATTATGATCACAATTATTTGTTCGGTGACCTTGCTGGTAGTTTGCAGTTATCACATGTGGAGCCCGTTTCCCCTCCATCACCTGTGGTGCTGCTGTTGCTGCTGCATCTGCTGCTCCGCTGTCTCTTCTGTCTGTCCCCACCTAATGGTTTCATGCCGGAGCGAGTTGGCTTATTATACTAAAAGGTTTTGTCGCGCTAAGCCGTGCATGTGTGCTTAAAACGTACATTTCATTAACAAACTGCGGAGGTATAAAAGCGGATTTATGAGGCTTCAAAAGATCACAGGAAGGACGGGTTTGAAACCCCCTCTCGGTGCTGTTTCAGTCAGGTTATATCAGCAGTTACGCCGCCTTTCACACAACACTGCGACTCTGGGGGTTTTTTAAAAGGAGGCTGGCTGCACCTGTCTCTCCACACACACATACACACGGAGAGAGAGGGAGAGAGAGAGAGAGATTGGTTAAGAAAGCAGCTCTATGACCCTCTTATTCCTTTAAAAAAAATCCTTCAAAATAAGAAAAATGGTTCATAAAGCTCTTATTTTGCTGCTTTAATATTTCTTTCAGCATTTTTAAAAGGCACCAAAAAATGAGGCTTTGGCTACATCTCAGTTGAGAGCAAAGAACCATGTATTATAAAAAAGGTCACACATATCAAAACGAGTTAATGAACTTCTGTGGCTTTGAAGAAATGTAGGAAATGTGCAAATCAGCGGTGCAACGGAGACAAAAATCTTTGATCGGATAAATGTTCGATTTGAGCAAAACCCCTCAAACAAACAACCTTGAGCAAAAAGTCATTTTGCTGATTTATGTCCCGGAAAATCCAGAAACTGAAGAGAAACAGGCTTTCCTCAATACACATGCGCCCTGCGGATAAGCAGGATAAAAGTTAATGTAGACTTTGGTTTCATCTGCTAAGCAGTCCGTATTGACGGACCTCCAGATCACACAGTTCACCGAGAGATTAACACAAGGCGAGTCTAATAGGAAGCCATGTTTCCCTCCTTTGACCCATACGCGCATTATTAATGATAGTGTTTGATTAATCCGACTTGTATCCAAAGAGCAGAGGTGTCTGAGGTGGCGCATGAAGCAGCACCTCTGTGCACTGCTAAAGGCAATTAAAGGATTAGATTCAAACTCCAAAAACTTTAAGATCCAAAATAACACCGATGGAATTTTAAAGCAAAGTAAACTGCAAAATAAATTCATGAAAATGCGCTTTTTGTTAAGATACCATAGCCTACATTCAGTTCAAGTTGCTATTAATGGTAATTGATGTCATAAATAGTTGACACACGTAATTTATTGAAATGTAACAATAATAATATTAACAAATTTTAACAATAATAATCCTATATGATACTAATTACAATGGCTACATTTTAATTAAGAAAAAAGAACATGAAGCTGTGAAATAATTGTTAATTACACCGTATCTTTATTTCTAATTTATTAGGCCCCTATATTTTAATTTACCCAAATAAAGCCTTGTCACAAATAACTGACCGGTGTTGATTATAGATGTTTTCATTAACCTGCTGAAAGACTTCCGATAAAATCAATTGAACGTTTAAATCTCGTGTGGCACATCGGAATATATCTGAGTTTAAATTCCTATAGCCTGTTAATTTAATTTACTACACATTTCTTTAGTCGCTCTGAACGTTAGCTGAAATACGAATGTCTTGTTCTGTCACTAGTCTTGTCAAATGTTCCCACACTGCGGAGGAAACCCTCTGTGTTGGATCCGACATCCACTCCCTGAGCCCAGCCTACACCGCTCACCTCCATGCTTGTGAATAAATGCTCTCTTTGCATTCACCCGCTGTCCGCATTTCCTACTTTTTTCAAATGCAAAAACATGCAATGATTGGGGTCGTTAGCACCTCTTCCAAACTCTTAAGGAAATTCTTTATTCTCTTCATTCATTGTCGCCGGTGTTGCAGCCGCTGCTGCTCAAAATTCTTCCCACCATCGGCTAATCCTGCGGGAATAAATAGACTTCAATTCATGCTTCACATTCGCAGCTTGGATCTACACGGTGGGTTGTAGAGCGGAAATATCAAGGCATGCATTTCAGCATCAAATAAACAAGGTGAAAACGTTTAATCCGTACGACAAAGTGTCCAAGTAACATGCACGAAAACCGGTTTAAATTAAATAGTAGAAAAATCAATTATTGTAAAATTTCATAATTTAAAAAACAAACGTTAAAACATAAAATAACTTAAAGGAGGATTCCGTGAACTTAGCTGTCGCCGTTTTCATTCTGCAGCTTTCAACAGAGTTTGCATTAGCAAAGTTAAAGGTTTGGATTGTTTTTACGCAGCCACGTTAATGCGCATCAGATCTTTGAATCATGCAGGCCAATTTTCTCGCACCACCCACCCCCTCCTCCTCCTCCCTCTGCCACCGCTAAACGGTCTATGACGGACGAACACAGAAATCAGCGGAAAGCAGCATTGCTGATGTCCCATTGTTGACAAATCCATGAAACAACTCCAGTTTGCATGGTTTAACAGAGGGTGGAGGGAGGGAGGAGAGAAGAGGAGAGGGGGCGTCTGTCGTCACCAAACCACGTGTCCTGCACTGATAGTATATCTTATACTGGGAAAAGTAATCTATCAGACAGTCCTTTTAAAAGCTTGGCCTTTAAAAGCAGCATGTGTCACCTCGACTTGGTTCTCCAAATATCACTCCTATAGGAAATATACGCACAGAGAAGGGACGTCGGGGCAACATCTCCAAACAACTTCGAGGCGAGAATAGACGCTTTACATAGGCCTGCTCACTTACCGAGTGGAGAAATATTTGTAGAAGTTGAAGTTTCTCTTTGGCTTGACTGGCTTGCTGCCGGTTCAGTCGCGTCTAGATTTTTGGAGACACTCGATCTCTTGACAGAAGAAGTCCAGCAGACACGTCGTGACCGCGCTGGTCTCACCCACCCATCACACCCGGTTGCTCGGTTGTTTTGGCCCCGGTAGACTTTAAAAGAAAAGAAAAAAAAACTTGCGTAAGTAAGCCGTGAGATGACCCTGTCTGGAGGCAGCGAAAGAGCCAGCGACATGTCCGGCCAAACTGTGCTCACAGCAGAGGACGTGGATATCGACGTGGTGGGCGAGGGAGACGAGGAGGGCATGGAGAGGGTGGACAGCGACTGCGACAGCCCCGGGGGAGGCATTCTGCACGACCTGCGAGGAGAAACAGGCGACGAGGAGCTGGAAGATGAGATCGAGGTAGAAAAGGAGGAGATGGGGTCCGGCGGAGGGAGCCCGTGCTGCGAGAGCTCCGGGGAGGGAGACACGGGCACCGGAAAGGGAGAGGGTCAAGACCAGAGCGCATCGGCGGGCGGTGCCATCCAGAAGCCCAAAAACAGCCTGGTAAAGCCGCCTTACTCCTACATAGCACTCATCACAATGTCCATCCTCCAGAGCCCGCAGAAAAAGCTCACCCTCAGCGGGATCTGTGAGTTCATCAGCAACCGCTTCCCGTATTACCGGGAGAAGTTCCCGGCGTGGCAAAACTCCATTCGCCACAACTTGTCCCTCAACGACTGCTTCGTGAAAATCCCCCGGGAACCTGGCAATCCCGGCAAGGGCAACTACTGGACCCTGGATCCCGCTTCGGAAGACATGTTCGACAACGGCAGCTTCCTCAGGAGGAGGAAAAGGTTCAAGAGAGTTCAGCCGGACATGCTCAGGGACCAGACTGCTCTCATGATGCAAAGTTTCGGTGCGTACAGCCTTGGGGGCCCCTACGGGAGGCACTACGGGATCCACCCGGCTGCTTATACCCACCCGGCGGCTTTGCAGTACCCGTACATCCCCCCTGTAGGTCACATGCTGCCCCCGGGGGTCCCTCTCCTGCCCTCGGCAGAGCTGAACAGAAAAGCGTTCAACTCCCAGCTCAGTCCGAGCCTTCAGCTTCAGCTCAACAGCCTTAGCACGGCGTCCATGATCAAATCAGAGCCTTCAAACAGACCCTCTTTTAGTATAGAGAACATCATCGGGGTCTCCAGCGCCTCCTCGTCCTCACCTGCTCAGGCTTTCCTGCGGCCTCCGGTGACCGTTCAGTCAGCCCTGCTGAGCGCGCAGTCCCTGTCTCTGAGCCGGACGTCAGCCGCTATCGCTCCCATCCTCAGCGTACCGTCAAATATTCTTTCTGGACACGTTTTACCGTCGGCGACGGCGGCGGCAGTGTCCAAATGGTCTTCACAGTGACTTCAAACTAAGAGAAAATAAACTCTTATTTTTATATAGAGACATTATTACTGGGGGAAGTGTGAACAGCACAAATCAATAGACAACACTGGACTCTGTAGCCATGTAAAGACTGTTGAAACAGAGAAAAAAGGAGATATTTCTGTACAGGTAATATTTGTAAATATTTGTTAAAAAAAAAGAAAAAGAAAAAAAGAAAAGAATGATTTTACCTGTTTGACTTTTACCTGTCTTTTTTTCATTTGTTCCTGTTTGAGATCTGTGATAATTATTTTACATTTTCTTTTTGTATTGGAAGCTCAACTGGAGGGCCCTTATAATGAAAGAAGTCAAATATATGTAATTCTATGTAGCTATATTGTGTTGTAAACTGAATTTATTTGTAAATAAATCTAAGAAATAATTAAAATCATTATTAACATTCTGAAATTGTTTGATAACAGATTTAATGAAAAACATATTTTTGATGTATATACATATCCCCTAACACTATCCAAACATTCAAAAAAGAAAGAAAAGGAAAAGTTACTTTGATGTGTAAATATAAAATTGTCTTGAGAAAGTTTTTTCATCTTATAAATATAATATGCTTAAATTCTCTAAGTTATTTTCAGGCTTAATAATTATTAGAATCTTCCAGTCCACGATGTTAAAAGTCAGTATTTTGAAATCTACCTTTTAATATTAATTTTAATTTGGCGTAATACCATCATAATTATATTTACCGAGTAGGCTAACGTTTGTACAGAACAGTTAAACAATCAACCATATTAACCCTTTTCAGTGAATCTGTTTTTTATAAACTTGTAATTGCAACTTTATTGTGAGATCTTAGAGAAACGCTTTTGGAATAATCTTTAAATTAAATGAGAATTCCTGCCGAAGGTAAAAAAAAAATAAAATAAAAAATAAAGTAATAAGAGTTTAATTAAGAAAAATTACCTATTTATATGGACAATAGGCTAAATTTAAAGGACAGATGAAAAGTGGTATGGAAAAATACGTGTCATGGGCTATTTAGTGCAAATCCAAACTGGTTATTTGCGGATGTTTACAGTTTTCTTGGCTTTATATATATTTTAATGACATTATTTAAGATGAAAACATAAACCAGTGTAAAATACATTAACACTTAGGGATAAATAATAAAACAGTTGAACTGCTTTTAAGCTATAGGCCTAGGCCTATTTATAGTTATTTCCCTGATAATGATCCACAGTTTAGACACATTTGAATTTACCATTACATCGCTGCTCGTATCGTTTTACAGAATATTCTGCGACTTGGCTACTATAAAGGTAACAGTTTCGCAGTTGTATCTAGCTAATCACTTTTACACAAACAGCAAATGGCGATCGGGCTGGTGAGGGGTTATAGGCGCTATATTTATCTGATCCCCATGAGAAAGAGAAAGGAGCCCCTCTCTGTCAGACACCGAAGAAGGTGCTGATGATGCAAAAGCCATCGTCAATGTCACCAAGCCATTTTATTATTATTATTATTATTATTATTATTATTATTATTACCACCAATAATAGTAGCGTAGTACTAATATATAGCCTATATATTGTTGTATAAAATTCCTTTTAATGCCAAACTAACCCTGTTTGTCACATGAAAACACATCATTAGCTTTTTCTGATAATTCTTCTAATAGAAACACGTCAGCCTAAATTGTAGGCAATTGGTTCTTGATCACTTCCGTCTTTATGTTTTTCATCTTAATTCGACTATTGATTTATAAATGAATAAAGACAGATTTTTAATACTCACTCTCACGTTCAGCAACCACCAGAGGTCACTTTCAGTCAGACAAAATGTTGTCATATCTATGTCTTTTTCGGCAGTGTATTTGACACGCGCATTCTTATAAGGAAACATCAAAGCATTTAAACATCAAAAGTCAAACCTGCACTTGGTTGATTAGTTGTTAGTTATATTAGTCACATCATTTCATCTCTGATTTGTTTCCGTCATTGCATGGTGGAGATGCAGATGCAAGTTGCTTCCACAAAGCAAGGTAACTCACATGCTCACATGCATCTCTCACTGGATAAGAGTGCCTGCAGTAAAAGTACACATACAGTCTGCGTGTGATGTCTCTGTGTGTGGCGTTGCACCGGTGATGCTGCTCCTCGGAAGAGACGAGGTTCAAGCCGCTAGGGGGCATTAACCGACACCTCTGGCTCTCTATCAGAGATAATAAAAAAAAACATTTAGGAAGACATCACGACCTGAGATGTTGGAGGACAAACCGCTCGGAACTCCCAGTTAATCTTTTTTATATTCTGTCCAATAATTTAGGTTAAATAAATATTTAGAATATGTGCAATCTAACAGAATATGCAGGATTTAGCCTACTTTAAGGAGGAGGGCTGAAATAAATGACTATGGGTCAAATGTTTGATTTTTTATTGACAACAGTTTTTTTTAATAATGATGAGCGACATCAATATGATTATTTTTTTTATCTACATGCTTCAAAAATCATAATACTTCCACAGCATACTGCGTTGCTTATATAGCCTAGGTTATGTAGCCTACTGTTTTAGCGTCTAGCCTACTATTACTTATCTAAACCATTATTCATCTTTGAGTAGGGACAATGAAATTGCTGATGCTAATTAGGTTGTAAATTAAGGTTTTAGTAGCAGATGATAGGAAAGACAACGTTGGAAGCAGAGTCCACGTGACCGCAGTTGGACAAAAACTGTTTTTGTCCAACTGCGGTCACGTGAAAGCAGCATTGAAAATATTCTAAAATTAAAAAACATATGATAATATTTTCCTCCAAAAAGTGCACTCACTGCAGTTTGTTTCAATACATAAAGGCAACTTGCTCTATTTTGCTTTTAACGCGTTATCAATTGTTGTATCGAAAACATTCTCAATTTTTGGTGTTTCGTGTCATCATGTCGCCAACAATATACTTTGCTAATTTGACTAATACCCTCATTTGAAGAGCAAACAGTCGCACTCACGCGCGCCCACACACACCCACTCCATATGACCTATGCAGCTGCACGTGCTTGTGCACAGGTGGAGAGAAGCCTGGACTGTGGTTCCCACAGCTCAACCAGCCAGTCCATATTAGACTCATATCTCATACTAGTTCACTTTGTGTGTTTGATTGTTAACTTACTTTACCATCAAGAGAACTCATGAGCCAATAGAGCTTGAATAAATTAGCCAACATTGAATTACCAGTAAAATCAAGTTAATTTAAACTTTAACTCATTTTTAGATAAACAGGAAGTATTTTAACAAGATGTAACAAAAAGTAAGGCTTTTGTTCACACTGTGGGTGTCTTTTGGGTGTTTTACACACCTGTGAATACCATGTGTGCAAGTTAACATTAACCTTGTCACAGAAGGCTGCAGACACAATGTTTCAAAGGGGCTTCAGTGTTAAAGACACTATTTTGGGTATATGGCACAGTTCATCTGTCTTTCAAACACCATGTTGTCAATGATTCTTATCCTATCCTATCAGTCCAATTAGCTGGATTTTCTTATAGATTTCACATAAATTCAAATCTGGACTTAATATGACCAGGTTTGTTTAGAACAAGTTCCAGTGTTTGTGGGGGTTTTGTTTTTTTAAGATACCAAATTTGGGAGAGTTTTGTGTACCAAGAATATAAAGAGTCACACAAATTTAGCAGCAAACTAATTTGGTAAGGTGGTCTGATGGCAGAAGGAAAATAAGATTATTATTCAGTTATGAAGCCCACATTTCTCAGTTTTGATTTGAAGATTTTCAAAGTGAAAATTATTAATAACTAAGCAAGCATATCAAATTATCAAAAACAAATGCATAGACTGCTGAAAAGGTATGCGTTTCTTTCGGAAATTGTACCCAAAGTTGACATTTTGCAATAACTAATTCATCATGATGGATGCCATGCTTGGACAGTATTTCTGTACACCTTACCCAAGACAAAAAAAACCCCTGGTAAAATCCTGCTATTTGTAACAACACATTGCATTTGCTGTTATTAAATAAAGCTTAGTTCCTCAATGTGATTAATTTACTCACAAATTAAATGATCTGAACAAACACTTTGACCAAATTTATAGTAAACTACAAGAGCTCATTACAATAGACATTTCAAAGTGTTTTACCTGAAGGCCCTAATTGGATTATGTGTTTTAATTTGATTATATGTTCAACTTAAAATAATATCAAAGAATTCTGATTTACATGCTTGAATGTTCACATGTGTCTTCCTGTATGTAATAAGTATTGCTGCCTGAACACTGAAGTACACAGTACTCTTTTCTGGCTTTTTATGAAGTTTAGCGAACAATTTATGAGTCAAACCCACACACAAGCTTGGAGGTATCGAATAATCAATTTAACTTGTACAGCAACACCAATATTGTTGTTTGAAAAACTGTCCACATGGTAAATCATAAGCATGCAACCTTGCAGTAATACTGCCTTAGCCTTACCTGCAGTGTGGCTTGTCAGAGTGACTCCAGTACAGCTGACTTATCCACAGATACTGTAAATCTCATGAACCCATGTACATTTAGCTGACCAAAATCAATAGCACAACAAAGTACACTCAGTAGCTCTCCTGGATCTTTTGATCATGTCACAGGATTTGCATCAATAATTGGTGTTTGTCCAGTTGTCATGGAAAGATAGATATTCAAATCTGCATTTCAATATCTATTCAATATTCATTCAATGTCCTGCCCATACCGAACTGGCAAGAGGTTTTTGTCAAATGCTACTTCTAAAGTCAAAATGAATTTTCTAACTCATTTAGATTTTGGTTTTGTCTGTGTAGTTCCTTCTGTCCAATAGTATCAGTGTATTTTTTTTATCTGCAAGGGAATAAATTATTGCAATGTCACCATATGAAGATGGGTGCACTCGGTGGATGAATGCTTTTATGTAGTACCTATTCACTTGTCCCATTCTGGATTTCTGCGTAATAACATTTTTCAAGAGAAGGAGTTAATGTGTTACCCTAGACCTCTGACAATCAAAGAGGGCATGTTAAGTGTCACTGAAAGACTGGATCAGAATCGCATTCTGCTTTGTAATTTAGGCTTTTAAAGCCTCAGACAGTGCTGATATTCCTGTAAATGCATACTACAAATACTGCAGGATTTTTTCTAGACAACTAATCAATGATTTTGTAAATCTAAAGGAATAGCAGGACTTCTATGTCATCAGAAGTTGTAAATTAGTTGATTTGTAAATCACCTGCAGACTTTTAAAGTAATCATAAAATAAATCATGTTTTTTAACAAAAGAGTGAGTTCTGAATTATGGGCCTTTGTTTGTTCTTACCGTTAACTGTTGAACATGTGACAAAACCACCAAAAAGATCATCTGACTTGCTGTAGCAAACTTGACTGTACATGATAGACTACAATGGCATTGGCAAGCAAGGCCCATGCCACCATAATAACTAGGTCATCTTCCACCACAAGCTATAGCCTTCTCTTGGGCGGAGATCACAGACAGTAAATGTAGGTACAGCAGTTACTGAATATTTAAAAAGGCATAGAGATGAAGCAATAAATGACAAAGTAAAGCTGGCGTGGCCAGGCATTAATAACTAATAGGTACCAGTGAGTTATAGGCTGCTGCCGTTGTAATGAAAGTGTCATTGCAAATCAGCAGTTGTCCGTGGTTATTATTATTTATGCATAATTGATGCCAGAACCACAAGGAACATGTCTCACCCAGCAAATCCCAACACCTTGGGAACAAAGACGATGGTGTCAACAGAAGAAAAGGTCACAGAAGAGAACATGCCCCTGGGCTGAGATTTACACTGTGAGGGGAGGGCAAGGGGAGGCGTGCATTGTATAACCATACACACATCTGTATATGGAAGGTTACAATAAACTACACATGAAACAAATGATCCTCTAAAGTGCTCCATACATGTAGTGGATGTTGCTAAAACAGATCATGGTAAGTTGCAACAAAGTTTTAAAATAGATGACATACATGTAGTCAAAACAAGGTGAAAGTGCAATGTCTAATATGTTTATCTTGATAAACTTACATTAAGCATTATTTCAGTGATAGCAAAGGTTTCCTTTTCTGAACTCAGAGTACATTAAATGTAAGCTACTTTGCTTCTTTAATGACCAGAGTTATCTTTTCAATATGTAGCAGCTGTATTTTTCATTCATTCATTTTACAAAATACTTGAAGTGCCAGACAGTAATAATCATAACTGTAGTTAGTTCTATTTCCCAGAAAAAGAAAACATCTGGAATCCACAAAATCTTCCGTTATGCTGACAGTGAACATTTAGGCATCTTTAGGATTTCAAAGATATCTAATACCTTTATTTATATTTATAACCTATATAATTTTAGAGATGTCCCTAGAATATAGGTGTATTATGTGTTGCCTCTATAGCTACTGTAGGTATAGTGGTTTATTATTGTTTGACCTATATTTAAACTGACATGCAGAAATGGGTAAGCTACATGACCTTGATATGATGAATGAGGAATTTGAGTGTTAACAAAAGGAGGAATTTTACTCGTCATTTAACGATTTTGTTTCACCGCCCGTATAATATTGTTGGAAATGCTTAATTGCTCCTGGATAAAAGACACTTCTTAAATTCATACTTCTCTGAATTCAACATCCACTATAGGTTATTGAGATATTAGTGGACAAATAGACCTTTAATAATGCACAATATCCATTAATTTTCCATTATCTCGTCCCAACCGAGGCTGCATTCAAAGTAAATAGGAAATGTAACACTTTCAAATTGTAACTATTAACAAAAAAATGTTGAAGTCACAAGAGATGTAACCAGGTCAGAAAAAAAAATTGTCTTTCCGTCTTGGCTAAAGTTAAAACTCGTTTGATAAAAAAATATTCTAGCCTTAACTATGCTGTGATGGCTTGATGAAAGGAAGATCTTGTCTTTCTTTAGGTGCTCGCGAACGCCTCATGTCGCTCGGCGCCTATGTCAGCGTGCAGTGTCCAATGAGAATGCGCAACGAAGTCTTTATGGATGACGTATACAGGAAATGCAAACAGATGCCAATGAAATGTCTCAATGAACTGTTTTTTTAGCTTTTATTTGTCCTCCAAAAGCTAATTTTACCGGTCGAAGTTATGCAAACGTGGAGTCTCGTATCCATTTGTGTGTTGCTCGGCGTTGTTGTGAGATGGGGTGTTTCGTTAAATTCATATTCAGGTAGGAAGTGTGTGGAACTGTACGTTAACCTGCGGCAACATTCACAGAATCAAGCCTTCTGTGCAACACTAACGTTAATGCTATTTTTTAGTGTAGCGCATTTGATCTTCTATAAGCTATTGACAGAAAGGTGTTGTTCACATACAAGTTGCTGTTAGCGGTTAGCATAATCACTGGCTCGAGAAGCTGTCATCGCCAGTCTGTTCTTTCTATGTGTGTGTGTGTGATTCCTGTCATTCGTGATGTCGTGATGTGCAGTAGTTTCCACTTTAACCAGACTAACAGCTGCAATATTTTTCTCCAGGGGCGGGGAAACCTCCCATGTTTGGCGACTATGAAGCTCAAAGGCACTGGCAAGAGGTGACCTACAACCTCCCTCTGCAGGAGTGGTCAGTCTGAAGCTTTATCTATTTACTCAGTGGAGCAAGTTTAAGAAATACAAGCTCCTGACAGTGAATTAATGTTTTGAAGCCTCCTTGTAAAATAGGGAAATGTTGTAATGATCAGAATCAAAACATTAAAGTATATCTGATTCTGAGACCAGATTCTGTGAGTCACATAGCGACAATACCACAGAATAGGGGATAAAACCTGCTGCTGTCCCTTTTAATGAGATGACATTTCAACAGTTTCAGAATAAATACATGTAACATTTGTTCTCCTCCAGGTACTTTAACACCACTGAGAATGATTTGAACTACTGGGGTCTTGACTACCCTCCTCTGACTGCCTACCACAGCCTGATCTGTGCTTATGTGTAAGTATTGTTTATTATTATTATTTAGAGAATATACTGTACGTGACATCTCTGCTTTAGTGTATGAATATTTATTAAACAAAAGAGCAGGTCCATGGAGTTTTACTACTGTATTCTACAGTATATACCCTGTGCATAGGTATTACAAAAGCAAGTCCCCTTGCCTGTCATTTAAGGGTTTTTTTTATTTATAAAACAATACAAACAAACTTCTCTCTGATTCTGCCATCTATAATTTCCTGCAGAGCCAAGCTAATAAACCCTGAATGGGTGGAGCTCCAGACATCCAGAGGTTACGAAAGTCCAGCGCACAAGTTATTCATGAGAGCTACAGGTACAGTAACCATGAGAAAACAAAGTGAAAATCTTCTGTAAACCATATATACCGCAACCTTAATGTAATAAATAATTAATGTACTTACAGTACTAACTGTAATGATTGTGCAATGATGATATAGAAAGCATTTCACCTGTTTTGATGATACATTGATAGTTCAAATCATAAGCTGCACCATTTTAAAATATAAATTAGATGTAGAAATAATATGGTTCTTTGTTCTTTTTCAGTCCTGGTGGCAGATTTGTTGATATACATCCCTGCAGTGGTTTTATACTGTTTATACCTGACTGATGGATCCTCTAAAAAAAAGGTAACACGCTCTCCCAATATGTCACAACATCTAATAGTTTTTTCATCTAAAGACCCAAACGAGACACATTTCCCCTCTTAGTCTGTGAACCCAACCATATAAAAACTGATTACAACACTGGTCACCCAAATTGGGGGAATTATGAAGTCATTATTGCAATATAATATGATGCTATTACATTTTCCTTAAATTATCAAACAGTTACAGAACCAGCTATCGCAGCATGCATTGCCCTTTGTTGAGTGCATGGTGGCACATGCTTTTCGCACCATCTGACCCGAAGTATGAATCAGCAACTACAGGAAAGGAATGAGTCAATAAAAAAAAAAAAAAAAAACTGCTTTGTTTAAATCTTTTTTTTTTATTTATTTATTTTTTTACACCACAAAGTCTGCACAAGTTCATCAGGTGTCCAAAATTTTTGATGCATGACATAACCCATAACATTTGATAGATCATTGTATACTAATAATCGGTGGACTGGTTCCAAAGATGTATAAATCATAGACTGTATAAAATGCTCTTTTTTTTTTTCTCCAGGTTTCCACTCTGTTCTGCTTCCTTCTGTACCCTGGGCTAATCCTCATTGACTATGGGCATTTCCAGTATCCTTTGTACAGATGCATTTCTACTGTGGAGTCAGATTAATATTACTATTGTAATTTGTTTGATGACTTCCTGTGGAATACTGATTTTTAAAAGCCCAATCCTAATAGAGTAGTATGTCAAGGGAAAAGTATATTATGTAAATTTTTCTCAAAGCTTTTGTAGCACTTTGTTTGTAGTAGAGTTTAATTGATTGGAATTGTGATTTTGTAAGGATTTAAAATACTTGTAATACTTGTTACTTGTTTGTTATTTTAGTTGTATACCACTAAATGAGGGCTTTCACTTCAAGATATATGTGCACACCAGGTGCCTTTGTTCTTTATTAGAGGTTAAATGGAAACAAACACCAGCTGACTTGGGACACAGTTTATACAGCACCCTGCCATTCTGTCAAATAATAGAATGATTAAACAATGAATCAAAGAGTCGTTAAATGTATACCTCTTTGCACCAGTTTTCTAAGCTGTTGTCATTCAACGAGTTGAAGATGTGTAAAGTGAGTGTTTGAACTGACCCTGGATTAGCTGCTGTCTAAGGTATTTGTCCCATACCAGCAGACTTAGTTCTTTACCTCAAATTAGACTTATTACATCGAGACACTTTTAGCACAATATTGACCTCAACTGTATCAGGTACAATGGAGTGAGTCTGGGCTTTGCCCTGTGGGGGATTCTGGCTCTGGGTCTGGGCTGGGATGCGTTGGGCTCCATGGCCTTTTGTCTGGCTCTCAACTACAAACAGATGGAGCTGTACCATGCTCTGCCCTTCTTCTGCTACCTGCTGGGGAAGTGTGTCAAACTGGGCCTGATGGGGCGAGGGTGAGTCTAGTCATTTGTGTGTTATGTTTTGTTTGTTCTGCATTTCACATTTCTTTTCTTTACATTTTTGGGGAAATTTAGTTAAGGCATGCAGTTAAGCAAATGTGAATCCATACAAGACATAGAGTTCCTGGATTGTCTAAGTTTAGGCTTTTTTTTTTTTTTTCTCAGTAGTTGGTCAAGTTCGTAGTCCTGCTAATACTATTTGGAACGGCAGAAACTGGAAGTACTTTTATCTTTTTATTGTTATTCCTAGTTTTCACACATAATTATTTGTGATTGTTATCAGACAATCAGTAATTCTGTATGTGTTTTATTTACCTCAATACAAATATGCAGATGTATATGATAAAATCATAATTCTATTTTTTGGGAATTATCTAAGCTACTCCTCAATCTTTCCATGTATCCTTGTAACTGCAGAAGCACCTCCTGGGGTAATAGTACCCTGGTTAAGAATCACTGATCAGTATCAAAATTATTTAGCTTCAGTTCCTAGAGCTCCAAAAATAGTGAGCAACCAATAGTATAGAGTCAAAGTTCATGCCATAGCGCACTGACAATACAGTGTGACCAACAGAATGAATCATGTGAGTGATGCCAAGAAAAAACCCCAAAAAGAATGAGGGCAACAAAAGAGATTTATCATATTTCCTGCTTTTTTGATAGAAAGAAAAGTGAAAACTATTTAGTATCACAACTCATGTCTCTGTAAAGCAACCGCTGGCATAGTTCTGCAAAACAAAATCAAGAGGATTTATGTTTGCGTCCGTGAAGTCATGACTATTCAACTGTTTATTGTTTTATTGTTACATTGTTTTGTCACTCTGCATAGACATGTCAGCTGAGTGCTCAAAGCAGATATGTAATGTCAATCTGTAAGAGAGCAGTGTCCTCAGGAGATCCACAGAATGACTGAGGTAATCAGATTGGATGCTGTTACTAGCGTGTCCAGTGTCTGTTTATCTAGTAACAATGTACCAAGGGCATTTAGTAGCAAATGGAGTGCTGGATTAGAAGGGTCCGGGGGGGGGGTATGTCCAGATGACACTCTCGCCATGCCCAAACTCCTCAGCTATGCTGTGTGTGCAACTTAACCAGCAGCTTCACAGTTACAGCTGACAAGATAGGCTGACCTACGCTTTCAGCTGATGCATGGCTTTCACTGCATTCCTCAACACAAGGGCCAAACCCCAAATTTAGGACTTGCAGACATTACTAATTGTTGAGGAATAAAAGTAGTCAAAGTTAAACTACAAGCTAATTTCAACATTTGTATTGTTTTTTTTTAGAAATTACAATGATAAAATAATTTCCAAATTGTGTTAAGGATTGCTCATGTTTTCATTATTTATGGTATATCTTGTCTTTCTGTATTCCCCTTTCAATGTAGGCTTTTCCTGTTGGTGAGAATTGCTTCAACGGTGTTGGTAACTTTTGCTCTTTGCTGGCTGCCCTTCCTGTCTGACCGCAGTCAGGCCATGCAGGTGGTCAGGAGAATCTTTCCCGTGGCTCGAGGTCTATTTGAGGTACAGTAGAGTTTCTTGAATGAAATGTCAGCCTGCAAACCACATCTGAGAAGCTTGATGTTGCTTTTGAAACCCAGTCTTATCAAAAGAATACCATCTGTACTCTTGTCATGCACTTACACTTCCCAATCCCAATATGTGATTTAAAGACACAAGTGGAAGAAGAGAATATCCCCTGATGGATCACAAAGATCAGTACTGCTCAACATATAGGCCAGAACATGTTACACTAATATGGCCTGGAAATTTGATGACCCATACAGGTCACATGCACATTTCACATTGATAGTTTCCATGGAAGACTTACTTGCCCTTGAGGTGGTGCAGATGGTTAACCTTCTTACAATCCCTCCTGGTGGTCTACATAAGAATGTGTATCTCAGGCTCCTGATATGATCATATCACATAATATGGGATTCTTCAATCAGTCACTTTTTGATTAATTAGCTCATTTTAATGTCACTGTGTTGTGTAAGAATCAGTGTGAATTAAATGACCATGAAGTGGTATTTTTACTTTCCTTAATTCAATGTAATTCCTGTTGAAACAGGCTGTTGCCTGTTGCAAGACACAACACAGCAAAGGATCATTCTAAATTGTAATTTGGTTAAAGAGAGAAAGGCTGTTTGATATTATAAGATTTCCTGGTGATGGCTTTATTGGTTGGAATTTATGTTTGTGCTTACTTGTCTAGGATGAGTCAAGATTCACAATTTTCTTGGAAGTGATATTTTTTCTAAGAAGCTAAAGACCTCATTCACAGGCATTTTATTGATTTACTGCACAAGGCTGTGACCAGTACTTACTAATGAAAGTCATACACAACATTTGTGGTACTCCTCATGCCTTACACACTGGTCCATACTCCCAGCATGGTGAGTACCCTTCCACCCTCAAATGCTTAGCTGATGGGAAATGGATAACCTGCAGGATCAAAGAAAACAGTGGAATAAAATGGTGAAAGGTCAGGAGATCAGTTTCACCCTATCTCTGGGTGGTGTCGGAGTTCAGGATGTACAGTAGGAGGATATAGATAAATCAAACTAATTTATGGCCTGGGTGTTTTCAGCACTTCATAGCACAGCCATGTTCTAGCCATATGGACTGATGAGTGGGGCCAACATTACACATAAAGGTGTAACAGAACACATCCGACAACTGTTGCCTGCTAGAGACTTCATCTTTAGAAAGCATATCAGTGTGTTAGACTGTTGCATAGCGCGCGCACACACACACACATGCTTGTATGATTTGGTCAGTCATTGCCTGTGAGAGAAAAGGAGCCACAGTAATATGATATTAATTAAGAAGGAAAGTGATAGTGAACAGTGAGAGAGTACTTTAGTTGGCAGTGTTGAATGCTGTCATGCTAGAAGCATAGGTAAAATAACTGTCTGTGTTTTTGTGCTTGTGTGTGCGAGTGACAGCTCAGAGGCAAAGGTTTGCAGCTCTCATTTCTGAAACCCTCTTGTCCCAGTCCCCAAGGAGGCACCCACCACAAGGTGTCATGGATGTGAGAAGTAATTGAAAATTCTACCAGGGAGCAGATGGAAGCATGCGCTGTGGCAGTATTTGTTCAACGAAATGATGCAAACATAATACACAGGGTGTGAGAGACACTATACTACCCCCCTGTGACGACAGCATGAGAGGCTGCCGGGGCGAGCCATCCTGAACTTAATGTGAAATTGTGCACGTAAGCAGAAGCTTTGGACAAGGGGACAGGGGTGAGAAGGGGTAGTGGGGAAGAAGGGCTAGTGACTGGTGGTCGTGGCAGCTTCTGGGCGGGACCAGTTGTAAGTTTACCCACTGAGCTGCATTCTGGTGTCTCACATTGCTGCCTACACACAAAAATGGTACCAAATGCTTCTCCCTGTGAAATTCCATGCTAGCTTATAGGTGAAGGAGCCGCACAGCTCTCGCCCCCTTACATTTGCCGATGAGACCCCCCCCCCTTCATTCATATGTTGCCTTCAGGCGACGTCCAGGAACATTCTCATAGCGGTTATTTGGAGCGTAGAGGGAGAGAGGGAAGGATCTGAGACAACACAACACTGGATGGCCCAGTGCTGCTGACTAGGCTGCCATTAAGAGCCACACAGCTGTGCTGTGAGCAGCTGTAGCACAGAGGAGAGAGAGGAGGCCAGAAATAGTTTTTCTAGACAGGGCCACACACTGAAACCATTCACAGTGGAATCATAAAGCAAATCTAGGCACGCTGTCTCTTTGTCGTGTGATATCATGGTACACAGTGGCAGCTTGGGCCCCAGTATCATCTGATCCCTGCACAAGTGCTTAATCACTTAAATCAACTGAATCTCACAGCAGCGCCCTCCTCCTCTCTTATAAGCTGCAAGTACTTTTAGGCTGGTATTAAGGTTGTAACATATCTTCCATATCATTCACAAACCTTGGAGATCAGATATTTAAAAAAGTATTTTATTTACAAAAACTATAAAAATGATACAGTCTAACATGAGAGAAAAAGTTATGGTGTGTTAAAATAAGCTGAAATGAGTAGACAAACAGAAAATTTATTGCCCACTGTTTTAATAATTAATAAATAATTTCAGTCAAGCAAAAATGCCAAAGATGCTCCACCTTCCCAAATGTGAGGAGTTGCTGCTTTTCTTCGTTTTATATCACTGTAAATTGAATCTCTAGGTTTTGGATCGGTGGTTAGACAAAATAAATGATTTGAAGATGCCACTTTGGGCTCAGGGAAATTGTGATTTTTCACTATTTCTGACATTTATAAGCAATTCAATTAATTAACAAAATAATTGACAGATTAATTGCTCATGAAAATTATTGTTAGATGCAACCCCAGTTTTCAGTAAAATAGTTTTTGAAAAACCTAAAAAGTTAAATAAAGAATTGTTTAACAATTTGACATTGTCTATTTTCAGCAGTGCTCTGTGGTTGGTCTGTATCTGCTGGTTATGCAGAAACTACTCACTTTGACACTTAACCTTGTTTACAAATAAGTCCCATGCATTTCTGAAAGGGGAGTAAATTTATGATGGAGGGTTACGGAATTTTTATTGCTCTTTCAGTGAGGAAATTACTTCTATCAATGCCACTTATTTGCTTTCTCTTCAAAATGGAATTCTGATTAATTTTTTTACACAGGCATGAACATATGTTTTGAATCTGAAAAAAGTTTATGTTTTCATCTTACAAAATTTCTCATTTAACCAAGTGGTGTGTATGTGTGTGGGCAGGATAAAGTGGCCAACACATGGTGCAGCTTGAACATCCTGATAAAGATCAGATCCATTCTGTCCAGTGACTCCCAGATCTACCTCAGGTAATCCCCTCTATCTAACTAACAAGCTCCTGCTTTATTCTCCTCTATCTTTCATTGTTTCCTTCTCTCTTTTGCTGTATTGTTCTGCCTTTCTTTCTTTAAGCCCACCCTCCTGTCTCTTGTTTTGACCATTGTCATTTCCTGGGAAAGAGCTTGCCCAAGGGAATGAACCGTGATCCAGCAGAGGGAAAATAAGATCATCCCATAAGGAAACATTTTGTGAGGAACTTGAAGAACATGAAATTGCAGCGGTCTTTACAAATGTGGTGACAAGAAGTTAAATTACCCAAGGAGTTATTAAAATGTGTCAAATACAGAGATGGATGCAGAGTAAATAAACTTTAAACTTAAAATTATGTGCTTGATGATGTGATATGATAACGTGTGCCAGAGACAAATGAACCATGCAATCACAGGAGATGACGTAGTAAACACTTAGCACTGGACCTGTGATATTTAAGCATCCTGGGAAGTATCAGATAAGTTATTTTGATCAAAAGCAGAGAATCTGTCTAAACAATGTGAGGAAAAGGTTGATGTTACAGTTGTTTCATAGTGGAGCCTGCTGAAATAACCCAGCACTCTAAATTTAGGAGTCGTATGTTCGCTGCATGGACACGTTTCTGCCAGACGGCTAAGTCCGGGGATCAAGTTGGACTTCTTTGACTGTAGTGCATTTGAAACAAATGAAAATCACTCTCGTCTTTTTGGCACAGGGCGTGGATTGCTAAATGCTCTGGTGTGGGTGTACTGTGTACATAGGACGAATCAGCTGTGAAAAGTGATCCATGTCCTTCCGGACCGCAAAACCCTGCCCTGCACACACATAACTCACGCGCTTTCATACACAATAAATACCCACTTACTGGTCCTTTTATTACTGTTATTTATCTACCAATATCATTTTCTCTATCTGTCTGTGTCGAAGTACAAACATATTGTTGCCCTCATGCCTTGAACTAACACAACCTCTCAGCACATTCACATTGACACATAGTCACTCTCTTCCGGTGCCTCCAGCCCTAACAGGTGACAATTGAAGGGTTCAACTAATGCCTGCTAACCCTAAGAAGGTGGATCCACTGTGGATCCACATATTGATTGTTTGCGTTTGACATCAAAATTATAGGATTGTCTAGTACCAATGACTGAAAACAAATCTTACTTAGCTGTTTGTGTGTGTTTTGTCATTCTGGCAAAATAGTAGACTGCCTTTCAGGTATGTGGTCGCTATCAGTTTTCACTTGAAGCCATGTCAACACAACAGAAAGATATATGTGTAACCCTGGAATTATTAGCAATAAAATGGAATTATTCATTTTGACTCCAAATGGATTGTTTACTCTACAAGTCTTCTGCTGTATTGTAATCTTTTGCTGTATTGTAATGTTTTGCTGCAGTTACTTTGTCTCTGACTCTGACATTTTCAGACTTTTTGTGCATGTTTTTGACAGTGTTGGTGTGAGATAATCTTAATACTCAGTTGTATTGTTTTTTCAGTTTTGCCTGCACTCTCCTGGCAGCCCTACCTTCCTCTGTCAGACTTCTGACAAAGCCCACCTTCTGGCAGTTTAAACTGGCCTTGGTGAGTGGCATCTGAAACAATAGCATGTAGGGACCCTCTCTTACAGAGAGATGAGACCTGTTTTTTAACCGATCGCTTGCAGGCTCAAATACCAGTAATTTGATCATTTTAATTAGTTTGAGAGCTTTCTGCATTTCACTGTCTTATCTAAAATAGTATTAAATAATTACAGTGTGAGCATTATTGATGCCTTCACTGTCTTTATTAAAAGGTATGGTAAATATTATTGTTATTCATAGTTATACTAATCATGTCAATGTCTATTTTAGGCTAATTCATCTCTGGCATTTTTCCTCTTCTCCTATCAAGTCCACGAGAAGTCCATCCTCTTGGCTGCCTTGTAAGTACAGAGGTAATAACAGTAACTTCTTGAGGTTTTGTCCCACTGGGTGATTTGTCAACATGCGACAGCAGCGATGGTAATTTTTCTATCTTGTAGTGATATCTCAAATATTCATGAGTATAGATTTAATTTCTGCTCACAGAGGAGCCATTTGTCTGTTCCCCACCTCAAATCTCAGTTTATGTCCTGCAGATTGTTAATGAGTTGAATGCATGTGCACTCTGTAAAAGTGACATCATCCTCATGCTGTACTCCCAGAGCTGCGGAGGAACAATCTATTTAAGAACAGACTTGCTAACAGAGGGGTTACTCACCTCTGTCATCACACTCTGTGCCACACAGACACAAAAGCTGTCCTACCAGCTTCCATTGTCATAATAATGTGCTGTGTTGTGTGTCATATTTGACAGAGAAAATGCAGTACTTGCATGTGTGAGCATAAAGACATGCATGCGTGTGTGATTCATTAGCTTTCACCTCCATATGTAAAAAGAAGTGGCGGCTATAGGTAGAGAGTGAAGTATGGCATAGATTTGACAGCAAGGGATTTGGTTCCTAGATCTAGGCTCATCTATTAATCTAGATTAGGGTAGATTGTTGCTTTATTAGCTATTGAGTTATATCTCCCACCTGTCCCCCTGAATGAATCAGTAATGAATGTCCAGGGATTAGGAAAGAATGGCAGGCAGCAGCTCAGGGCATTGTTTGCGCAGGATCAATTATTGGGCTGTAACAGGATCGCCAAAGAGCACTGGTTGTAATTATGGGCTGAGGGACCGGTGGAAAGTGCCCCCCCTCAGAGCACAGTGTACAGCTAGCACTGGCAAGCAATGATGCAGGCAACCAGGTTCAATTAACAACAGGCCTTCACAACACAGTCACACACATGTGCCATGAAGTAATACTTTTTAACCACACTTATTTAAGATTTTACAGTACCATACATGTCAGCGCAGTTACAGTAAAATTCCTTTGCTGATAAACACATACTGATGAAATAATGTGGTACAACATACACTTGACTGCCTTGTGAAGGACTGTCAATAACTGATTGGGTCAGTTGCAGTTATTATACACGCATGATATCAGGTCACAGCTGGTTGTGACCTAACATGGGCTCATTTCCCGTCTTGCTGTAAAATAATTAATGGTTCTTGTTGTAGTGTGTTTAGCAGTAAGTATGTCCAACTATGATCTTTTCTAGGCCTGTCTGCCTCCTGCTGAATGACCTCCCCTTGATGGTTATTTGGTTCCTGCAGGCCTCTACATTCAGGTAAGACTAAGTGGGAGAAACCCCATTGTCAGATTCAAACTGTGAACCAGTAACTAAACAAAGGTGGTAGGGGGTCTTAATAATTGTTTATATCAGATGTGCTATAGCTTTTTAGTGCATTGTTAAAAAAATTTTTATTGTTTAGGATCCATGCTCATGAAAACATTTTGTGCTGTTGCCATGCAGGGAAGAAATGCTAGGGGTGGTGATGGCGCAATGGATAAGACACATGCCTTTGGTGTGAGAGACCCGGGTTCAATTTCCCATTGTGACCTGTCCACCATTGTGTCCCTGAGCAAGACACTTAACCCCTAGTTGCTCCAGAAGCGTGCGACCTCTGACATGTATAGCAATTGTAAATCGCTTTGGATAAAAGCGTCAGCTAAATGAATAAATGTAAATGGATATTCACAGGTGATGTAATGTCAAGTAATAATCTATATGGCAAAACACTGTTAAAAAAAATAGTCTGGCTCTATCACAATTATTGCTTTATAATTGACTGCTGAGTCACTTTACTGGTTTTTACTGGAGTATTTTCTACATGTGCTAATGTTACATTACATTTGATCATTTACCCATATTCCATACCTGCCACTTGTGGCCAAAGTGACCATTGTTCAGCAAAAGTTACATAGTCTTGCATTAAGGAAAATGTGGACCTGTGGGATGTCCTGGTGGCTAAGTTGACACATGGTACAGGGTTCTGAATGAAATCTGGCATTTCATTGTCATGTCGCCTCTTTCTTTCTCCTAATGACATAAAAATGCCTCACCATTGTTAACTATGAAATGAGAAATGCCATAGTAATAATCCTAAAAAGCTAAACGGATCTGTGATATGGGTTGAGCTGAGGACCATGAATGGAAAGACAAGTAGTGCTGCAAATGCTCTGTCTCACTTTCACCAGCTGTTGTTAAATTCTTCCGGCAGCACTAATTGTTGTGCGTGTGGTTTAGTATAAGGATATCTGGGGATTACATGGCATAGTCTGCATGCCTGCTGTCTAAGTGTGCGTTGTGTTGGGACAGGAGGTCATTCTGTGGTTGCTTCTATGTACAGTCTAACTTGGACTTTCACATTATCTGCATCCTCTACAGACTTTGGCATTTAGAGAAATACATCTTTTGTTAGCATAATTGGCTGAATGGAGGCTCAACCATAGCAATTTTAAGAGGACAGAATGCAGCGAGTGTGTTTAAATTGACAAAGTATGTATTTCCAAATTGTTAAACATTTATCTGCTGAATGGAGCTTTTTTGTTGGAGTAAAAAGCAGAATGAGTGGTTTGTTGTGAGTGGATAGGTTTTTACAAGCAGGGTGATGTGCGATTTACTATGAGTCAACTGTTGTTCTTGTTCTTACTCCTCTGCTAAACTAAGATAAGCTTGGCATGGATGTCAGAGCCATCTCTCCCCAGGGGACAGACTGCTTGTGCAGGCCTGCTGGATAAAAGCTATGTGGTTTGCCCTTTTCTCAGCAAACATGATACTGAACTTAATAACAAACTGATGGACGTATATAAAAATCCCATCATCATCTTGCTATGTATATTTCGGTATTCTGTTGTACAAGTGTGTATCAAAGCTCCAGCTGCACATTGCATGTAAAAACTTGACATAACTTCTGCAATAGCTATATCTGTATGTTGTTCTGTTTGGGGTTATTGTGCATTGCTCCAGACAATGACAACAGCAAAAATGCCTAAACTGTAAATGCACCATTGTTTTTGTCCATGTCCCTTTGTGCAGCATGCTGCCTTTGTTTTTGAAGGACGGTCTACTGGTGCCCTACGTTGTGACCTCACTGGCCTTCCTCTACTTCAGCATCTATCTTCTGCCTGCACTGGAGCACTGTTCAGAGGAAGAACTGAGACTGGGAGCCTACCACAGGCTGTTTTTCTGCCTACCTAAACTGGACCTGGCCTGCCTTGTGAGATGGAAGGTCAGTGTGGTGCAAGCCCTGGTGCAATGACTAACAGTACAATAACCAGCAGTAATATGCAGATTTGCAGGTCAAAAGACATATATGCTTCTGTCTTACACTCAAGCTATATTTGGTTGTTTAGTAAATCAAGACGTTAAAAAACAGCATAGAACTGTTTCAGTAGCATTTTAATTCATACATTTAAACATGTTTAATTGTGTTGAAACAATTGTTAAATGTACCTACATATTGTTTATTGTTCCCCATGAGGACAATAAACAAAGAAACATATGTACAAAACTTTAACTTCAAAATTTTTATGCAAATTTACCCTGGCTTTGATCCATAGACTTTTTTTTGACGTGCAAATCTTAACTCAGTATTTGCTGAGTATGTGTGGATTCAACAAAAAAAAAATATCTGCATATAGAGACACATGTTGGACAACTGATAACCATGTCTGACTGATCAAAAAGTGCAATTTCACCAAGACTTGCGTGTCCCCAACCATGCTGCATGTGAAAGATGAAGTGAACACAATGTTGTCTTTTCGTGGGATAAGGAGTACATTAACTAAGTTCAAATGTGATTTCATGTTTTAAATCAGTTGGATGTTGTAGGTCAAACTGAAGAGGTTTGTAATCCCAGAGATTTGTATGGAAGGTGGTAACTTCTGTCATTGCAGTTGCAGCTCTAATTGGTTGCTAATAAAATAAAGGTTGTGCAGATTACTTAATATACATTAACATAAGTAGGGAAGGCAGTATTGCATGTCTTCATCTTTGTTTTCATCAACACAAACAGAGTACAGCGCATATATGATGAAGTAATTTAAAGCCAGTACAATATCATCTTCATTATAGCATCTTTCAAATTATTAAAATGCCATGATGAGTTTTTGTTTGTAGAGACACGGGATAATCCCAGTAAAAATTTCCGTGGTTTGTGTTGCTTTCAGCGCAAGGTCATTTGTGGCCAGAGTTCCTCTCTACTTTTTTGATACTACGAGTTGTAAGAATCCCAAATGTTCTGATCTTACACACAGGGGCTTTAAGGTTAAGTCCTTTAGCTTCTGATGTGGCCCATGTTCAATGAACAGTAAACAAAGTACTGCTAGTGGTTTTACTGTTTATTAGTAATTCATGTCTGCTCTTGCACACTGGAGAGGGGTGGGGATGTAAAGCCGATGCATTTGTAATTTTAAGGGTGCTGATTTCAGGATCCCAGGTGGCCTGTACTTTGAAAGTGGCACTAGACCTAAATTGCAACTGTGTGGGAAGATATACCCAACTGTATAAATAAAGATCATGTGCTGCTGTAAGCTGTGTAAGCTGTCCGGGGATGAAAGCTGCTGCCAGCCAAAGAATTATTTATCACTTATTTAAGTTTCCACAGCATCTGAAGTGGCTGCACTGCCAGACCCTTAGTGACAGGGGCACTGGTAGGGTGTCAGAGATTAAGAGAAGGTGTCTTTTTATAGAGCGTGTCATTAACACAGGTTTGTCTAGATATATTTATTTACACAAGCAGCATAAATAGCGAGCCCCAATGATGGCGATAAGGTTTCATGGGTTTGCGGTGGCGGGGAGGGTGTGGGCATGAGGTGTTTCCTCCATCTTACTCTGTGACTTATCTCTGGGTCATAAAGCCCAAATAGACACACGAATGATCTCGCTCGCACCATCAGTTCTGTTTGCAACTTAATTCAAATTGCCTGTTCTGCCGTGTGATCCTGTAAGCCTCTATCTTTTCTTTATAGCACCTCTCAAATGACCAATTTGATATAAGTCATCCAGTGATAAATATGCAATGTGATTTGAGAGCTCTTTCAAATTAAATCATTCATTGGTTTGATGTTATAGTTACACTTTTAAGGGATTAAGGGAAAAGCTAATAGTTTGTTCATAGCCTGAGGTGCCCAGGTTTATCATTGTTTTATGAGGAACAGTCTCTGGTACGGAATAGCAATTCAATCGCCAAAGAGTTGTCCACATTATAGGGCTATTTCAGCAATTTACAGAGGCTGAGATATCCTGCATTTTGATCCTTAGAATAAGTCAAACTGGATCTGGAAAAGGCTGGATCATGTGCTTTAAATAATGCAACTTTACAATATCTTTCATTCCCTGCATATGAATGCCCACAGCTCAATTTGTCAGGCAGAATTTCTGTTTCCTGTCTCCAAGCCGATGATGAAAATAATATATGTGGGGTATTTTTTTCCAACTACAGAAAGCTCCTTCCCAAGCCATAGAAGATGTCCTACAGCTTTTACAGGCTGAGTAGTACTCGTCATGAGGAGTATACTAATCTTGATGTGTAATATCGAGTGCCCCGTTAACAACCCTCGTCGGTCTCCTTCTTTTTGAGAGCTTTGTCCTCATCTGGGATGATGAGAGCTTATCAGTCATGGTCTATCACACAGGACACTTACGTCATTTGAAGTAGAACAATCTGATGACATCCCAGTTACAATTCATTCCTCTTACCAAAAAAATAAAAAATTATGTACCATTACGGAAACAACATCACTCCTGCTTTATTTTGACAATTCTTTGATATTTTGAAGGTCCTTGATCTTTGAAATAGTAATTTGACAAAATAATCTGACCTCAAGATCCACTTATTTGCGTTTAGAGAGTTTGCTCAGTTGTTGATTTTTTTTTTTTTTTATACGACCACCTGTTATCAAGTGACTGAGGTTCCATACTGTGGTTGCAAATTACAGCTGTGCCATCCCCATGATAACTGAGCAAACTTCATTTCTGATGACAATAAGATGTAGTTAAAAGCTCAAAAAAAGCCAGTAAGTCGACCTTGAGTTAAGAGCTTTTTGTCAGGCTAATATAAGAAGTTTCATCTCTCCTTTTATGTAGCTTTAAAGTAGCACCTGACCACAGCTTGGGTTTGTTAAGTCTTTTAGCATTTTATTAAGAACTCAACATATAGTGTGATGATGGGGACGCACCGAATGTTCGGCCACCAAAATTAATCGGCCGAAATTAGCACAAAAAGCACTTTCGGTATTCGGCCTAATACGTCAAAAGACCGAATAAATTTTACGAAACAATTATGTTGACATGTCGGCAGTGTGAACACATTTTTAAGTGTCTGAGAAAGATGCAAAAATTGCCGTTTGCAGACACTGTTATGCTGAATTGTCTCTTAGCACATCCATTACATCTGTGGCTGACTAGAAAAGGCAACAAACAGTCTGACCCACTTTGAGTGTTTCTGTCACTCGTTTCTGAGAAGGCGATTAAGATAGCCGCAGCTAAATTTGGAGTGCACACATATTTAAGTCTTTATGGTAAATCCACTGAAACGGACCAGTGCGAGCTGACCGGAAGGTTACTGACTTTATCCTGTCATTTTCTCTCTTTACAAAGACAAGTGTTGCAGTATGAGAGTCCTACCTGAAGAGAGGCTATGAAGTCTTCATGTTATGCGATACGAGAGCCACATTCAACATTATTTATCAAATTGGGTCGGACTTGAGGAATTTAAGTAGGTAGGTAGATTTTATTGTCACAATACAACAAGTTGTAGAGTGCAATTGAGTTTTGTAACTCCCTTCTGCTACATAGCAGACAGTAAACATTAATAAAGATTCAATTATGAAAAATGGTAACAGAAATAAACTATAATCACTGGAGCAGTGCTGAGGATGAAGTAGAGTCTGATGGCTGGGGGGAAAAACTGCTCTGCAGTCTGGTGGTGTGGCAGCAGAAACTTCTATCTCTTCCCAGAAGGCTGTGGCTGGGGTGGGTACTGTCCTTTTAGTATCCTTTGGGCTCTGCATAGGGACCTCACCTCACCGATATCACTGATGCTCGGGAGATGGATACCAACGATCTTCTGGGCAGTTTTAATCACCGGCTGCAGAGCCCTCCAGTCCTGGGTCTCTGCAGCACAAGGATACACATGTGACAACGTCCCGTTTTCAAAATAAGGTGTCTAAACAATATGGAAATAAATTCAGTTGGATTATATTCACAGAAAGTATAAAATATATGTGTACATTAAAAGTAAATGGACACATGTAATTTCCTTTACCAGACATCTTGGACTTGGACCCACCCTCCAAGTCCTGTGGGAAACACTGAGTAAAAAGCACATTTTGACTATTAAATTTATGCAATGGTTAAAAAAAAAGGCAAAATAAATGAAAAAAATGTGAATGTACTTGTTCAGTGTTCGGTAATTTTTTGTATTATATTCGGCTTCGGCCATCCCTAGTGTATGATCTAGTGTGCCTCTTTCATTTGCATCAATTGATAACCACTCCTTCTGTCTATGTTACAGTTCTACATCAGCATTGCAGTCATGGCTGGTCTGAGCATTGTGAGTGTAGCTCTGGTTCCTCCACCACATCTACCTGACTTGTTTCCTGTGTTGGTGTCTACTACTGCTTTCCTGCACTTCTGGGGAACATTTATATATTTCAACATTGTCCAGTTCAGCGAGCCACCCACCAGAAAGAGCCAGAAGAAGAACAACTGAATGGTGCCAAATGTGGTGATGTACACGGCAGGAGATTTCTAAATAATTTAGCTCCAGGAAAGCCACTGTTATACCATGGGACTCTTAATGTGCATGAAGGCTTTCACTCATGCCATCATGTCCCCAGTGCAGATAGCACAAATGGTATAGCTGCAATGATTAGTTGATCAAATGAAAATGGCAAATTTTCAAGCAATGCCACACATTTGATGGTTCCAGCTTCTCTAATAGGATAATTTTCTGCTTGTCGTCTTCTTGCATTACACGTTTTAGGTTGTTGCCCAGACAAAACGAGAGATTTGATGATAATACCTTGGTCTCTCCGAAATTGTAATAAGCTTAATTCTTATACTACAAAATGGCAATGTAGAGGAGATGTGACATCAAGAGAAAGGGCAATGATGTTTCTCCAGTTTGGACCAAATAAATTCATGAAATCAGTCCTCTCCTTTTTCAAAATCACTTTTTAGTTTAGTCTTTACTTGTACTTTATCCTTTATACTTTTTGCTTTGACCAATGATACTTCACTCTTCAAACTACACTATTGCTGGCTAATCTCAAAAGTACAAATAGGCAAGCAGGGTGCAGCCTACACACTTGACCTTAGATAGCTCTGTGCCTGTATGCTCAAGATGCATGAGGTGCCCACAATAATAGGAACCTCTGTTTCAGAGGTGTTGATTTGATTTTAACTGGTAACTTTTAAAGACATAGTTGGTGGTGATTCTAGACGTATGATATTGTAAGGTGTTCCTGTTAATTTGTCCACCTTCATTACCTCTTCTGGCAGTTGTGATTAAAACAACTACCTGATGGGACTGGATGTCAGCAGACAGCTGTCATTATCTATTCATGTGAACTTTTTTTTTTTTTTTTTTTTTTTACGATTTTCTACTGTATATTTTTTACCCATCACTGAAGTTATTTTGTACAAATTCACTTTTTGTGAAAATAAATACAATTTCTCAATGACCTAAAGTGAACATCAGTTTTATTGCCACTTTGTTAAATGATTAGATTTTGAGCAGCTTCATATAAACTGTCACCACCAACAGTCTGGCAGAGACAGACAATAATTGGACAGAAATTATATCTTTCCAAAGGTGTTACTCAACACCATTAAATATTCATTACAAGTCCTAGATACTACAACGGTCCTGCACAAGACCTGTTCATTTAAAACAAAACCAGTGACAGCACAGGCCTTAAAAAGAGATGATGGAAGGTGACATATCTGAACATAATGCTATAAAGTTGAAATACCACAGAAAAAGGTACAAGCAATTTCTTTCTCCAATCTCTGAGCTAGTTAATGACGGGCATAAAAAAATCCATTACAACTATAAATGTTATCAGGTCAGTGAGGGTTGCCAGTGCATCTGAGGCTCCAGGCTGGTAGCCAATAATGGGCCACAGGGACAAATAGGAGCTCAAGATCTGAGTTAACGGTTACTACAATGAAACATGAACACAAGGGGCCAATTAGAGGTGGTGTGAAAGGTGGTGGTTTGCCCTTTTATTACACATGTTTATATAAAGTCATGCCAATTTTGTTAGAAAGATGTGAGGGAAAATGGGAATGAAAATTCTGAAATGGGAAGATTAATTAATATTAGTAAATTATTAGTATAGCAGTGCTAAAAAATATTAGTTAAATCGATTACAAGAAAATTGCATTTCTATGACAATTGTGCAACTCGTTTAATAACTAAAAGTCATTTATCAAGCAAAAATCTCAATTCTTTGGTTCAAGCTATTTAAATGTGAGGATCTTTCACTATTTTTTGTTTTATAGACAAAGAATAACTGATTAATTGTAAAACTAATTTAAAAAAGTTGATAATGAAAATATCAAGGATTAGCTACAGTTTAAAAAAAAACAAACCTTTATATAAAGCAGACAAACAAAGGTTGTGTCTACCTTGCTCTGTTGTAACTATTTTGAGACACATTAAGTTTGCAATTGGAAACTTATATTAATGTCACATTCCATGATTTCACTCTGATAAAGGATCGAGTTCATGTGCTTCTGGCCTTTAAATAAAGTTATATAATTACACACCAGAGAGCAAACACATTTCATTTTCAAGCCACAGTGAAAATATGGTTCCTGTCGCCACCTAGTCTGACTAGTTATCCAGGATGCATATCGGCAGTTTCTGTGGTTCTAAACCATGCACTAGAGATAGGCACAGCAAGTAAGTAGATACTGTACCCTCATAGCTAAAACTTTGTGTGAATGGGAGGTGAAGAAAATCTCCCAAGGGCACCCCAGATTACTAATAGGCTACACATTGTTCACTCTTCTCACTTGGAGTAATAGCTTTAGATCCCAACCTATAGTTAAAACCACTGGTATAGGAGAATATTTGTGATATAACAGGAGTGGGAAAGGGGCATTAAAAGCCCCACAGATCCTTAAATCAATCTCCAAAGTGGCTTGTATCAAAACATTAGTTTTGTTTATGGGCTTGCTGGCTTTGTCCTTCACGTGGCCTCTAAGGGTGATAAAGTGAGAGTTACACGATCCACCTAAGGCAGAAATAGGAAATGTTGCTGTGAACACCAGCTGTTGCTTATAGGTCGACTCGGGCAGTAAGAGGCCTCGGCCTTCCCAGGCACTGCCAAATACAGAGACTACTGTGTTGTGTAAGACAGTCCCCCCCCCCCTTTTACTTTTCAAAGGTGTTAAACTGCACAGGTGCGAAGGATTGCATAGTTTTAGCCATAAAGGGGATGAGGGTTGCCATCTGAAAGAACATTATTTGCACAGCGTTGCAGCATTGTAGTTAATGTAGAATCAACATTTGTCAGCTGCCAGGCAGAGACTACGGCAGGTACGACATGTCAGAGGATTCGCTCCCACCGTTTCAGACACTTCTCTCGCAAATGAATGACAGCTTCCAACACATCTCAGCCTTACATCTGACAGCACAGACTCCACATTCATCTCCTGCCTTATCTCCGCGGGATCATACGCGCAGGAGGTGAAGAGCAATTCCATTAGCTGTCAACAGCCGAGATGCCTCGCTAACAAAAACCTGGGGAATATGGGAGAGGAAAACATGATTGTAACCCCACTGGCACCCAGTGATATTAAACACACCACACTCGCTGTCAAAATTGAATATGCACAAAAGAAGAGAGTTAACAGGAGGCATATTTTCCATAAACAAAGGTTTTCTGTTAACCCAATGGATTTCTGCCAGTCTTAAAACTACAATTTGTAATTCATTGCAAATTTAAAAAAAGTGGATTATTTTACCTCAGCCCATAATGGACTTGTAGGAGCTACCCATCTTCATAATTCCTAAAAAGAGAAATGATGAAAACACTAAGTCAAGGGTTTATTTTAAAAACAAATTCCTACTATTTAATAATCTGAACGATACTCAAAGCAACAGAGACAAAAAGTCTTAATGAGCATGCAACTGGAAGAGAAGTCACTAAATGTAAAGTCAACTACAATTTTAAATTCCAATTCGTTGATAATTCTATTTAGTGTTTCCATTCAACCCTCCACTGTATTTGCTTGGTATGTTAATATTTCAAAGGAACATGGAAATATATTTTTTGCACCCTAAGATGAAATGCAATGACATTCACTAAATCAGAAATCCCGCCTGAAAGGATTGCATACTCTGCAAACCACGTTGTCGATCGAAAGGCACCAGCTTCTCTTGGACCAAAACAGCCTAATATACAACTCCCCCCTTTAATTGCAACCGTGTGTTCAGTCAGAAAGCATAAAACTCCCGGTGGGTAGGTGGCATCTGTCCGTGAGGCCTGCTAGGATTGATGTGCTACAGTCTGGGAGCTGCCTGGGCCGGCAGCCCACGACCTGCGACACAGCCCCATCACTTTTATGACATCTTAAGGAATCTTCTTTTTAATACAGCCCATTACTGCTGACATACAAATCTTCCCCAATGTGGCCCCATCTATGGCCTGATCAATTTTTACACTGCTGAGCTGTCCCCTTTCCCCTCATTTTGTCATCTCAAAATTCATATTATATAGGATTTTCTTATGGGAAAAACTGCAATAAAAATATGTTACCACCCTGAAGATGTGCACATGTCAGTACTTGGCTGTTACCAAAAAGCTTCGGAGAAAATAAAATTTGTTTCTGTAGTAAGCAGAACTGTTTAAATGTTATTTATTTTTATGTTCCTAAGAAAATATATTGTGAAGTGCAGCATTGATTTAGAACATAACCATGTCTCGATACGGGTTGGAGGGGCTGAATTTATGAATCCTTTGCACAACTCCTTTAATTGAATTTTCCAAATCTCTCACCACACACAAATAATCAATACCTACTGCTGAGGGAAACTTGCCTCAGAATTATTAGGGCCTTTCTTTTTCAATTTTGTAGTCATCAGCACATACAGACGCAGCAGGTATTTGTAATGCTGCGACTATACCCACTGGATTTATGCTCGCCTCAAGCCTGATTGCTCACCAAGAGTGACTTCTTTAGAATGCTTACTGAAACTTTTGTTAACCTTAAAGGGCGGCCATAAGCGCTTCTTAACACTGCACTCTCACTCTGAAGAAAGAAGTAGTTTTAACACAATATAAGGTGGAAAAGGGGATGACCAGGCAGGGAGAATGGGGAGAGGAAAAGAAAGTGGCAGGGTAGAAGACTAAGGAGGAGAAGCGGCATTGGAGGATTGGCCTTTGAGGTTCAAAAGTTCTCGTGGAAGTGCTGGACACTAGGCACCTAAGAGAGGGGAGAGCCTTTGGTACAGAGTCTGGACATGCAGAAAGGGCTCTATCTGATGTGTATGGGCTGCCATGGAAGATTTGTTTTACCATACTTTTAAGTGCAAACAATATACAAGGCACCAAAGGTAAAGTGTTTAAAGTGAGACTATGTGATGAAAGATGAAATAACACATTGTTCACCTTACAATTGAAAAGTCAAATATGTAAGCATTAGAACACACCTCACTTGGACTGGTTTGACCAGTAGCTACTGTTAACAACCTTTAGACAGATTTCTGTGTAACAGACAACATTGAATCAGTTTGCAGACTTTATGACTCTTCTCTACTTATGCTACTGTTACATGTATGTTTTACCATCTACCATTATACTATTATGAATAGTCTGTATAGTTTGCCAGTCATGTGCTACTGTTGTCTGCGCATTTGCCTCCCCAATCCACACGTCCGAGGAAAAGGACAAACATGTGCTCCAAACCAGTGCATGAGTATTTCACCAGCGATATTAGTATGCTCACATCCTGATTTAAATGTGAGTGGTCTCTACATATTACTGTGACCTCAACCAATGCCATACAGTATCAGCAAGGTTCATGACTCAGTCTTGCTCAGGTAATGGAGTACTTTGCCTGGTCACTTGAAATCATGTTGCAGTCCCTCTGATGTGTCAGGGAAATTAGACAAATCTATATTCCGTATACATAGGGCTTCAATGTAGTATATCAATACGCCCATAAAAAGGTAATGATACTTTTTCAAGTAGATATAAACACATACTGCAGCTATTCTGTCAGGTGTAACAAACCCTTTTTCATTATACTTTTCTTCTTCCAACTTTCATACATAATAGTGTACATAAGTTTGTGATTTCAGCTGACGATGTCAAGATAAGGGAACGACCAGCACACTATAGTCCTACTGTACAATCTCATGAAGCACTCAGCCTTTACCAAAGAGTTTCTTATAATCCCTCCCAGCACATGGACCCACAGCCTAAATGCCATAACAGTGAATCTAAACAAACATTTTACACTAGAACAGAATCATGCTTCAAGATACCATCGACATCATCTGTCTGGATTTCATGCTCCCAGTAGATATAGGCTAGAACTCTTCAGCAGCTTTGAATAACAGTTTGTTTACTTAAAATGTGTGTCTCGATGCAATAGAGGGCCAATTCTCTCCCACAGCTATCTGCCCTGACGTTGTGAAGTCTGTTGTTGTAAGGAGGCTTATGCAAAACTGATAAATTTCACGGATCCACCATGTGACAAAAATGTGACATTCCTGTGGTGTGGATCCACAATGAATCATGTATGTTCAGCTCCCTTACTGGAACTAATTAAAATAATTTCTAACAACCTTATCGGAAAACAAGCTCGCCTCTTGACAATACCCTCTATTAATTGTACACAAGTCACCATTGTATGATTGGATCACAAGAATTGCTCTGCTGCAGGCAGAATATGTGCCTAAAATAATCAAATTAATTCTCTCCCAAGGAAATCTACTCACTGACTTGTTTGTGTAACTATAACAAAATGTTGTTTTTCTCCAAAGGTCGCAGAGCACACGATTATCTGAACTGAAACAAGCATCCATTGATGCTGTTAATGTAACACAGCAAAGAAAATGAAGGAAGAAGCAAATCAAATAGTGATGTATTAGCGGATGTGGATGTCCTTGTGTATGAAACAGCCTCGTGACTACATTTGTTTTCCTACTCATCTTCAAATCAGCCAAACAATTGTGACAAAAACGTTTTCTTACAGCCGTTTAAAGACCTAGAGATAAGGACACAGTCACAGTCTGAATGGAGTCATTTAATAAAGGATGCCATTGAAAAACAAGGTGAACAAAACCTTGATAAAGATACCAGCCTTATATCCTGCACATAATTTAAGGTGGATATCCACTATAAAAATTCCCAAACTATTGAACATTCAAGTTGTCCAACAGACCAACACACCTTGATAGGGATACCAGCTTTATATCCTGCACATAATTTAATGTGGATATCCACTATAAAAAATCCCAAACTATTGAACATTCAAGTTGTCCAACAGAACAACACAAATGTGCCCTTTGAGCAAATAGGTGTTGAATTTCTACACTTATCTTCAAACACTTTAATCTTCAGTAAATCTTGTGATATTTTTGAGCTCCCAGCTCTACTTAGCACGTGGTAATGAAGCCTCTCAGTGATCAATGTGATAAAATTCCAGTAATGTGATGTAGGTGTGTTTATCTTGATGGCATAAAAGCATAATAGCACACAAATGTTGTTTACTCTTAACAGGTTTATTACATTTATTACCAGATACATTACATTGACTGTAATGATTGGAGTCGTTATTTTCTTGACTCTACTCTGGATGCTGAACAGACACAAATGCAATCACAATTATTTTAAGAGTGGGAACAAATTATGAGCTTAACCCAAAATTTGTGCTTTCTCTTTTGATGCCATACGTAACTGCACATAAATCATAGCTTGTTTCAGGTATTTTACACCCAATCCATGTTGGGTTGCAGAAAAATGCAGCAAATACTTGTTATTAAACCTCAGTTTTTCTGACTTACAACAGTCATATTCAACAGCGTTTTGTTGATTTGCATTCTTACTCAGCTCTCTGTGTCTCTTTAGCTCCATGTTCAGGTCAGTAGGAGATCCAGTTAGTAAATGTCCTTGTTCACTGCTGCCCTCTGCTGACTAATTAAAATACAAGATGAAGGAGATAAAAGGAAAACCACAGAAAATCTAGCAATACACAGGAATGTATATTGGAAACTCACTGTATTGAAAATGAATGAACAAAGTAAAAAAGAAAACCCACCTGTATCCCGAAAGGAAATGCTATGTCAGAAGTGAATATTCAGTTGTCTATGTAATAAAAAACATCATCTTTCAATATCAAGATATGATTGAGACAGAGATATTTCCGCCTATTGTAAAGACTTAAGACCAAAGAAAAAGCCTTTCTCGTGAGTATTTCCTCTAGCTATTTCCTGGGCTTGACAAATGCATCCACTGATTGTTCTAGTTTCAGTCGCAAAAAGGCCTACAATGGCACAATGACACATTCAGAAGTCCTCGTATTTTAATTCTGACAGTGCGCTCTATTGAATAAATTATTGGCAGTAATATTCCATCCTAAAAGAGTTATCTTAAAAGACTAAACATAACTACTAATATTGACTAGATATATACGTTTTTGCTAATAGTTAGTAGGGATGAATCAAGGTAACTGGTGTAGCTTTAATGAGCCTAAAGAGACTGAAAACCACATGGAAATGCAGATTATTCAAAAGAATGGTATGTCTGAGATTCAACCCAAGACTGTCTATCCCAAATATGTCATACTTATCTCTAACTAAAGGACTGATTATCTCAAATACCCTATTGTAAACAGTTCTTTATTGAATCTCTTGTTTATCTCCATTTTCGTTGTGCTTTATTGTACTTTTGTATTTAATTGACTTGAAAGTGTAACTGTTTTTAGTCTGGCCATTTGGGGTTCCACTTTTCCCCACCAAAAATTATTACATTTATTTTGAAACTCACAATAAATTAAAACACTGCTGTGCCCCAAATGACCTGAATATGACATAACCAAGTGAGTGTTATGAATGTACTGTAAACCGAACTCATGTAACTTATTAGTGACAGCACTATAAAATTAAAAACTAATGCTTATCTTGATGGATGGGCCAGACACCAAATGTCTGCCTTGACTAAGGAAATGGTTCTTGTGTTAAGTGACTCTTATACAACTATTTTTAGTGCTATGTAAATCACTGATAATTTGGCCAGTGATGGATCCCCGTCATTCCGTGTCTCCTGTCATTAAATTCTGATATGTCATTATGACCATCAGGAAAGTGTGGCAATTGAAATATAGCAACTCATAAAAGGGAGTTCTCTGTAACCCTTTAACTCTGTGTTCTACTTTGGCTCTCTATTGACAGATTGCAGTGGAAAAAAAACATTTGTAGTCTACAAGATTGATGAAAAAATTGTCAAAAATGTGGGAAAAGCAAAAGCAACTCAAGTACAAACTTTCCCCAACTCTGTCTGTGGGACTTCATGTTCATGTGTAGTGACTTTGGAGTAGAGTACACTGGCATATATGCAAGTGAATGTTGCTTTGTGGACTGACAAGGAGACAGTATTATTTACCACACAAGGATAACAATACACGCACTATGAGTTCAATTAAAAGTCATAGTCCAAATAGTCCTAAAGAATGTCCTTTTCAGGAAGGACAACAACAGCTCTATAATCTCAAACAGACATGAGTCATTTCCAAGGATGGACAGAGAATGGAGCTTGTGGACTGAGGTAATTCTTCAGCTGGGAGTACAAATTTGCAGTCATCCTAATAGTGGAAGTTCATGGGAGGAAAACTATAGGACAATTACATCTATATATCCTAAGTCAGTCCCATCCATCCATCGTCAACCGCTTATCCTGTGTACAGGGGCTGGAGCCTATTCCAGCTGACATTGGGCGAAAGGCGGGGTACACCCTGGACAGGTCGCCAGTCCATCGCAGGGCCACACATAGACAGACAACCACTCACACTCACATTCACACCTAAGGACAATTTAGAGACACCAATTAACCTAACCTGCATGTCTTTGGATGGTGGGAGGAAGCCGGAGCACCTGGAGAGAACCCACGCGGACACGGGGAGACCATGCAAACTCCACACAGAAAGACCGGGGCAACTGGGGTTTGAACCCACAACCCACAACAGTGCTAACCACTGCACCACCGCGCCGCCCTCCTAAGTCAGTAGTCTTTTAAAATAGTAATTTATGCAGAAAAGGTCATTGACAACAAACACTTGCATGCCTGCCTCACAAAGTCACACAGAAACCGTTTCTAGCTGTCGGTCTTCATTCGCCGCCCAGATTATAAACTCCCTGTCCAAAGGAAGGAACAACTGATTTTGTAGTCAAAATCTCATTTCTTTAACTTTTAGACAACAGCAGCCCCAGACTTGTCATGGAGAGAACAAAGCACACTGAACCACATTTGAACCACTTGTAGCATGCTTGAGCATGAGTTCATTTTAAACAATCTGAACAGACTGAATGGACATTTTGGACACAAGGCATAGCTCTGACAATGACTGGTATGTGCCATTTTTGTCAAAATCAAGGACAATTTTGCACCAACATTAACGTGGCCTGAATGCATTTGTCCTGCTTCTATCTGTAGCTCATGCTTCTGGGGGGTTGGGACATATTTTCTTATGCAAATAACATTTGTCAATACACCTGCTTCAGAACCTGCAGTCACGGTCAAACATGTGGTTTCTTGCATCTACTGGTATTTTGGAAGCTGGACGCTGACAGAGAAGACAAAATTTGATAGAAACATGCTATGACAAGTAACATTTTAAACACAGACAGCCTAAAGGATACACTATAAACTTTAAAAACATTCCTTTACACTAAAATAAGAAAGCAGTATGTTAGCTACTGGTAATCCATACACAGTAAACGGTATAAAGACCATTTATTTACTTACATGATGGGCATTGTCCATGTGCAGAGCTCTTCTCGCACTGTTAAAAAATAACAATTGTCAATGATTTGCTTTATTTAATAAGATGTTATCGCAACTAAGTCATTCTTGGTTATTTGAATCTTCAGTGTACATTAAAAGTATTCCAGTGGCAATACAATTAACCTATAAAACGATGTAATGTATTATTTATATTTAACACCATGCAGTAAAATTCCCTTTAACTAGCCCCATTTTGTGCCACTTATTATCACGATAATACATGAGACAGGTTAATTAACTCTTGCACTGCATTTCCCTCTTTCATTTTAAGGCTTGTATGACATCAATTGTAGCAAAGTAACATTAACTTACAGTAGTTTTATGGAAAAACTGCAGTGACACCACAATAAGTTAAAAAAAACACAAGGCAACAACAAAATCGAATTAGTAAAAACCACAGTATTCAGTCCCTAACTTACTAAAGTAGAACGTTATTTAAGTGAGACACAAATATATACCAGAGACGTTATATAGTCCTGTGGCTTAGTCATTACTAAAATGAAGCGTACATTAACTTAAATAATACTTTTCAGAAACTTAACGTTACACCAGAAATATACAGAACTCTTTCTTTTTGGCAAATCTGTGGGTTCCCTGTCAAAGACTTACAGCCCAGTATGTAATAACCACCACTGACTACGTTACGTACAGTAGGCTATTGTTTACATTGTATGATGAAAACAGCCAGTTTAGGGGGTATTTCCTAATTCCATTGTCCTACTTGCGCTAATGCAAATGTATGTTGACCCATGTGAGCTGATGCTACCTAAACGATGTTAGCGCTATGCTGTGTTATTATGAAAACGTGCAATGACATTTCGCGCACCAAAGAGTCGGCTTGTTCCATTTTCCAACTTGTACAATGAAAATTGAAGTGTAAACCCGGAAATAGAGAAGTTTGCCTTCAAAATAAAATGTCCGCGTTTTTTAACGGTCATTTTAAGGATAGCTAAACTTAAAAAATAAACAAATAGTCTAGCCTAAATATTGAACATAATTCATTATTGTTGTATTACTGTTGTACTTCATTGCAGAGCCGATGCTGCCTAAACGATGTTAGCCCTATGCGGTACAATACAATACAACAATACTCATTTTAAGGCTGTTTTAGCAGATTTTTGTTTGTCACAAAATGTTTAAAAACCATAAATACTGGCGCCTTTGCTACACCCAAACAGTTCGTGTAAAACACAATCTGCCCCATATATAGTTCCGGATGTCCCCTTGTTGCAAAAACGACTCGATCAACAATAGTCTGAATTTTTTTTTTTTAAACTTGCTTATTTACATTATAAACATTGTGTTTATGTTATCACACTGAATATTCAAAAACGGAATTACATTAGTTTTTAACAACAACGGGAAAGGTTAACGTTTGTTTCTTCAGCGTCGTTTTTGGGGGAACACCGATGAGTTTTTGTTTACCTAGCAACAGACAGCGGATAGCAACGCTGTTTGACAAGTGTCATCGCTAACGCGCTTTTGATTAAATACAATGCATCTTACAGGCTTTCAGATGATTTTAACGGTGTGATGAAAAAGTTAAAATAACAGAGCTTTAACATTATTTGGCTGCCTACTGGTTTATCAGCTGGAGACTGCTAACTTAGCTAACGGTAACCACGGCGATCTCTTCTTCCAAAGATGTCTTTTCAAGACTCTCCTCGCCCGTCTGATGAAGAGGAGGCTTTCTACGTGCAGTGCAGAGCCGCATATCTAGCTGTGTTCAGATCGAGTTTGACAAATATCTCTTCGAAACAGCAGTTAATTCGTGGTAAGCTAACCTAAAAATATTAATTAGCATAAATAACGTTAGCTTGCTCTGTAGACAACTGTTTGTAACAAATCTCCGATGCCACTATTTGAGCTAGCCCCTGCTTCTCCTTTGACACTAGCAGTCATGAGGATATTACTGAAAAAAGCCCTGCAACTGGATGACTGTTTATTACTGTTCCATTTAAAAAGAAATGGCTACAGGCTTAGGGTCACTAATCCAGAACCAAAAAGGACAAGCTGATGACATCAAGTATTGATTTAGCGTGACAGTTATCTGTGTTTGTAAGTTAAATATTGACTTACATGTCCAAAAAGTATTTGGAAGGGGACAATGTCAGTTTTTTTAGGGTGAATAATCACGTTTAAACCTAACTGATCTGAATCAGTCATTATAAACCCATGCTGTGCAACTAAACATTTATCAAACCCATGAAGCATCTAGTTGCTAAAAATACCAAATACACACACAGACATTTCTGTCTGTCAGAATAAAAACATGTATTGAGTATGAGTATTATCATATGATTTTATTCTGACCTCTAAAGCCATGTACAAGACATTTAAAAAGGTATGTCAGAAAATCTATCAGAACCGAAAAAACAAGTAGTCCTTGCACTACATCTGTTGGTTGTCATCAGCCTTTGCTACTTGTTGATTCACCGTTATTTCCCATTTCAACTATGCAGCTCTCCAGCTTGCTGGTAGAAATCCATCCCAAGCAACTCTCAATAAATACTGGCCCCCAAGAACATCCAAACTGAACTTTGATGACTTCTGTGAGATTCTTAAGAGTGAGAAGAAAATCGAGGAAACTGAGCTGATGAGAGCCTTCAAAAAGATGGACGTGAATGGTGATGGCTATATCTCACATAGTGAACTGGAGAAGGCTCTTACCACTGTGAGTCACCTGAAACATTTTGGATTAGACAGCTCTGCAACAAAGTGTCTACTTATTGTTTTAGATTAATGTTTAGGTTTTGACTACAATTGTTACTTTTGAGTGAACTGATGTACAATTAGCCAACTGAGCTACCTCAGCAACTGTTTACAGATGTAGACTGGCTAAACATAAAATTATTCAAATCATTTAATCGTTTAAAAATCGGTTTTGGTGTTTTTTCTACTAAAGAAAATATTTTCAATCTTTCAGAGAGGAGAGAAAATGACAGCTGAAGAGGTGAATGCTATTTTCTCATTAGCTGACATCAACAAAGATGGCAAACTGGACTATGCAGAAGTAAGTTAAGACAAGTATGAAGTGACTTGTATTCTTACAGATCTTGTTACCACTTTACTGTATATACCACACTTGTTATCTTCTGTGTCTAAGCCTGTGTATTTTAAATGCATTTGTCCCATCTTTGTGTATCAGTTATTACAACATTTCATATGATTGATCAGCTTAAAGAGGTGGTATTATGCTCATTTTCAGGTTCAAAATCTTATTCAGGGGTTGTACCAGAACAGGTTTATATGTTTTAATTTTCAAAATACACCATATGTTTCTCATACTGCACATTGCTGCAGCTCCTCTTTTCACCCTGTGTGTTGTACGCTCCGCTCTTGAGCTACAGAGTGATGCCTCTTACTTGTACAAAATCTGTGTTGGGAGTTGCACGTGCGCAGTTCCCAGGTAAGGACTACTAGCCAAACAGAAGCAGAGAAGGGCGGGTCGTAAGAAACAAGGTAGTGTGATCCAGATCAAAGCCGCTTCAGACTGCGACAGTAACCTAGCAGATGGTATAAGTTACTCACAAGTCCACAACCACATCTTACCATAAACCACAACGAAGATCACCATATTTCAACTCAATTTTACATAAAAATTGGCCAAAGAATTTGAACGTTTGCTCAGTAGCTTTCACATCAGGTGTAACATTAGCATTATAGCTATAATTTTAGCTGTGTTAGCCAATGTTTACAACAACTCTGCACTTGAACAGTCTGTGAAGTTACATTGCCGTGTTTATTTTAAATATAATTCACAACCAATAAAGCATACTTACAGGTTGTGATTGTGAATTTCCAGGCCCAAACAGAGTCGGAGTTGCATCGTCTTTTAGGACTAAACGTTGAACTGTTGCCGGTGTTCTGACGATCTGTGCTGCCTTGCCGAAAAATGCTACCACAGCGCAAATCGATAGACTCGACTCTACTCGGCTCTGCTCCGTTTTCCATTGCAGACAGTACCCAGAGATAGTACGTAGCTTGTCGTCATAGCGACGGCACACACAACTGCCGCGATGTAATGTTCAATGCGACACACACACCAGCGATCCACACAGCTTTATTTTTTTTTAAGTTAAAATGTTTCAACATTACTCAGAATGTAAAGACAGATAAGCGGTATGAAAACCTTCCAGCTGTGTTTTCCTCTGCAGTTTTTGCTGCAGCGGTCGGTGTGACGGTGGGAGCAGAGGGCTCTATGAGCGGGCGGCTGGCCGACCTCACATGCTCCTCCCGCGTGTTGGCACAGGCTTCCCCCGCAGCCACTTGCGGAGCTCCTCTGAAAATATTCAAGCACATTTTTGTTCCGCCATCACTTCTCGTAAAACTGTCAATATTCGAAATCTACACAGCTGATTTCTCACTTCAAAACTTCTCAGAAGTGGATTTAGTGATGAAATTCCATATGAAAACTGTAAAATATAAAACTTTCTGTTGCTGGTCTCTGGTGCAGCAGTGATGATGCTGCGAATAGTGTATAGTCTCTCTGACCAGTCAGCAGTCTGTCGTGTTTTCACGTTAAATTTTAGTATCCCTCAGCTCGCTTGGAAACTCGATGGAGGTGAGGTGATACGAAAAAAAGTACCTGGAAGCAGGTACAGGTGCAACATTTCTACAATGGAAAACCAAACAAAGGCGAGTCGAGCCAAAGGGCCTCCGCTCAGACTAGCTTGGTTTGAGGGTGTGCCTGTCCCCGCTAGCCGCTTGGCAAGCTTTATGACGCGGTTTCATTGTGACGTCACAAGTAAAGGAAGTGAAGGGCTGGACTACAAACGAGCTGTTTTCAAGTGGTCCAGAGTAGAGCTTTCTGTGGGAGATGGGAACCCCCTTTGGGCTGGACTTTGGGCTTTTTCACTTTGCAAACCTGCTACATGCACAAAAGAGATATATAACTCAATAAAGGAGAGGCGAAAAGCCAAAAAGCATAATACCACCTGTTTAAGATAATCAATGCACCAGTGTAACCTTAGAACAAAGGCTACTATCCCGAGCAGTCAGGAGAAAAACCTTTGGAAACAGTAAAATGATACCAACAATGGCCAAAAATACCTATTCTTATGTCTCATTCTTTCAAAACATTTCTCTTTAAAGTTGAATTGAAGTTGAATTCACATAATAAACAGAAGAATCAGCAATGCAAATTGGCACAGAGGACTTTATTTAGTGTCATATGCTTACCTTCATCCAAGATATGAGCATTTTTGACCCTCTCTCTTGCCTCAGAACATCCTCATGTATCATCCCCTTATTACTGGTATCCTATTGTCAGTTCTGCAGATTGCTTGTGTCTACAGTAGAGCAATGTCAGATGGCTGTTTTGGAGAGGCTTGAGGCAAATGCCAAGCTGAAGAGACAGAACTTTGGCAGTCAGTCATACAGCCCTCCGAAGAGCTCAGTGTCATCAGCATCAGCAGCAACAGCACAAGTGGCAGTGACTCTCCCTCAGCCTCCAGAAACTCCCTGGGCAGAATCAGACACGGCACTCAAGAAAGGTACAACATGTGACTTCCCAGAATAATCTAACATGAAAGTGAAGGCCACAGATTTTTACCAGTCAGTATAATAAGAATGAATATGGAATATGTTTACCCTTTTTTATTTCAATATTTTCTCCCTCAAAAGTACTCTTCTCATCCATAACACTTACACACAAAACATAATGTCCTGATTTTTAATATCAATGTCCCAAATATGAAGAAACAAACATTAAAAAGAGGGACAGGACTACAAGTAAGATCAGGAACAATAAATCAAAGATTAATAACGTCAGTGACCTCTCATACTTACTCTTTAGTATATTCCAGAACTTGACATTCATTAGTCAAGTACAGTTTTATTCATATATCTCAAATCACAATTTGTCTCAAGGGGCTTCACAATCTGTACTGCATATAACACCCTCTTAGACCAATTACTCTACTCAGTAAACAGATATTGAGGAAATATATAGAGAATACTTTATTTTTGCATGGAAATGCTATGAGTCCAGAACATATTGGCAATTTGTGTGGCAAAATCTACAGGTCTAAAGTAACAGCCAATGGAGACTGCACATCAAGTATACTTCAGATTCCAATTTATAGTTGCACACCCATACACACTGCTTGCCCCAATACGCCTCACCGATTAGTTTTGATGAATAAATAATAGCTCTGTTATTGATCGATTTTTCACTCCCTCTGTGACAAATCACCTCATTAAGACAGGCCATACATCATAATAGCCACACAATTAGGGCAGCTTGTTTGGAGGGAGGAGACTATAGAGTGTTGTGATTTGGGTAATAATTTCTGTCATTAAGAGATTGACAAAAGCTCCATCTACACTGATGAATAATGCTGCCTTTCAGATATGGCTTTGGAGTTAGAGCTCTTGCTAAAAAGTATGTTCATAGCTTAAACAAACCAGGACTGGCATCAAGTCCAGCTTCACCCTTCTGCAACCATAGGTATTGAACCAAGTTTTTTTCTGTAAAAGACAGCACCTTCAGTCAGGGCGAAGGTGGATGTAAAAATCCACTCTTTGCACTTCAAACCCAACATTTCGAAAAAAGAGCAGAACAGAGATTCTGGATGAGCGAGCCAGGGACAGGCCCACAGTGGGAAGATAGATGGGGTTGATTTAAGTGGTCAGTACATGTTCATGTTATTGATTTGGAGGATTCCACCGCTTCTCACTGGGGAGATGATGAGGGATTAGACGGTGGTCGAGAGGAGGGCCCAGTCGACCACCACTGCAAAAACAAATGAGCTCCCACATAGTTGTCTGGATTATCACATTATTGTGCCTCTCCCACGTATCGATTTACACCTGCTACACGAGAGGCGACGTGATCGCACATGTTCAGTGGGTTATTCTTGGAGCTCACAGTTTTGTTTGCTCATTTGGTCCTACATTTGTCAGTATAAACCAGTACTACCCTGAGAAATATGTTAGAACTGTATGGGACATGGGTTGGCTAATTGTTTACAAATAACTGATGAGATACAGATTAATGATGCATCAGGTGTATTGTGTCTAACATGTTTTGGCAAACAGTAGATGAACTGTCATAGCTTTTCTCTGATAATTGGTCAATTTAGTTAAAATGCAGTTTTCCAGCACCAGCAATCCACTTGTACTGGATCAACATCGGCTATAGACTCACATTGAAGGTTTTGTTAGGCCATGTTTCAGTGCATCTTTGTCCACATTCACACAACAGCTACAATTGGTCCTCTAGATTAAAATACTGCCAATATAGAATAGATACATGACAGTGGGTCTATTTATTTTTCTGCTACGGTAATTTGCTTGTAAGCCTATCACATTGAATCTTTATTTCCCAGGTTTGGAAACAATCAGACCCCTCATTAGTGAATTGATATTTTCTGGCTTCAATTAGTGTTCAAGGAAAAAATTTGTGCGTGATAATGGATCCGAGAGCCTGCTGTTATGCCATGTGTGATTTAAAATGCCTCCATAATTAATTAAAAGGGAGTTGAGCTTGAGATCACACTTTCTCAGAACCCCAATGCAAAGTAGCCATCTTCACGTGAACTTGGGAATGGACTTCTGAGAAGACAAATTACAGTGTCAATTATTTTGCGCACCTCATCTCTCTTTAGAAAGTGTGTTTACTGTTTGGAGAGGGGAGGGCTGTACTTAATCTGTCAGTCAGTCAATTGAGCTTTCTGTTCTGTTGCAGCAGTGTTATGACTTGATTTATTTATAATAATTTTGGATGTATTTTTTTGTGTTTGTGTCTTAGACAGCCGATCTTCCTCCCGTCCTTCTTCCGCTCGCAGCAGACGATCATCCCTGTCGAACCAAATCACTATGACAAGCAGCACAAAGACCAGCAAAATACAAGAGCCTTCAGCCTTACAGGTAACCCCCCCCTTTATAGTCATAAAGAATTTAGAGCTGATGATTATCCTAATCTTGTCAACTATTTGCAATTAAAAAAAGTCAAAAACATAGTGAAAAATGCCCATCACAAGTTCTTAGAGCCCAAGTTTTCCAGTCAACACTCACAAAACCGAAACATATCCAATTTACAATGATGTAAATCAGATTAAAAAAGCAAATCTTCATATTTGAAAAGCTGGATGCAGAAAACATTTTGTATTTTTGCTTGATTAAACAACTATAATGATTGTTTGTTCATAAAAATTGTTGGGGATAAGATTTAATTTCATTAGTCAATCAACTAATCAAATAATTGATAATGTTTTTCTAAATTATATTTTTTTAAGAATAATTAAGTAGGTGTATTGATATGGACACTAATTGTATGACTTTTTAAATAATGTTTAAAAAACACTTTCTTAAAGTAAACGGATTAATAACATAAGCAGAGTTGTCACTTTTTTTTTATCCAAGTCTGCTCCCTGTCTGCTATTGTTTCTTAAATGGCATTTGATGGAAGTAAATTGAATTTAGCACAGTAATTAATAGTAATAATTCATCCACTGCATGATTTGCAGTACATGCTTATTATCTTCTATAAGCAACATGTAATGTTATGAAACTTAAAGATTAATGGTTTGTACCATCACTGACTAAACCTGGGAGACTTGTGTGTGGGCTCCAGTGAGAGACTCCATGATAACAAGGACCTTGCAGCCTGCTTTACCAGTGTCACTGTTACCGAGTGCTTTTGATGGGCAAATTTAGCCCAGGGTGGATAGACATACACTTTATTGATCCTAGCTCTTTGTTTTCACTCGTTTTGGCTTAACCTCAGCTGGTTTGCTTTACAGCAAGAAAATTAAATAAATAAAAATAACAGCCCCTGCTCCATCTCTCTGGTCCAAGCGTTGTGTTGAGATTGGAAAGGGCCAGACATCATTGAGGTTAAAGAATGTGTGTCCAGAGATTACCTCTGAGGGAAGTTCTGCCCCGTGTATATTAGCTGCTATATTGCCACAGGCTGATAATTGCGAAGTGGTAGTCGGAGGGTAGGCTGTGTTTTTGTAGCGGTGTGAATGCGCGCATGTGTGCTTGTGTGTGTGCGCCTGGGATACAAACGTGTCGTAAATACAAACAAAACCAGTAAGGACAATTCTTTACTTTTTAGGATTTGTCTTTATGTATAGGTTATTATTATAAGAATGATAAGATAAGGTAATGGGCATGGTTTAGGTGTGTGTGTGTGTGTGTGTGTGTGTGTGTGTGTGTGTGTGTGTGTGTGTGTGTGTGTGTGTGTGTGTGTGTGTGTGTGTGAGAGAGATTGTGTTCGTGGCTGGTTTGGTGTCCTGCGACCCTGTAAATCATGTGGCCGGAGCAGGTGACAGCGCCTGTATTAGTCTGCAGGCTGACCCTCTCTCTATGGGGGCATTAATTCTGATGTATTTAAGCAGTGGATGTGTGCCCATGGCAATTTCCCTCATTTAATATTGTCTGGACAAACCACAGAAGTGTTATGGTTTGATCTTTTATGCCTCTCACAGCCCAAGATAAATACTTTGAGAAAATGGCTTTTCTCTAAAGGAGTGACATGCTCCGTCTTTATGGTCCTTTCTTTGTTTAACTTGGTGATTTATTTGTCCACTAAAAGGATATATAGCCTATTCCAGACTTGCACAGCCCTCAGTGTCCTCTTACTGTGTGTCCACACCAACTGTGTTTTCATTTAATGTGTCTCCAATGAGTGGAAGGAAAACTTCCTTGTTTTGATGTTCCTGTTCAATTTCAAATTATTACCTCATTTCAGTTGTGCTGCCAGAAAAAGGAACAACATTTCAAAATGAGAGAAATATTAGGATTCATAAATATTGCCAAAGTAGGCTCTTGATAGTTTTGAATGACCACTGGCCCAAGATTGAAAAGGCTGTATTTATCAAAGTTAAATGGACTCCAATTTGCCATATCAGGTCCTAGAGGGAGATTTACTTCAACCTTCAGCAGAAACACAGTGTGACACTTCTGCCCTCCTCTGGATCAGCACGAGTATAACAAGTGTTTACATGCTGCTCAGCTGACTAAACTGTGTAATAATGAATATGCCCCCTGAAGGTTGGAATGGTAATTATCACAACAGCAGTTTCTGTTAATCAAGTGAGCAACCTTACTGTTGTGATTGACTGCTTAATTCTCTTTTTATGTAAAAAATATACTTCCCCTGTCACAAGATCAACCCCCCTTTTAATAGGACCTGCAAATTAGTTTTGATTTCTGTTGAATGAGTAAGTGCATTTTGTTGTCAAGAAGCAAAAGAGTTTGTTGGGATTGTGCCAGGACCTAAACAGAGACCACACACAAAATATATTAGAATACACAAAACATGATATACTGTATATATGATACTTCAAAGAGCTTGAAATAGCATACAGCTGGGTCTAAGTCTGATAATGCTTATGAATCCTTATTCTTCTGTTTTATTAGTCACACTACATCGGTTTGTATGAATGTGGTGGGACATTATTATTCTGTTAAGCAGAAATGTTATCAATCTTTCCAGGAGTGGCATCACAGTAATGTGAAGGGCTGTTTCTTCTTGGAGGATGATGGCAGTATCAGCTCTCTGCAGTACCAACTCCACGTCCCCCAGAGAGCCAACGTCTATGTAACCATCCAGCCACTCAGCCTCAGCCATAGACCTGGTACTGGCACTCTTTTATATTACACATAACAATCATCGAAATGGTAAACAAAAAAGTGAAAACCCTATTGACCATGGGGGCGTTATATTTTTGCTTGCTCCCCTGATTAGGAAGGGCAGAATTTAGGTTCAGTAACAGGACAGCACCTCTGGAGCTTGTAGGAATACGGAGCCCGGTCCCTCAGGATTCATTACTTGGAAGAGGATACACTTCAGTTCATAAAATTGGAGCATGCAATAGCAGATAGAGGACTGATGTAGGTGGTGGAAAATCACTCCTATATAGAGTTTGTGCTTTAGCAAAGACAAAGACAAAAAATTCCAAATAGTTTGTAAAGTTTCTTTGGTCTCTTCATATTTTTATACAGCCAGTCAGAAATACTAAGCTTATGTTTGATTCTTTTTTTGTATTATACATTATATCAAAGATTTCATATGGTAGTTTTGTATTAAATATGTTTGTTTCTGTTTTGGGCAACATGTTTTATAATAATCTATACAAAAGCCTGGCATCTTGTGTTATTTTTCAGACAAGCCCTCTTCGTGGATGACAGTGGACACAGCTCTTTTTGTCATGTCAGCTGGGGAAACCAAAGAGGACTCATCTTTAGTGTGTTTCACCGAGTCAAAAGACAAAGAAGTATGTTTGTGTGTCTTGACACTTGTACACGTACTACAACATTTGTTCATGTCCAGTCTTAATTTAAACATTCCAATAATGCTTAATTTAAAAGTTTGTGTGTTGAAATATTTATCCATGAATGCCGGATGAAAAAAGTTTGTAGGTTTGTCAGCCAAAGGGAATAGCCAATATCTGAGATGCTCACATACTTTGATATTCCGTTGTTCCTACAGAAGTATGTCTGGAAAGGAGAATTGAGTGCTGGAACTTACTACCTGCTTCCCTTCACAAGTGGCTGCAAATTAAAGAAAAAGAGCAAAAAGAGCCCTTCTAATAAATCTGTAGAGCTTGTCTACTGGACTGACACTGAAGAACTAGACCTCACCAGGGAGCTCAGGTGTGTGTGTGTGTGTGTGTGTGTGTGTGTGTGTGTGTGTGTGTGTGTGTGTGTGTGTGTGTGTGCGTGCGTGCGTGTGTGTGTGCGTGTGTGTGTTTGTTTTCCTGCTTCATTCCACCATCAGCAGTATACAAAAACACCACATAGGAAATTTTGATTCCTTAAATGTCACCAGCTTTGGCTTATGACCGAAAATTAGTATTAATGTCATCAGGGTGTCAGCATTTAAAAAGACGTTTAGTTTAGTCTTTGACTAGAAAGAAGCCCTGTGTGTGGCCTGGTTTGCTGGCTCCAAGCAGTTGAATGGATAAATGAATGTATGGATACATGAGTGGAAATTTTGACAGATGAATGAATTGAGGCTGTCTGGTCTAATGTAAGTCCTGTATGACATTTCTCTGTGTTGCTCCCTTTGTGCCACAGGGAGGTGCTGTCTGACATCTTTGAGGTGATAGACATAGATGGAAATGGTTTGCTCAGTCTGGAGGAGTACAATTTCTTTGAGCTTAGGACCAGTGGAGAGAAATGTGATAAGGATGCCTGGGCTGTCTGCAAAGGTAATCAATCTCATTATGGCACTGATACACAGCATGGCCGGTGTTACGTTCATGTACAGTGTATGTAAAATATATAGTAATATACACTATGGCTCTCATTATTTTTGTTGGGCGTGCAGAGAACTTTGACATGAGAAAGAACCAGCTGACACGGCAGGGCTTCTTGGAGCTGAACCTGATGGAGGCCACAGAGAAACATGGTGACCCTGCAGACCTGTGGGTCACCCTGGAAGCCATGGGCTACAACCGAATGCTGGAGCTAGTAGAGGTAAGTTTACACATCTGCTCTTAGCTAAAACAATCACATGTAAGTAGTATTTTAATCAGTTTTATATGTCATGATGTTATAGTCCTAACATTATGTAATTGAGGGCTTACATTTGACACTTACCACTTTGACAATAAGCCATTCTACACAACCAGTTACTGAAGAGATTCCTGAATTCCTGTTACCACTTGATTTCCATGACCAGAGTGCAAATGTGTGATACTAGCAAAAGCACTCAATATCTCATTTCTACTATCTAATCCCACTAAATAATTTAATCTAACTAATCTCTACCTCCTACTCTGTCAGGCTTGTCCATTCCAGATAGATGTACACAGTGAAGGCACTCAGCCGTCCATCCAGCCGCTCAGTATGGACTCAGGGCCCAAGCTTCTGAGCCAGGCCCTGCAGAAGTCCATCACAGCCAGGACAGGGGCCAAAGCACTGAGGGGACAAGACAACATCTTCATTTACACCTACCGAGGAGAACACAGGATCTCGTCCCTCATAGCCAACAAGGTAGACAATAAACTTTTGTGTAGGAGTGATTATCAGAAGATGCAGGTAGAGTTTAATTCTGAAATTGGGATATCCAAAATGTGACCCAAGGACAAACATTGTCATAGATGTGAAGCTGCCTACACAGTTTAGCAGTATTGTAAAGAGGCAAGTGAATGTTACTGGTTCAATGTGGTTGTCAAATTGCCATGCATCCTAATGGCCACTGGGGAGATGATAGTCCAACTTTGAATGACTGACTGAGTGAAGAATTCATGAGGGGCTTTTCATAAAAAAAACTGACAGAAATAAGTATCATTATTTACCAAATGTTAAGCAATATTACTCAAAGCACAGATCATTTGTGGATTGTATAGAGAGTTAATCTATATACAGTATATGGTAATGATAACATTTGCCAGTTAGACACTGTCTACAATGGATGAGAGACCATTCACCCTGTTTGTAATTGAAATGCAGCCATCGTATTGATTCTCATAGCAACAGGAGCTACTCAGAAAGAATGACCTGGTGATACAAAGGGACTTCTGAACCAGGGGAAATTGTTAAATTTGTGTGCAGTTTACCTATTCCTCATGAGAGCTGCCTTACAATTCAACTACAATAACAATTGCAGCTTTGAGGGTTCCTGAGTGGTGTGTAGTACTGTTTTGTGAACACATCCAATACCCACATAGCCTACAGTTTTGTCCAAACATAGCAACAGTTCGGTACATGGAGTAGTATTTTTTTCTTATATTAGCATATGGTTAGCTGTTAGTTTTATGTTGAAGTGCAGACTTTACATTTTTTACGAGTAAAAACAAAATTTGGCTGTTGTTCTAGATTTTTAGATCTTTGATTCTAAGTAAAGAAAGCTGATTAATGAAGTAATCAGTACCCTTTGTGTTGCAGACCAGCCAGAAAGTGACTGTTCATGTGAACAATGATCAGAGCAGGAACTGCTGCAGCAGCAGAGGCATGAATGTGTTTGCTGTTGAGGTGCCAGCCAGGACTAAGATGGTACGAAGTCTTCCTGGGAATGCTGTCAGGGTTATTATGACAAGAAAAAAAATCCTAAACCTGACTTTGAAAATTTTCCATTCTACTGCATTCAAATGTACAATTAAACTGTTCACTCTGAATAAGAAAATTATTTTTTATAATTGATATGATTGTACAATGGTATGAAATGACTACATGGTGTTTTGGATACTAATACAAAGATGTATGTCCTCACTTTTAGGTGTGTCAACACATCCTCCCCATCAATGAGAGACAGGATTGGACCTACAACTGTGTGGAGACCATACTACCTTGCACATAAAGCTGTACTGCTATCAAGAATTCAGTGCTTGCCTATGCTATTGATACAGAAAAGTGACAAAATCTATTCATAAACGAGTGGTTTAACATAGGATAGAAATAGAAATTGTTCCATATCCACCAGCAATATGAAAAATGTCTGTTCTGTTACCGGTCTGACCAAAAAGACGATTCATGAGAAATTTCTGGTCCAGCAAAAATAGTTGGAAAAATTAGATACAATAGATGTAACAAATAACAAGAACAGTGCCACCAGTGGTCAGGATTATTGTCCTTTAAATTATTTTAAAAATGGAGTGTCATTTGCCATATTAATATACATTAAGTTTCTGGTATTTTAATTATTAGAGGACTTTTTTACCTTTTTGTGTTACAATATACAGACATGTAATAATAAAGGCCAAAGTAAACCTGTTGAGATTTTATTTTCTTGTATTTCTATATATTTTACTTAGATTTTTTAATATTATTTTATCACTTTCCTCATGTAGATGTTTATATTATTATTATAGTACTTCTATCACAGATTTCTCTTAACTGGTTATATTTGGTTTATACAACCCTTCATTATGCCCCACATCAACATCTTGTTTCAATGTTACTTTAATTCCCTGTGATCAGGCATGGTCACAGTGTTTGAATTACCTTCTCTGGAAAGTCACCACAGTAGATTTGTATCCATTGGATCATGGGTAACCTGTGTGTTTTTTACAGTTCTTCAAAACAACAACAAACAAACTCTTTTACAGAAACAGAAACAGTGGTTGATTGAAAATCTTCTTGGTATCATTTGCGCCAATGTTGACTGAGTATCAAAAGTGAACTTTACTTGGACATTTAGGTGTCATATAACAGTTAACAGTTGTTTCAATAGTATTTCTTTACTGCCCAGCTGAACATGTGAGGAAGAACCCAAAGCTTGTCCTATATGTAGTTAGGAATTGCTTCACATTGAAATATAGCTATTTAAATGCTGTTGAAACAATAGTTATATATAACCTGGACGTCTTAAGAAACCTTCCTTTTTTTTAACAAAATTTGGCCAGGTTTAAACCAAGACATTAGTTGCTACAGAGGCATGCAACCTCTGTTAGCAATTTTAAGTTGCTTTGGATAAAAGCGTCGGCTAAATTAGTAAATGCAATGTATGACATCTTTCTACCTGTTAATCACCAAATAAATCCTTACTTGGTATTATTTTACATTTAAATACAGGAATGTACCTTAGTTCTTGTGTTTACGGTCTATTTCAGCTTGAAATCTATGTTAATGTGTAGCTATTCATATGGTCAGTTTGGGTTGGCAATGAAATGCATTCCTTTGCATTGCGCTCAGGTCAAAACTTTATTTGCCCTTGGCCTTTCCAGAACCTTTTGAGAACACTCTTGACCTCCTATTTATATCTCTCAAGCCATTATTTGACCTTTGACTTTCACTGCTGAAACAGTAGAGCCAGCTAACTAAATGTCACATGGCATGTGAGATGTATTTAATGTCCTGAGCCTCTGTCTGCCTCTCCTTTCCCAACACAGATGTTTAGTAATACTTGCAACCCTGCTCAGGGTAGTCGGGCTTCAGGGATTGTGATCCAATTTGAATATCTACTTAGCGAGACCGTCCTTTTGCATTTAAAATCATTGTGAATGTATTTTAAGAAAGATTTAACTTTGTTTCTTTTTTATGCTGTAATTGTGTTTTACTAGGACTTAGGACTTTTAATCCAGGAGGACTTCAGTTACATTTTATTCAAAATTCAGAGATTGAAATAAATGTCCAATAAAATAAATTTGCCATTGTCAAAAAATGGCAATAGGGAATCAACCACCTGTTAATAAAATGGTTTAACTAGTGCTTTAAATTGATAGAACTGAAAGTTGACTGCATGGTCTTGGTATGTACTTAGCATTTGTTCTGCATATAAGGCTATTGAGAGATACAATTATATGTATATACATACTGAAGAACAACCTCCACACACATACACACATCCGAATGTCACAATGGCAGGTCTGATGTTAAACTTTGCTCTGCTTATGTTGATCAAACACACTGATGCAACAGGCAAACAGTGGTCTGAATTGGACTATTTCACAATATTCTCCCTGCGAAATTCGCCCTTTCACTCAGATAGAGTGTTGTATTGAGATATCTTTCTCAAATATTTGTAATGGCAACTAGTGCGCAGTTTTGGACAACAACCATTGCAGTCAGTGTGCATGTGACTTTACCTTATAGGGTAATTTTAATATTTTTAAAACTGGGCCCTATATTCACATATTTTGAGGTCCAAATGAATAGGTACAAAAAGTTTTGAAATCGGTGCAGTAGATGGCTTCAGCTGGCAGCCGCAAATTGTCTGCAGTGGCTGCGACGTATTCCTTTGAGCCAGTTGCACCTGCCAAAAATATCACCTCTTGATGTAGGCTACAGAGTGGTCTAGGATAGGCCAGGGCTAGCTGGTTAGCATGCTAACTTCAGTGTATTGTAGGGTGACCAGGTGAGAACAGGGGAAATTCGGGACAAGGGAGTTAGGGGTGGACGTGGCCTCCATTCATAACATTCAATGTCAACAAACAGTAAAACAGGTCATAGTCAAAACTCAGTACTAAAATGAATTATTTTTGTTCATGAACTATTTGTCATTAGGAAAGAACACAATCACTGTGATGTATTTAACTGTGTAAATAATGATCTGTTACATACATACATACTGTACATACATCTTTATCCTCTTATCCGGGGTCAGGTCGCGGGGTCTGTTACATACAATTTATTGAATTTTATTCATTTCATCAGTGCTGTGCCTATCACATCTGTCTGTGAAATGCGCGTCAGATCTCTCCTTCTCCGTGGCTGCCTGCAGTTACACCCTCTGTCCTCTCGACTAAATTCCACTGTCGAAAACATGAAGGGAAAAAGAGCATGCACACGTGTTACTTTGTGGTACATAACAACTATGTTGACACAATGTTCAGATACCCTGCAGTACCTGTTGCAGCCAATGGAGTGCCGGAACAGTGCCCATCTGTGCGCAACACTAAAATAATGTTTCACAGTGATCAGCATTTAATGTTTTATTAGGCTAACTTATCAAAACTCAGGTTTAGTCTAATTTTGGGGACAAACACATCAGGAGTCAGGACAACTGCTCGTAATCCGGGACTGTCACCCTAGTTTATTCCAGTAAAAGGTGAGCCAAGTTAGACTTTTTATCCCAGACAACCATGCGTTTTTTGGGGGGGTTTGGTCACAGTTTTGCCTTGACTGACTGGCCTGATAAGGGGATCATTTTCTCCAATCCTTAGATTATGAATCCTGTGCTCTACCAAAGTCCTTATAGGCAATAATGCCACTCACCAGCCATCTTGGCAACGCCTCCGGGCAGCTAACGTTATTTCGGACTAACAAGACCAGGCTCCTATCTGAATGAATGAGGAGAGAGCCAGAAGTGCACTTTTACTGGTCACTGGGACATAAAAACGGGGGTTACGTACTGTAACCCGGATTCTATGAGTATAGGCGCAGCCCTCTAAGGCTATCGCTATTGGGTTTACCCCTTCCGCGCCTGCGCGGCACTGAGAATTTTAGTCTACGCCCACCCACAGTGTGGGCCTCTCCTACGTCCGCACCTTGTATATATACAACGGTGAGACCCAGCCTTTTGTTCCCAAATGCCTTTTCTTCAGCACTGAGAACCAAGGTCCAGTGAGGCCTACAACTTAGAGGGCTGCGCCTATACTCACAGAATCCGGGTTACAGTACATAACCCCCGTTCTATTTCGTATAGGCTTCGCCCTCTAAGGCTATCGCTATTGGGTTAGAGGCGAAGCAGGATGAGTCAACGCCTCACTTGCCCATACGGTACCACCAAGCACAACTCACCTGCCCAGAGCCATAATGAGCCACCCTGTCGCCAGCTGACCGCGGCATTGGTGTCGGTGCGCGCGCGAGCACCGATGGTGCGGCATGGGAGGCCAAGGGCCGACCCATGCGTAAGTCGGAAACTGGGTGGAGGGCCCCGCAGCTGTACAGACGCAGGCGGGGTCACAACAGCAACCACATCACATCACAGCCACGTAAGCAGCGGCCGCCCCCCCACACCGTCCCGTGGGAGAGGGCGCACCGCACACTCACAAGGAGGATCACTCAGCCAAAACACTGAGTGAGTCAGAGAGAGACGGGAGACATCCCGCAGGTAGAAATGGACGAAAGAGCATGGGGATGACCAGGAGGCCGCCGTGCAGATGTTGTCCACTGTCATCCCACCGTGCAGCGCCACTGAGGAGGAGACGCCTCTCGTGAAGTGCACTCTGATGCTATCCGGGGGAGATTCACCGGCAGACACGTAAGCCTGGGAAATGGCATTGCACAGCCAGTGAGACAGGCGCTGCGCCGACAGGGGAAGTCCCTTGGACCGCTCCCTGTAGTGCACAAACAGACACTGCAAACAGCGCCAGGCGGCCGTGCGCACCACAAAGCAGGAAAGCGCTCGCACCGGGCAGAGGAGGTGGGACGTGGCGTCCTCCGCCAACCCATGGGGGGGAGGAAAAAGCCAGAGAGGGTGATGACCAGTGAACGAATGGAGCTCGTAATGCTTTTAGGCATGAACGTTGGGTTAGGGCGCAGGATAGCCAAGCTGCCGTCGCCCTGAATCCTGAGGCACGACGGAGCCACAGAGAGGGCAGCCACATCGCTGACCCTCTTGGCCAATGTCAGAGCCAGGAGCAAGGCGACCTTAGCCGAAAGGAATCTCGGGTCCGCCGTCTCCAAAGGCTCAAACGGGGCTTGAGTAAACGCGCGTAAAACCAGCGCCAAATCCCACTGTGGGGCAACAGGCCGCGTCCCCGGCCTGCGCACCCCTCTAAGGAAGCGCTTCACCAGGGGGTGGGAGAGCACAGTCCTGTCCCTGAAGCCCTCGTGACAGGACAAAATGGCAGCAGTGTAGGTTTTAACCGTACTGAATGCCAGCTCCCTGTCCATGGGCGGCTGGAGGAACGAAAGCACCGCCGGCAGTGGACAGGCGACCGGATCCGTCCCCTGGTCCAGACCCAGCGCTGGAAAGCCGACCACTTAGAGGAGTAGGAGGACTGAGTGGAGGTGCCTCTGAACTCTTCAATGGTGCGAACCACCTCACGGGAGAGATCTAAGCCCTCCAGGCTTCGCCTCTCGGCGGCCAGAGCCAGAGAGGCTGGTCGAGGAGCAGGTAACTCCTGATCATACCCCCCGCCTGAGAGAGAGCGTCCCCCCTCCAGCGAAGTTTCCACGGATGCCCTGCCAGCAGCCGCTGGAGACAGGGAAACAAGGACGCGCTGGTGCGCCCCGGGGCCACCAGAATCACCGCCAAGGATGAAAACTGCAGGTGATCAGCCGCACCGACGGGAAGGCATGCAGCAGCCGGGGAGGCCAAAGGGGGTGAGCGAAGGCGTCCACTCCCAGCGGGGGGCCGTCCCGCGGGCTCAGTGAAAACCAAAGGCCGCACTGAGCGTTCTCCTTGTTGGCAAACAGATCCACCTCTGCCCTGCCGAACCGGAGCCAGATCTGGGCCACCAGATCGGCATGGAGACGCCACTGGTCTGGGCGAGGGCCGCCCCTCTGTTCAGCACACCAGGGATGTATTCTGCACGTGCTGGTCCCTTAGCAGAGGGAAGAAGTGTAGGATCACCATTCACACCTTGAGAAGCTCCAGTGCGTTTAGGTGGAGAGGCCTGCGGCTCTGCCACAGACCGCCCACCACCTGAGAGAGGCAGGTTCCGCCCCAGCCCATCAGGGAGGCGTCTGTGAAGACCAAGATGTGGGACGTGACCCTGCCCAGGGGGACCCCGACCAAGAGAGAGAGAGGGGGTCCCGCCAGTAGGCCAGATCCGGGGCCACAGACAGGGGAACAGAGACGCGGTGCCGTCTCTGTCTCACCAGGTCGACACGCAGGCGGATGAACCACCGCTGCAGCCTCCTCATGTGGAGAAGGCCCAGGGGAACCACCACATGAGGCCCAGGAGCCTAATGACCGACAGAGCTGCCACCGCCGCCCGTGGGACAACATGGTGGAGCAGCTCCATCAGAGCATCCACCCGCTCCTGAGAGAGCCGCGCTCTCCGGAGAGAGGAGTCCAGTTCCACGCCAAGATAGATGAGTCTCTGGGAGGGGAGAGGAGCACTCTTCTTCCAGTTCACCGTGAAGCCCAGGTAAGACAGGTGTGCGACTAGCTGGGTCGTCTGCACCACTGCTTCGTCCCGGGACGGCGCCAGCAGCAGCAGGTCTTCCAGGTAAAATAGGACCCTGATGCCAGACCGCCGCAGCGGCTCCAGGGCCGGCGTTCGGGGGGGTGCCCAGCCACGGCCCCCTCAAAGGGCGGGGATGCCAGACGTCGGTGGGCCTGGCAGGCAGCAACCTCCGTGTTCCACCGAACAGGAGAGCTTAGCACCTGGCAGGGAAGGGAGGGTCACGGGCGCCAGCACACTCCGCCATGCAGGAGGGAGCACCTCCCTGCATGGCAAGCATGTGCGAGTCAATCTGTGCGAGCCAGTACTAGCCGCAGCTAATGTGGAGCAAGGTGGGCCGTTGTATACAAGGTACAGACGTAGGAGAGGCCCACGCTGTGGATGGGCATAGACTAAAATTCTCAGTGCAGGCGCGCGGAAGGGGTAAACCCAACAGCAATAGCCTTAGAGGGCGAAGCCTATACGAAATAGAACTACATGACTAGAATCAGCAATAAAATCTTTTTGACAAAAGACTGACAACTATGCCTCAAATTAAGGTTTAAAAAGCATTTTCCACGACCGGTTATACATCCAGTAGGCCCTTCACGCAGTGTTGGGCTGTAGCGTTGCTACAAGTAGTGCCGTTACTAGTTTAACTACATTTCTCAGTAGCTTGGTGGTAGCGTCGCTATTTTCTGAATCAAATAGCTTTTCAGTAAGTGACACCACCGCCACACGCGGACCTGTATGTGCAGCCGGCAGAAGCGCTTCCGTGTGACGGTGACATCACATACCGATCTTTGGGCTGATGTCTGCGACTTTGCTGCAGGGGAATAAAGACACGCTTACTGAGTTTACTTTCTATTGTGATAGTTATTGTAACACCTCTTGTGAGAAGGATCAGGGTCCAGCCTGGACACCTCTGCCTCTAGTGAGGAGGAAACTTTGATATGTAGTGGCAGAAACCTGTTTCCATGAGATGAGATAAGAGATTTCTGTCTCTCTCTCTTTCTCGCCTATTGCCATGAATGTTTAGGTTGCAATGTTGCCAGAGAACAAGTTCACATAAAATATATAATTAACTAATAATGTAATAATTAAGTTACATCTCTTCTGGAGAAGCAGGCAATAAGCATTGTTCCCACACACAAAGCTCAAAGGGGATTTTACAGCCATTATTTCGTCATTCCAAAAAGGGGTGGGGGCCTCCCTCCCATTCTGGATTTGAGTGTACTGAACAAATACCTGAAAAAAGCGTTCTGATAAAGGACGCAATTCCCCATACTAATGTGTTGCACCGACTGTCCCTCCCTCAGGGAACATTGGTTATATTCATAACCTCCATATATATATGACCTAATTATAAAATATAAAAAAATTAAAAGTAGCTTTGATGTAACTAAGCTACTTTTGCCACGTTGCTGTAGCTTAGCTTGCTACATTTCACTGGGGGGTAGTTTCAGTGTAGTGAAACTTCATTTAATGGGTAGTAGCTTGCCCAACACTGCCCTCACGTCAGTGGAACCACAAGATTGGCAGAAATATGTTTCCCACCTGAGCTATTAAAAGAAGACAATTGGCTTTCTAGCGGAAGAGGCGGGACAACAGCCGTCTTTGGCGTTATGGGCTTTCCCTATACAGCTGTATTGAGGATTCTTAAAGTGGCATGTCTCCTCTATATAATGTCTTTGACTCTACCAACTGAGCTAATCAGTGACACTGACAAGTTTTTTAAAATTATTCTAAAGAAACTCACCTGCCTACCATGTATGTACAAAATTCGTTATCTCGAGATCACGAGAAAATGATCCTGTTATCACTGGAAAACAACAGATAATTATCCCCTTTCAAGGAAAACAGAGTAAAAAAATATTTGAATGGGTGGGCTACCAGCCTACAGGGGCATGACCTTAGTATTTCTAAAGTCATGGCTACGGCTCTGTGCACCATTTGGTTATAATACTGCAAATTTGTTAATTTCTAATTGAATTATTTATTTATAATACACAAGTAGCCTATGGATTAAAAATACCTGAAATGACAACTATCTCCCAAACCTTCACGTTGTTGAGTGTTTAGAAATCCTACATGGTTTCTACTTGCCCTTTAAACTGAGAAGGCGGTCCTATGAGGAGGGAGCTGTCCGGTGTGTACGTGTGGCTGCTCTGCCACTGTAGTCACCTCCTCATCGGGCCAGACTGCGGACCACACGGGTGCTCACTGGGGGGTCAAAAATGGTGAAAATAACGACAGTGAAGACCAAGCCGTACACGGACCAGAAGCCCGGGACGAGCGGTCTGAGGAAGAGGGTGACTGTGTTTCAACAGAACCAGCACTATGCGGAAAACTTCATCCAGAGCATTATCTCTGTCATCGAGCCTGCCGAACGCCAGGCTGCCACCGTGGTGGTGGGAGGAGATGGGAGGTTTTTCATGAAAGACGCTATTCAGTTGATCGTTCAGATTGCTGCTGCCAACGGGGTAAGTGATCAGTATGAGAAGGAAATGTTTTCCACCTTTGCTGCTACCCCTGTGGGTGTGCAGCGTTAGCTAACTGGCTAGGTTAGCTAAGAAAACTGTCCTACAGACTCCTGAATAGAGTGTCAGCTAGCAAATAAAGGTCAAGCCAGCTGTCAGGTTTTGTCAAACTTTAGTCTTAAGTAACGTTACAGTTTTTATATACCCACGGTTTATATTTTGTGTCTACTAGCTACAGGTCGAGTGATTGTAGTTAGTATTGCTAACACTAACGATAAGTCATTATTAATAACATGTCAGGTTACACTAACTGTCACCGTGGACCCTTCAGGTTATATTAAAAAGACAGGTGTCATCAACACCCGTGTGCGTTTTCATGCAGTGTCTCCGATGCCAGCTTGACCGCGGTGATCTTTGGGATGAAGTGCATGAAACTATTTACCTTTGACATTTAACGCTGCATGCTGACACTAAACGGCAACTTCTTTGCTTTAGCGCCAGTGATTTCAACCTCCTTTGCGGATTTCTAAAGAAAAGACTTGTGTTTAGTCATTCACACTTGTATAGATGAGTAAATAGAAGGTTGAGCGTTGTAAAAGGAAGTATTATAGCCTAACGTTGTGTTGTTTCATAATCAGCTGTGGTGAGATGCCTTTGGCTGCCTTACCCCTGATGCTACTGCTACGACTTTATCGGGCAAGCGGGGGGCGTGACGTGCAACGTGCAGCCACTCACGTTGCCCTGCAAATATGTCTGCATCGAGGGGAAACTATGCAGGAAATAATAAATAGTACGTTTGCGTTTTATTTGACATTTAAATCGTATCATAAGCCCTTATCCCAACGGTAGTACACACAGTTGCAAGCATAAGGTAACGTTAGTCTCGTCATATTTGGACAGGACATGATGGTTGCTGTCTAGACTTAATCTATGACCTTCTTTCGCATGACATGGCTGCTCTGTCTCTTGTGCAGCCACTGATAATTGCAGGGTTCCTCAGTGATGCCAGTTTGTTGGAGTCGCACAAAGGTGTCTGATATCTTTTGCAGTTTCTCCACAAGTGGTTGATGTTCGATAATGAAAAATGGACATTGCCAAAGGTGCACAGGCAGGGGCACTTCTATTCATATGTTTACACAAAGCAAACCGTTGCATGTTTAAATATGAATTCCTGGACTGAGATAGTGTCATTTATTTAAAAAAAATTGTCATATACAAGATACACTTACTCTACTACTATGTAACCTTTCTTGACATTTCTACTTTATACCTTAACTGTTACTTACGACACTTACTGTTACTTTATGTCATTGGTAGCAATGACATAATTATTGTAGGTAAACATGAGATTGTGTCAGTATCTCAATCATAGCTTACACGCTGATTTAGAGACTGTCACAGACTGCAACAGAGGTAACACTGATATGATATGCTTTGTGCTGTCATTAATGATAAGCCATAACTAATGACAAGGAATGGCACCATGATTTACTTGACACAATCACATCAAGAAATGGGATGAGGGAAAGAAGAAAGAAAGAACACCAAGCAGAATGTGTAGAGCCTAAATCAAAATCAGTAAACCTTCACGCACAGTCCCCAAACATTTAGCCAGCATTTTCCTGTGCTTAAATTTGCTCTCTTTACCTGTTCGTGTATGCGTGACTAGGCACATTAATCTGTGGGTCCCTGTGTATTATTATGCCTCCTGCAGATTGGCCATCTGGTGATTGGTCAGAATGGCATTATGTCCACCCCAGCAGTCTCCTGTGTGATCCGCAAGATAAAGGCAGTGGGTGGCATTATCCTCACAGCCAGCCACAACCCTGGAGGCCCCAATGGAGACTTTGGAATTAAGTACAACATCTCCAGTGGAGGTGAGCAGAGACTGCATTATGCAGTCTAGTATGTTTAATATGTCACACGAGTATACAGACCCAAGGGACCTCTGCCTACTATGTTTTGAGGAAAAATATGCATTGAGTTATTTCAAGGAAGCTGTTCTGTTTTTTGGTCACATCATCGTCTATAGTATATCTGTCAGTACATGTCTAACTAGCCTTTTACTTTGACCCCAGGACCTGCTCCAGAAGGCATCACAAACAAAATATTTGAGATCAGCAAAGGCCTGCAGGAGTATCACATCTGCCCAGAGCTGAAAGTGGATCTGTCCAAAATCAGCAAACAGACCTTTGAAGTGGACACTTTCAAGCCCTTCACAGGTATAATGGCATAAAGATCAGAGTCATGATGTCACCTGAAAGAGAAATAATTTATGACCGTTCATTCATTTCTTTGCTGTCTGGGTTGTTGTTAACAGACTTAAAGGGGCTATATGTAGTTTTTCAATGAAATCACTTAATTAATAAATCAAATTTTTACTGCCTTTTTGTCAATGGGCTGTAGCCTCACTTAGAGATGAAGCACACGGCGGTTTTCTCTGTTGCTTGGAACAGGCACTATTCTGCCTTTAATGTGAAGGTTACGGGTCGGGATGTAGCCCTGTGCGTGCTCCTGAGCCTCTCTCCGACTACAGCAACAGCATGGCAGCTAACGACATGCAGTCCACGAACATCAAAAAATTACATTAGCTCGGACCTGCTGCTGTTTGCTTCATAATGTTCAATTTAGATTTATTGTTGTGTTCCCGATACTCAGGTACACAACTTCTACACAACAAACGGGACCCACATAACATACAATACTGCAACAAAATGGCGCAGGACAACACACAGAGGAAGACCCATCCACTACAGTAACGTTACTTACTGCGGTCTAACTGTTATAAAATGTGGCAAAAATCTTATTTATAAAAATTTAATTTATAATCGTCTAATCACTAACTGTTTGGTTATCATTCAATACATTTAGCTGTGTTGAGAATGCTGAGCCTCCGGTGAAAGACAATAATAGTTAGAATAGAAGAAAGACGAGCTAATACCGAGGTATCACGTCAGCTAAATGCAGTAAATGTAATGTTATCATGTAACGATGGATTAGTTCAACCTCAAGCTGATAAAAATATTACTGTAACTGTGTGTATACTGGTGCGGGTACACAATAATCAGGCTGTAATAAGGGATGCGTTAACTCACGTTCTTTACTTAGCCACCACAAGAAGTACAGCAACTCGGTCAGACGACAATTCCAGTATTCGTTGGCCAGCCATAAAGTAACATTACAACAGCATTTGCATACTTTAACCACAAGGTGGCAAAATAGACCCCTCTGTTACACTCCTCCCCTGTCAGATTTGTAGCAATAATTCTCAAATGTAGTTAGGCTGTGACCCAAAACTAAATCTACTGAGTGAAAATGTCTTTAACAAAATGAACTTTAACTTCCTAACAAATTCGTTTAGCAGTCTATCAACAGTCTATCATTACATCAACAAAGAACTTATCATACTGCACTTTAGAGATTAGATTAGAAGTCTGTTGGGGTACATGCGTTTCACTGGCGGGCTTTTGCTTGTTGTAGGTGATACACCTACACAGCCTGTTCAGTTGGTTCGGTGACAGCAATGGGTGATTTTTGGCTCACTGGCGTGCTGGGCTTAGCAGTGGAACCACTCAATCCATGTTTACTGATGGCACATTTTCTGCCACTGGAGGGAACAACTTGTATTTCCCAACAGTTTCTCGCCATGGCAACATGTGATGGACATGAACTGTTTCCTGTCTCTGTCCCTCCTGAATGAGGTAAATGACATCTCCCAGTCTCTTGAGGACTGTTGCCTGAATCCATTTTTCCATTTCTTCCCTGAAATTTCGAGGATGGACATTCTCTCCTTCCAGAAAACTGCGAAGAGGCAGACTCCCCACGATTGTGGTGGTGTTTCTGTGCCGCTTGCTGGTCTTCAACATGTCTGGCAAGTTCCGGTTTAAGCAATCTGAAGGAAGTGCTCTGAAGAAAGTAACATTTAGAAAGTTTCACTCTGACGCCATGTTTCTCCAGACATGTGAGCACCTCGTCCAGCCTTCTCAAGTGCTCCTCCACCAAAGAAGCAGTGATGAGAATGTCATCCAAAAAACATACAGATCCATGATCCATTCCCTGCAGGATCTGGTCCATCACATACTGAAAAATTGCAGGAGCACTGGAAACCCCATAGCTGAGGCTTACTTGTACAGGCCTTTTTTGTGTGTTAATGGTCAAATATTTCTCGGACTCTTCGTCTAGCTGCAGTTGTTGGTATGCATGAGAGAGGTCAAGTTTCCTGAATTATGTTCCTCCTGCAAAAGTAGCAAACAAATCCTCAGTGTTAGGTATGGGCTAAGTCTCCTCTTCGATACACTGATTCACACTGACCTTGTAATCACCACATATCCTGATTGTTTTATCCGCTTTGGGCACGGTGACTATGGGAGCTGCCCAAACACTTTTCTCAATCTTTGAAAGCATTTTCACCCTTTCCAACCTATCCAGCTCCTTCTCCACAGATTCCTTGAGTGCATAAGGGACTGGGCGAGGTTTGGAGAATATTGGTGCAGTGTCAGGTTTTGTGTGGATTTTTGCTTTGAATTCTTTAATGCAGCATTGGTCCTCAGAGAACACTACCTGGTGGTGCTGAATCACCTCTTGGAGGTCTGGATTCCACCATACCTGCGTTGCCACTTGATGTACTGTGAAAATCTGTTTCCAGTTCAACTGCAACTTCTTAAGCCACTTTCGGCCCATCAGAGCAGGTCAGTTTCCCTTAACAATGACCAGTGGTAGAGTGACTTGCTGTGTCTCATACTGTACTGGTATCATAATGTACCGTCGACCAGCAGTTGTTTGGCCTGAGGATGATTTCAACTTTAATCCGAAAGCTTGTTTTAAAGGGAACCGGGCGAGGTTTGCCTTGTAAAATGTGTCAGACACCACTGACCCAGTATCCATCAGCATAGTTGTGGGCTTGTCATCCAGTGCCAGACTCACTGTGTATCCTTTTTCCCAGCCTAAGGTAGAGTATACATACGCAAGCTCCATGAAGACTGCAATGTCACAGGCCTGCGAAAAAGTCAGATTATTTTCCGCCAACAACCTGCGCTGTGCAGCATCAGATTGCAGTCAACTGACAAATCAATCTCTCAGGGCATCATCCAAATATTGTCCAAAATTGCAGGTGGATGACAACTGCCTCAAAGCCACAACATAATCTGAAACAGATTCCCGTTCTTTCTGGTTACATTTCTGAAAACGAAAGCGTTCAGCAATCACCACGGATGCTGGCTTAAAATGCGTGGTCAGCACTCTGGTCAGTTCAGCATATTGCATAATACTCTACATTGTCGGAGATACTAGATTCTTCAACAGCTTTAAGTGTCCGCTCCAATCAAGGAAACACTCATACCTTCTTGTCATCCTCGACATCATTTGCCAACATCCACTGCTCCAGACGCTCCAGATATGAATCTAAATCCTCCTTAGACTCGTATACATCCACGCAACCCACTTGCATGGCCGTGTTAGCTTGTTCGATGCTAACTTGTATAGGCACGTGCCTGGTTCCTTCACAAAAACACGCCTTTTTTTTCGTACGACCAGTGTACCGTCCCCATTTCAAATCCTTTCACGCAGTGGAATTCTTAATATCCTCGTTGCCATTGTGAAATACTGGTACGGGTACTCAATAATCAGGCCATGAGGGATGCATTAACCCACAATAAACATGGTGTTTCCGGATTTGTTGTGGGATCTCTGTATGAAAGTGGTTGTGTTTCAGATTATGCTCGCCCAAGAGTTCAAGCCTATAGTTTAAACACACAAAATCCCACTGTATATTATTTGACCAGAACAGAAGTATTACTTATTTATCAAACGGATAAGAAGTTCTTCTTCCATGTAGGCCTACATTTACTAATTTGGCAGACACTATTATGTGGAAAAAGTCACCTGAAAAAGATTGTTCTTTCTACAATTCGAACCCGGACCTCCTGAATGTGGGACGGCTATACTGCCGATGTACTACTGTATAGCTGTGTTCCGCGGAGAGTAATCCACTGTTACTAAGCGTCTCTTGTTGTCAACTTCCGTTGTGGCCTTTTGTGTTGTGGCTTTTTGTATTTGTGTTGTGGCGTTTGTGTTTCCGTTGTGGTTTTTGTATTTGTGTCGTGGCTTTTGTATTCGTGTTGTGGTTTTTGAATTTGTGTTGTGGCTTTTGTAATCGTGTTGTGGCTTTTGTGTTCGTGTTGTGGCGTTTGTATTCGTGTTGTGGCTTTTGTATTAGGCCTGAAACCTACGAGCCACCGTACATACTAGCACACGCCTGGTTGCAATCTTAAAACTGCACCACTAGTGGCTGCTGAAAACTCCATATTGCCCCTTTAAACATGATTTTGTCATCTGAAATAATGAATGCAGTTGGTGACTTGTGTGACCACTGTGTAATGAAAGTCTTTATCTTGACATCTACTGCTCTTAACTGTGGTCTGTTTTTCCTGTTTATTTGTCTCAGTGGAGATTGTGGACTCAGTGGAGGATTATGCTGAGATGCTAAGGGGCATCTTTGACTTTGCTGCACTGAAGGAGCTTCTCTCTGGAGCCAATCACATTAAAGTCCGCCTAGATGCTATGCATGGAGGTAGGAAACTGCACAGCACAACTGAAGAATTTTGTGACTGGCAAAATAGATTGTGAAGACCTGCTTAAAGAAGGCTCTGGACCTAAAATTCAGATGGTGGAATCTTGCTCCCTAAATTAAAATAAATTAGATAGTTTCATGAGACACCTTTACACAGTGAGCACCTTTATACGGTATGTGGCTCTGTGCCAAATACCATATATTTAAAGCAATAATTATTATACAAATTAGGTCTTTTATCACATTTAAATGAGTAGCATAGTAGTTTATTCTTTAGTGCTAAGCAATATTCTAGAGGAGTACACTCCCTGCACACCTATGGTAAAGTGTTTTGGTTAATTTTAAAGACTCTCTCTCCTTCCAGTGGTTGGTCCTTATGTGAAGAAGATAGTCTGTGAAGAGCTCGGTTCTCCTGCCAACTCAGCAGTCAATTGTATCCCCCAGGAGGACTTTGGGGGCCACCACCCTGACCCCAACTTGACCTACGCTGCCGACCTAGTCAACGCCATGAAAGGAGGAGACTATGACGTTGGAGCTGCCTTTGATGGTGATGGTGTAAGTCATTTTTTTTTTCTGGGAAAATGATTTTACAGCTGTTTGATTAGACATATTATATATTGGGGAGAGGTGAGAGCAGAGTTGTGACGTTCTTGAACTGTATTTGAATCCATGACGTTAGCTCACATATATAAACTTAATAAACTCCAGTCTATTAAGTTTTTAATTTTAATAGAGAGTCAGAGTCCGTAACCAAAATAATGGGCCTGGGTCCTGGGGTGAGACTGAATTGAACTCATTTTGACTTTGGCACAGCATTTAATGAGGACAGTGAATGTTTTTAGTTAGCTGTTTTTCTCTAGCTTCCCCCCTGACACTTTTCTAATGTTTCGTGAAAGGAACAGACCAAAGTTTAATAACTAACAGCATTGGTGATAAAATATGCTGAAATCATTAAGCCATATTTTTCAGTTTTTCCTTCTGGTAACTTCAAAACTCATAATGAGACGTAAGAAATATTTGTACCAAAATGGTTTTAGTTTTTGAGTTACCAATTGATGGAGTCAGGTGTAAAACATGTTCAAAAGGAACCCACAAGAAAACCTCATTAGAGCTGTTACTAAAGTTTCCTGTTGCCAATTAACCAGTTACAACTAATTCTTCACAAATCCTGTCTGCTATTTGTGACTGTTGACCCTTGTATTCCTATCTACAGGACCGTAACATGGTGCTGGGTAAACACGGCTTTTTCGTGAACCCCTCAGACTCGGTGGCTGTCATCGCTGCCAACATTACCAGCATCCCGTACTTCAAGAAGACTGGTGTCAAAGGACTGGCCCGCAGTATGCCCACCAGTGGAGCCCTGGACAAGTAAAAACCACACAACATAACAGCTAATCTAAAGTTTTCCTTCTTGGGTAAAAGTGCTGAAATCCCATAAATTACAGATCAATTTTTTCTTATGCGTTTTATTGTGTGCCAATCTGTTCCAGTGTGGCTAAAGCTCTGCAGATGCAGCTGTACGAGACTCCAACTGGCTGGAAATTCTTTGGGAACCTGATGGATGCTGGCAAACTTTCACTGTGCGGAGAGGAGAGCTTCGGCACAGGTGAGTGAATGTCATCATATTTATGTAGGCAGAAGTCCAGTAAATGAAAGCGGTGCCACCCCATTCACTCAAACACTTATCCCCTCCTTCCTGCCTCTGCTAACCAACCAGGCTCAGATCATATCCGTGAGAAGGACGGCTTGTGGGCGGTGCTTGCATGGTTGTCAATCTTAGCCACCAGGAAACAGAGCGTGGAGGAGATCATGAAGGATCACTGGCAGAAGTTTGGCAGGAACTTTTTCACCAGGTCAGGAATGATCTCTGTAGAATGGTTTATGAAATGTAAGTTTGAGAGGAGTATTTTATGTTGCCAGTGGTAAGAATGTTTTCATTGTTGGTGCCAGGACTTTGTTTGGTTATGTATATACTGCTCATATGATACTTTGGCACATTCTAGTGGTAAATAAGAGAACTGCAGTACATCAAAGCCTAGGGACAGTCAATTCAAATAGTGTTTTTTTATTTAGAAGTTACAGGTTTTCCTGTGATTATCTTAACCAAATCAAAATTTTATATCAAATTGTTTCCAATTTTGCAAATACACACACACTGTTGATGTATCTTCATGACATGTGCCTACAGGTGAGCTCACCCTAGGCTTATGTTAAGAGATAGTTACAAAAATACAGAGGAATTTCCACAGTTCCAAGACAATAATCCATTATTTATGTAGGGTAAATGCAATAGCAACACAGCCTACTCCAAATATTTTACAAATACCAGCCTGTACAAGAGGAGTAGCGAAACATCAGTGTCTGCCCTCAGTCCCTTCTCTTTCAGCGCTCTCCTGAGGAAAAGCTACACCAATGGCTATCAGTGTATGTCCTTGCCATAAATTGTTTTCTGATTTTGACTATAGTCCTTCCTCTGAACGCAGAATTTCTTTTTTATCTGGAGCATCAGAAACTTTTCTTGCACACTTCAGGTTTTTCCGCCATAGGCTCTGACTTCGTGGTTTCTGTAGTCTGCTCTATCACTACAGTTGCTCCAGAGCCACTTAGAGAGAGAGTTGCGTAACAATCCTCAAAAATGAAAATCTCTCCAGTGGAATGTTTTTTACAGCAGTGGTGGGACCTGGAGTTCTCTACATGGCTCTGGGTTGGCAAACAATTCATTGCTTGTTGACGTAAACACATCATTTCCGGTGTGTGGGAAGGTCACCATAGACACCAGATTTAAAAACTCTGGCATAGTGCGACTACAGAGAGATTTACCTGGTGGTGATAGGCTTTATTAGTATTGTGTGAACTCGTTTGGCAAGGGCTTGAATTTAACGGATGTTACATTTATATATAAGTCACGCACTCCTGCTTTAAAGCAATTATCTTACGACCAAAAATCACCACCACCACCACCACATCACCAGTTGTCTGGTGGCAGTTAGTTGATGCAAAAATACAATCTGGTGTCTAAGTCCCAACTTCACATCCAGGTATGACTATGAGGAGGTTGACTCAGATGCTGCCAACAAGATGGTCAAGGATCTGGAGACCGCAATGTTTGACCCATCCTTCGTAGGAAAGAAGTTCTCATCGGGTGACAAGACTTATGAGGTGGCTGTCTCTGACAACTTTGCGTACACAGATCCTGTGGACGGAAGTGTGTCCAAAAACCAGGTGAGAGGCTGCAAGGCCGGGCCAATTAAAATTGGATTCTGTTTTCCATCTATCATTGGATCTAGTCCATTACTTAGGTGAAAATCTGTTAGTGCTATTTTGAAAAGTTGTGCTAAAGCTAATATTTGAGGGATGTTTGTTCCGTTCACTTTATTTCAGCTAGTGGAGGAAGTCACACTATGAATCTGCACTGTGTGTGTGTGTGTGTGTGTGTGTGTGTGTGTTTGTGTATATAACCTTAATATTTTGAAGCGATACCATTGTGTTTAAAATTGTAAATTAATTGTATTAAACTAATTCGCTTAATCTAAGAGATTATGGACAATAAATAACTGTCAACATGCAACTGTTGTTGACCTCATACATTCTCCCTCCACATGTTTTCCAGTTTATTGTTCATGTACATTTTCATTTTTAATAATCTCTTCCCTGTCTTTCTGTTTCTCTCTCACCCTCTCAGGGCCTCAGGATCATCTTCTCTGATGGTTCCAGGATTATTTTCCGACTCAGCGGTACTGGCAGCGCGGGAGCAACCATCAGGCTCTACATAGACAGCTATGAGAAGGACCCCCAGAAGATTTACCAGGATCCACAGGTCAGGACAACACGGACTACTTCCAGCCAGCTAGATCCAGTGAGGGAAAGACTAGACAACAAAGTCAACAGATAGGAAAATAGACATTCATGGAACCAGCAACAGTTTTTCTTTTCTCCGGAAATATTTTTGTATTTGAAATATCACAGATAAAGAAAAGAAAGGATTTGAAAATAGTCTGTCACCCCACCTAGGTTACAGCAGTCAAAGGTTAGCTCCCATGGGTCTCAAAACCCTCCATGCTGGTCAAAATGATCTGTAACTTGCAGGACAGCCAGCTTACACAGGGTGGAGCTCTCCAAAAAATGAGTTCCAGCACTTGTATTCAACATGGGAGATGACAGAGATCTTTAGCCAAGTTTTGAGTTATGGCAGCTTATCAGGGCCAGTTTGAAGAGAGGGAAATATAGCACAGGGGAAAAATAAAGAGTGCGAGTTCCAACTAGACACTCCATAAAGTCGTTTTGACTGGTGTGGACAGCGAGGTGATGTAGAACAACAAAGTGAGACAAGTGAGTAAAGATTCTACTCAAGCTTTTTATCTTCTTCAGTGCTTACACACCATGAAAGATCAGATAAGCAGAAACATGCTGCCTGAATCTTAACTTGACAGATAAATGGCCAGTGGGTTAATGGTTCAGTTGGTTGACTTTGGGTAAGTTTGATTTGCACACCAAAAGCATATATATATATATATATATATATATATATATATATATATATATAGCAGGTTTTGAAGGAAAGAGGAAGCATTTCTACTTACTACATTAAATTGCTATTTATACAGCTATTCCTTTTAAGTGTAATAGTGTAATAAATAGGGCCCTTAGTTAAACATTTCAACTCCTGCAGACAATATAAGACAAGAAGTCATATGTTCTGTGTGTTTGTGTTCTCTCTTTGTGCAGGTGATGCTGGCCCCCCTGGTAGATATTTCCCTGAAGGTCTCCCAACTACACGAGAGGACTGGACGCACTGGTCCCACTGTGATCACATGATTCCTCTGCCACACTGCCTCCACTCACCCTCAGCAACAGGATACCTCCGGTCTCTCGGTTGGTGATGCTGCCCTTGAATGCTGTCTTGGCTTCAGTTCCTGGCCCTCTTAGAAACAGAGCTGGACAAAACCTGAGACTCAACATGCAGGTTGAATACAAGAAAATACATGAGGAGCTCTTGATTTAAAAAAAACAAAAAAGCATGTTGTAAAGCGAACAAGTGAGTTTTTGTCACAGCAGCAGCATTTAATGTGATGTATGGAAAACAAAATTTAAAGATTCAAAATTTGACTGAAAACCTAAATGGAGTGTGGAATCATCTGGAATCATGTATATCTATGTTATTGTCCAGATCTGTTACTGAACTAGAATAGAGAAAGTGCCAAACTGACCGTAAATCAGCAATTTGGGGCAACCTCACCCCTCTCCCTCCACTTTTACCTTAATGACATGGTGCCTTTCCCTGTCTCTGTACTCCAAAACCACCACAATATCCTCACAACATGAACCATGACCCACAGCTAAACCCTTGAGAACCAACACATCCACCATTAATAAAATAACCTTACCTAAAAGAAGTACTGTGGTCAGTTTTATGTCTTTTTAATTTCTGGTTGCACAATACTTAATGCATTTTATTCATATGCAGATGTCTGTCATAGACATAAACAATATTCCCAAGTAGTCATAGATCTGTACCTTTCCTGCAAGAAACCAGCTGGTGCTTTACCAGCCTGCTGTCATTGCCTTAGCCGACTTATTTTCAGATGGGAAATTATTCCAGATTATCGCACAGATCCTGTCCTGCGGCAAGTGAGCCAAGTCGTAGGACAAGCATCCAGAAGAATAAAGTGCTTCGAAAAAGTCAATGCCTCTCCAAAGACATTCCTGAGGCAAGCAGAGAAGCATAAAGTGATGACTTCTCTCCCTCCCTCACAAGTCATCTTGTGTAATGAGATAGTCACTGTAATCCTGATTAACGATTTGAGTTATAAAGTGTCAAGAGGTCAGGGGATCCCACAGGCCATATCTAAAGACAAACAGATGAGAGCTGAAACACATGATGTTTGACATGGCTTAGAGACTTTGAGACTTCACAGGTACTGGATTGGTGTCAACTTTTTCCCCACACAACTACCATATCTGGAAGTAAATTGGCCACAATTTAGTTAATAGGAGTGAGGGTAGAAAATCAGGTGCACCCACACAGCAAAGGGAACACTACATGTTTCTGAACACGAAACAGGAAAATTGGCCGCAATCACAGATGGCACATTTCCCCCCAATTTCTGTCATGTATGTCAGTGTCATTCATACTGACCAACACAATCAGCCCGACGTGTTTGCATTGACCCCGCCCCTCCCCCTCCTCAAAACACATGGTAAATACTAAAAGATCCTGAGCTGGAACTAATTGACCATTCACTTTGTATTTTCTCACAGATATTTGAAAAGTTTGATGTACGACGAACTTACGTCAGTTCTATTTTCCCTTTCCTGTAATTTTACAAACACGAGCTTTGAGACGTATTTAAAATGGCCTTGTCAA
>NC_060154.1:7832264-7876390 GCF_021292245.1 Micropterus dolomieu
ATATATATATATATATATATATATATATATATATATATATATATAGCAGGTTTTGAAGGAAAGAGGAAGCATTTCTACTTACTACATTAAATTGCTATTTATACAGCTATTCCTTTTAAGTGTAATAGTGTAATAAATAGGGCCCTTAGTTAAACATTTCAACTCCTGCAGACAATATAAGACAAGAAGTCATATGTTCTGTGTGTTTGTGTTCTCTCTTTGTGCAGGTGATGCTGGCCCCCCTGGTAGATATTTCCCTGAAGGTCTCCCAACTACACGAGAGGACTGGACGCACTGGTCCCACTGTGATCACATGATTCCTCTGCCACACTGCCTCCACTCACCCTCAGCAACAGGATACCTCCGGTCTCTCGGTTGGTGATGCTGCCCTTGAATGCTGTCTTGGCTTCAGTTCCTGGCCCTCTTAGAAACAGAGCTGGACAAAACCTGAGACTCAACATGCAGGTTGAATACAAGAAAATACATGAGGAGCTCTTGATTTAAAAAAAACAAAAAAGCATGTTGTAAAGCGAACAAGTGAGTTTTTGTCACAGCAGCAGCATTTAATGTGATGTATGGAAAACAAAATTTAAAGATTCAAAATTTGACTGAAAACCTAAATGGAGTGTGGAATCATCTGGAATCATGTATATCTATGTTATTGTCCAGATCTGTTACTGAACTAGAATAGAGAAAGTGCCAAACTGACCGTAAATCAGCAATTTGGGGCAACCTCACCCCTCTCCCTCCACTTTTACCTTAATGACATGGTGCCTTTCCCTGTCTCTGTACTCCAAAACCACCACAATATCCTCACAACATGAACCATGACCCACAGCTAAACCCTTGAGAACCAACACATCCACCATTAATAAAATAACCTTACCTAAAAGAAGTACTGTGGTCAGTTTTATGTCTTTTTAATTTCTGGTTGCACAATACTTAATGCATTTTATTCATATGCAGATGTCTGTCATAGACATAAACAATATTCCCAAGTAGTCATAGATCTGTACCTTTCCTGCAAGAAACCAGCTGGTGCTTTACCAGCCTGCTGTCATTGCCTTAGCCGACTTATTTTCAGATGGGAAATTATTCCAGATTATCGCACAGATCCTGTCCTGCGGCAAGTGAGCCAAGTCGTAGGACAAGCATCCAGAAGAATAAAGTGCTTCGAAAAAGTCAATGCCTCTCCAAAGACATTCCTGAGGCAAGCAGAGAAGCATAAAGTGATGACTTCTCTCCCTCCCTCACAAGTCATCTTGTGTAATGAGATAGTCACTGTAATCCTGATTAACGATTTGAGTTATAAAGTGTCAAGAGGTCAGGGGATCCCACAGGCCATATCTAAAGACAAACAGATGAGAGCTGAAACACATGATGTTTGACATGGCTTAGAGACTTTGAGACTTCACAGGTACTGGATTGGTGTCAACTTTTTCCCCACACAACTACCATATCTGGAAGTAAATTGGCCACAATTTAGTTAATAGGAGTGAGGGTAGAAAATCAGGTGCACCCACACAGCAAAGGGAACACTACATGTTTCTGAACACGAAACAGGAAAATTGGCCGCAATCACAGATGGCACATTTCCCCCCAATTTCTGTCATGTATGTCAGTGTCATTCATACTGACCAACACAATCAGCCCGACGTGTTTGCATTGACCCCGCCCCTCCCCCTCCTCAAAACACATGGTAAATACTAAAAGATCCTGAGCTGGAACTAATTGACCATTCACTTTGTATTTTCTCACAGATATTTGAAAAGTTTGATGTACGACGAACTTACGTCAGTTCTATTTTCCCTTTCCTGTAATTTTACAAACACGAGCTTTGAGACGTATTTAAAATGGCCTTGTCAACTATAAAGCTAAATACGAAAAAATGTTTAAAATATTTTATCGTGTTTACATTAAGATTTAGGATATGGCTTCAGAGGTACAGTCTGCAGTATTTAGGATGTATAACTGCCCTAAACGGTTCCTCTCTATTCCCTTAGGAGTCACAATAACAGGGTGGAAACCTTTTCATGCTGCATTGTTCAGACCCTGTCAGGCTGACATAGTGCAATACATAATGTGTTCCTCTTGTTCGGTTCGTAATGGCTTACAGGCTGTATTTAGATTGGCTGTCATTACATCAGGTAATCACAATAAGGCTTACATTAAGCTGGCCTGGTCCACAGATATTAGATGTCCAAATGGCTTTCTCTGGAGCTGGCATGGAGCCTTGTGTTTTTAGAGTGGCCTGCTCATTGCTCTCCTGCAAGAAGAGGGCAACGGGGCGGACAAAGACATCATTCTCAAAGTCCTCAGACGAGGACTAAGGAAAGCATAGACTGTGGCTCTGCCTTGTGCAATCAGGTTTACTCCTCTGGTTCTTGTGGTTCTTTCTTTTAGTCTTGTCCCACAGTTTTCTGTGTACAGTATTAGAGCTGAGAGTGAAACAATGCCTGACTACATTAAATAATTGTATCCCAGTCTGTCTCTTCCAAAACTAGCAATTAAATTGCCATTTAATGTCATCACTCCAGAACTTTAATTGCCATCATTTTTCGCTACCAGGGTGGATAGTAAACTCTGGATATACAAGGACATGGGTTGGTATATTAAATGGCTCCACATTTGCTGTGTGGTGATCTGATTAAACACAAATTTATTTAGGATTATGTACCATGTCAGCACAATATCAACTGGTATTAAAACTAGTTTATCACACAGGGCCCCTCTTAAAGGCCCTTATTTATCGTATGTTGTATAAATATTGTGCTTTTGTGGTATATATTAATAAACAAATTTACTATTTACCAAATTACTGTTAGGGCCTGGCCTGCTTTGCCCAGTTGGTAAACCATCCTTGATGGCTCCAACACCTGTTCTCTGATGAGATTCAGAGCTAGGATTCCCAAATCCTCCCAGTACTTATTTAATCAGATTTGTTCCCATTTATGTTACCCAGCTGGTATACGAGAAGGCACATTCCTACTCATTTGGTGGAGGCTAGTAGCCTGACCCCCCCACCTCCAACCCTTTCGCCAAGCTAGCTAACACATCCCAGACCACTGAACACACAGGGACGAAACTGATGATGTCAGCCCTGAACAACTCCTGGTAAGACAAAAATCAAGATAACTCACAACTCAAAAATTAGGCAAAGGAGGTTATTGGTAATTACTGTATTTGAAATTGCAAAATACACTATTCCTTAATGAAAAACTAATCTAAATATTACACTACAGTAATGTTCGCTAACATAATTAATGGTGGTTCTCTTATCCCAGGCTTAACACATTGGGCACCAATTAGAATCCATTAAAATAGTCCATCCCATGGATTGATCATCCATGTCCACTTCAAATGATAATACGTCATTGAAACTGAAGGTATACTTTTTTATGTTTTCCCTCCAAAATATTCATTCAGAAATTCTATTTACTATACCACCAGCAAATGCCACAAAATTTAAAATTACACAATCTGCTTGTTTTTTTTGTACTTTCCATGTGTGGGGAATTTCAATTAACTTTATAAACCAATCTGTCTTGTTAAAACAAGATTTCACCTCTGGCTTCTACACTGGATGTGAACAAGCTTTGGCAGGGTGTGTGAGGTTAACAAAGTCTCAGACCATCCCACAAAACCTGGCATTAACAGATGTAGAAGCTCCACATGAGTCATTGCCATCTTAACACTCTCAATTTTCTGGGTCTGGAGCCGAAGTGTACAAGATGATGTGTGAGGCCATAAAAACTGTTCAGCAATGGGATGAGATGACTTGGAACATTTCTGACCACACAGTTGAACCGAGCAGTGTGAATTAGCGGCTGGCTTGTGTCTACAGGCCGCTCTGTATTCTGTCATCCATTCTTCTACTGGCATTTAGTCAATAAGACAAATAATTCAGGAAACACCACACTTCTATGGCCCATTTTCCTCTGAAGTGTATATTTGATGGAGAGACTATTTGGACCTTTTGTAGGATTTGAGATGAAAGAGAAACTGGATAGTTAGGCTTTATAGTGTACCAGAAATACTCAACATGTTAAAAAGCTATTGTATGCTGTAGACAGGCAGCAGTGCAATGTGTTTTTTGTCCTCTTTCAGCCTGATTTAACTTTAAAACAAAAAAGCTGTTCTCTCATCGCCTTATTTATCCTCATTCCATATGTGCTGAACTAAAAATATAAACAAAAGAAGGAAAATGTAGTACACAATCAAACCCAGTAATGTAGTGTCTATTAACATGTGTTCAACTGCAAGCAATTATTGTTCTGCTGCCTGAAAGTTCACATGTTTGGAGGCTGTGAACAGGAGATTATAAAGTTGCCTTAGCATCAGTGTATACATTTACTTGTTCTCTTGAAAAGGTTTCTGAAATAAATGAGTGTTGCCTGCTTGCTGTGAAGATTTCCCTTTTTTTAAATGCAGGGAGGCTAAAATAATGGCCTGGAAAAGTTCCCTCCATCCTGCATTTGTTGTATATTAGCACCAACTGCAGTATGTTTCAAAAGACACCTCGTGGGAATAGAATATTTGAAAAGTAAACCAAGGAAATGCAATATGTAGCACAGAGTTAAACCCTGGTTTTGATGGAGATGGGCGTTGGACAGGCATAGGTGGGGAGTGCAAAGGAGAGAGTGACTCCAATATTTCCTTGGCAGCCATTTAATGACGTCTAAACTGGGATGGAAACTGTCTTGAGTTATCTGCTGATTGAATGTACAAAATGTTAGCACATTTTCAGATGAATACAAAGAATATCAGATGGAAGCACAAATAATTCATCAAGTCATCTCAGGATATGAAGGAAAAGAGGGGAGAAACAAAAAAAAGAAGAAGAAGGCCATCATCACCCTCATCCTGTCATTCTTTTTTATTGACTCAGACATCATTGCCAGCTTTGTAACAAAGGGCCTCCCTGTCCATGTGCTGTGGCCACTGGAGAAAGCCTCAGGGATCTGCTCTTCAAAGAGACCTTCAGAACCCTAATCCACTCCACCATGAAAGTTAGATGACTTTCACCATGCATGGTTGCAATTTTAATAATCATATCCTACTTTAGGCAAAATGAAGTCGATAGACATCAAGGAGGAAAAATAGGCCAATGTCAGAAATAATCTTGCTACTTGATCGGCCCAGTGGTGAGGTCTTCCCCCTCTGAAACCCCTTCCACTCTTCTGAGAGAAAACCACCTAAACACAGCTTAGGTTAAATTCATTTGGCTGCTTAAACAGAACATTTAAAGGGCGCTTCAGTAAGAAACGCAGCTGACATATGATGTACATCACCTCACACGTTTCTCCAAGCTGTAATCAGTCATGCCCAATTTCATTTGGTTTGACAGTTCCATAGTTATTTTGTTTGATTTTGCTGTCCGTGTGATATCACTGGAGCACAAAAGACCTTTGTTGTGTTGATTGAAATGTTATGTGGAATCATAAACATGCCATGTCTGCACAGGCATTCTTACATAATGTTGGTGTGCCTCTTTTTTTTCCTGCGGTCCAAAAGAAGCGCAGCTCTACCAGAAATAGGCACGCGCTAAACCACTCAATTTCCTTGAAGTTGCAGACTGCAGTTTTAAGAAGTTAAAACTAAGAGTGTGTATATTTCAATGTTAGGGCCATTTAACTTACAATTCAAGTACATCAAAAAAAATTATGTTCTTTTTCAAAATCACAACTGTGGCATGAGCGAATTGTTATGTCCAACCTATTAAACTGAGGCTGAACTTTCAATCATCATTAGCAAATGAACTGCAGCCTCTGTATACATGTTGAACTGCTTGAATTGACCGCAGCCCTGGTTTTGATCAGAGCTTTGGCAGCTATGGCAAACTGCTGCTTTGTATCCTTCAACCTTCATAATCACCATATTCTTAATTTCCTCAATCACTCAAGTAATGCTGGTCCAGGGATACTGCAAAGATGTGTTGACATATAATATACAGTAATACAGAAATTCTTGAACCAACAAAGAACACACACTCAGACACACCCTTATCCTATCACATGGTCTGCAGGAAGCTTGTGCAGTGTTATCTCTAAGCAGCATCTCTCCAGGGATGAATCTAAAAGTATGCAGGGAGAGAGGAAGGGAAGTAAGGTTTTAATTTGGAGTCCTTAGGAGGCAGTCATGGACCATGTTCTGGACCCCTGGGTCTGACAAGGAGAAGGGATATCAGAGGTGAAGCCCTGACACTCGTGAGCAGCCACTACAGCCTCTCTCAGATCTTCAATCGAAAATAATCCAGTCTAAAGCATTATTCATACATGCTTTTCATGTACTCGGTAACAGTTAAATCAAAATATATTTCCCTCTAATGAGCAGGGTTAGGTCACAATAAGGGAGAACCGGAGATTCTAAATTGCTACCATTCTTTTCCTGGCAAAGTGCTCTGTGTGTGCAGACACATGCAGATACAAAGTATGTGTCAAAATCCAGAAGTGGGTAGAGTAAAATGAAACAAGGTGTGGAGTTATAGAGGAAAAGGTGAATCGGGTTAATAATGCTGTCAGGCTCTGGAATTAATAATTATATAAAGGTGTTTATATCTCGTGTGTGTGTGTGTAACTTTAGTTAACATGTGTGCAGACTCTCTTCCTCCTTTCCTTCATTCATCTGTCTTTGTCTTTGTCTTTGTACATGTACTACATGGAGTGAAAGCAAGTGAAGTTCATATATGAATTTGTGCAGGGTAATTTATCTAGTTAACATAAAAAAGTAGTACTTGCTCAAGTCTCACCACATGTGATCATCTAAACAGGTCCAGGTGGGTCATCTAGGATCTAATTTCAGATTCATTAACAGTTGTTTATTAATTCACATCACTTCAGACTGAGGCCTATTTTCATGAACTTAAGTCAAGCTGTCACAGGTATCAGTACAGTAGTACAACCAAGTGACATGACACTGTTTCAATTATGTTCAACAAAGCAGATACTGACAGTCCGTTTAAGAAAGTGTAGTTTTACAAAAAATTGTGTAGTTGTTTTACAATTTACAGAAAAGCAAAGCCTGTATAGGAGTCTTCTCAGAAATATCATGAGTGCAATAAAGTAGATGTATAAGTCCATGCTGGATTTACTCTTTACATTCCCTGAATTCATTGTTAGTATATTTTAGATTTTTTCATTAGAGAATATTTTCCTCCTCGTAAATACTTAACCTTGTAAATCATGTGTACCAGAGACAGCCCGAACAAAGCCGCTGCTTAGTGCCCCTCAGCCTGCAAGTTCACTGAGAAGCTTTCTTTGGGTTAGTTACTTGGGTCATAATTTAGGTATTTTAAGATACACTCTCCAAATCCCACATAAATGTAAACTGTGGGTTATAACAATAATAAAGTATTGAAGTGCAATTGGGCTGCATAACACAATCTTATCCTAAAGTTACAAAATGTCCTTGTATTTTTTTTCACATTAAAATGATGTACTCATGCTATTTGCAGTCATTCCAAGGTTTCAACATTTACTCAGAATTTGTTATTAATCAGTTCTGCAAATAGTTGTACATCACTACAACAACTTCTAACCAAAAAAAGAGACTCTTGTTCATTCTTGACTATTGAAACAGTAGTTGACAACGAATTTCAATGGCAACTACTAAATAAATATCACCATAATTTCCATTTATTAGCCGCTCTGAATCTTTCAATCAGAAGACCATCCAGGTGTGGGTCCTGCGCACTTTCAGTTCAGCTAAATGCATTTCTCTCAAATTCAAACTCAAATTCCATTCAAACGTCGCTGCCTGCCCTCTGACAGTCCCTGTCGTGAACACAGGGTGGCGACACATGGCCAATCAGAGCCATGTGTCTCCTGTGGGCACAAGTCTCCCTAGTGAAGTTTGTAGGAAGGAGTGCGCTCAGTTGGAGAGACAGACAGAGAGGGGGAAAGTGAGTTGGGCTCCGGCGAAGAGGAAAAAGACAGAAACCAGGAGACAAATTTCTTCCAGACTCTCACTTTTTTTTACCAAGAGGTTTGTCGTGCGCTTTCAAAGCGCAGCGGAAAACAGCACACGCGTTATCACGAATCTGTATTTTGAGTCGTTCATTTTTGGAAGGGCTCAAAATTAAATTTTGAGTGTAGTGGATGTGAAAAGCGGGCTTCGGTTTAACACAGAGCCGGAGGAATGTATCCAATGCAGGCAGCGGCAAGCCAGCTTCTCTGGAGATATCCAGCCTGCGCTCTCTGGATGGCCCTGCTCCTCCAAAGTGTCCTGGACCTCAGCGCGTCTGGTATGTCTCAAAAGTTTTTCTTTTCCTTTTCTTAGTAATCATTCGTCTTTTCCCTGTTTCTCTGATAGCTTTAATCTGGGGTTCATCCCAACACGCGCGGATTAAACATGTAATCTGTCAATTACAGACGAAAAATCCTTGTTGGGACTTTCAGCATGTGCCTGACATGCTCAGTAGTGGATATATAGTGACTATATCGCCCTTTAAAGACAGTTTAAGTCATCCATCATTATATTCATATCGGGTAGTATATTTTTTAAGACCACACTATTTGTTTTTCGATCCTTGAATAATCTCAAATGTTAACAAACTTGTTCCTTCCATACAAAGCAGAGCTGTTTGCCATCATTCATCCTCCACTCTCATGTAAATGATCTTTGGTTTGTAGATTATCGTCCTATTGTCACTCTGAAGCCTCTGCATGGGGAAAGACTTGACTCCATTGGCAGACAAAAGGTGGGCTCTTAACTAGTCAGCTGGATAGCTATTGTGTCCCCAACCAACCCCCTCAATAATTTAGGCCAGTTTAAAGATAAGACATACATGAAGTCTTAATTAAAAGGCAAACAGTTGTTAACCATTTAGGGTTGACTGATGGTAAGAGAGTAGTGGCATAAGATGCATGGACAACCTTTGGGAAAATAGGCCAGCCTGTGGCCTCTAGGAAACAATACTGCAATTAGTCTTAACTGCCTTTAAAAAAACAAACACTTACATAAAGCATCAGTTTATTTGTCTGTACACTGTGGTTTTGTTTGTTTTTGCTCATTCAACAATCTTAGGAACTATATATTCACTGCCATTAACTGTACATGGCTGAGTGTATGGTATTGACATCTTAAAGAAAGGATGTCCTGATGGTATATGTAACTGGCTTTTGGTTGACTAATATAAGTATGATTGAATTCAGTTTGAATTGTTTATGAAGCCGCTTGTGGAAAGCGCTTTTTTCTGTCCTGTGGCTTTTGAGAGTACAGTAAGTATAAATTAATCCTCCCTGCCTAGATGGGTAGTGATGAATTATCTCCGGATGGTTTTTGGGGGTTTGTTTGGATTATCCCTGTCCTCCTTAAATGCTTTTGGCTGTTATTTACAATGGAGTTGTACAGTATATTCTGTGTTGAATGTAAAGCTTTTTGCTATGGCCCTTCTCTTGCCATACCTTGTTCTCTTCCTTGCTCGTAGGCAGGAAGGAATGTTAATCCACATTACTTAACTGGATGAGTTAGCCATAACGTCTTTAAATTAAGTTTCATGATTGAAAATTGAGTGGAGGAGAGCCAAGCCCCTACTTCTGCAGCTACTTCATATCAGGAAATATAAAAGTGGGATTAACTGCATCTTTTTTTTTCATGTTAGATGCACACCTTAGAGGCAAAATCTACCCTGAAAATTAAATTTTATATGCTAATACTGTTATTCATGAAGTTAAACTGATTTGCTTTTGCACTCTCTCTCACTGCTGGAAACCAGAAAACTACTAAAAAAGCTTCCACCGCTGTCTGAGATGACCTTTTCTTTGAATCCAAGTAAGCATAGCTTCACTGTAGCCTTAACGGTTATGGACAAGAACATGACATCCATTAAGATGCTTTGTACATCCATTGCATCCACAAACCTGACCTCCTATTCACCGCAAATGAAGCAGTTCCAGAATATGTTCATGGATGATATCAATGGAAGTCTTGTCTCTCCTCTGGCTCGCTGTAATGGGAATGGTCAGAGAGGAACGACTGTGGTTCAACTGTAATCAAATGTGAAGAGAAGAGTGCAGTGCCCTGTGATCAGTGGCCAGTGGATATAATATGGCTGAATTATAAAAGCAACTGATGTGACAGCCATGGCTGTCTTTATTTGCTTATTTCCTGGTTTAATGGTCAGTCTATCAGCTTCCAATCTGAGGTCAGAGGTCACTGGTCTGTCACTGTGGTTCATATGCTAACATTTCCAGGAACAATCGGGTTTCCCTTGGCCACAGCAAAGCAAGTCTGCCAAACAATAAAAACATATATGCATGCATAGCTTATGTATTTTAAGGAAGGCTCACAAAATACAGTCCAAATAACATACAGTACCCTACTGAATTTCTTTAAAAACCTAAATAAATGCAACACTCCTTCAGTAGTTACATGCTCACAAAAACCCTAATTAATGTAAGTGATCAGGTCAAGGCAGGAAATTGGATAATGGGTTTGTACTTGTGTTTGTACTTAACAAGTTTACACGCACTTTTGTCAGCTTTCAGATTCTTCCCTCCCCTTGCCAAAAACAGCTTAGGCGTCACTGTCATCCTTCTAAACAAGGTTGGAATCATGTAGAACAAATCATGAGATTTTATTCTTATGGATTGCAAATCCCAGCTGTCCTCCTCCTGGAGGTCTTTTCCACTTATTTGTGCACAATTGAAAAAACTGAAAAACCCACACAAAGGTTGATATGAGTTGACCTATTTTTTTTTCCCAGCAGGAATCTAGCTGTGCCAACTGCGTTTATTCAACTGAACCCAGGTTTTGCAGCATGGAAATCAGATTTCTGCTAAAAAGTGCAGAACAATCAGATTACCATGGTGCCAAGTAAATTCACCTTTTATTTAAATATAAGATAGGTGCAGCATCTTTTCAAAATAGTCACTGTCATTCCATCTGTAGCCCATGCCCTTTAGCTCCAAAGTAATAATCTGTGACATGTTCATAAAAATAAATTGACAACACTGTTTTCAAACTATATAAACTGGAAATGTTTCTGAACATGGGGCATTCACCTCTGAACATAAAAGGTCTTCTGCAGGGCAGCAACTATGTGAAATCTGTTTAGAGTTTCATTTAGCCTTTTAATAACACTCAGGAAGGCTATAAATCATGTTGGGTGGAACTGCCTCAGTGCAGTTTTCAACAGGACACACTGTTGACAGTAAAGGCACTTCACTCCTGGAAAAAATCCTCATCCTACAGGCTGAGTGTGTAGGAGCTGTGTCCTGCTCTCCCTGCTACTGAGATGTCTGTACTGTTATATGCCTTCTGCCGTTTTCTGAGATTCATATTAAAGGAGCAATTTACAGGGAGGTGAAAGAGATGTCAAAGTTTATGGTAGCACTTTCTTCATGCATCCTTGTAAAATATGTGCAAATCAGCCACTCCTTCTAGTGATTTTTAGTTTGCTCAGTGCTTTTCATCATTGCAATACTGCTATAATTTATCCTTTTATATGTGACTATATTCAGTGTATCTATAGTTTATCCAGATTCTCTGGGACATGTTGGGCTCCATCATGGTCTGAGTGGTGCATACTCTTTCAGATAGATGATTCTGCTGTGTCTATTTCTGGGAGGAGGAGGTTGATTTTTCAAAACTTTTGTGAACTTGGTGTGAAATGGTAAGAAAGTCATGGACATTCATTTATTCAGCACATAGCCATAAATCATATACTCCAACTCTGTTTTATGTCCCTGATTTAAAACATTGGTGTGTAAACCACGTCAATTACCTACTTCCCACTTGTTATTAAACACATGTGTTTGCCAGGGCTTAGTATGTCTCTGTGCTGCCATGGGGCAAACTGTTTGGAGAATATTGTGAGCTAATTGTTTAATTGATGTACAGCCAGCGGGCAATTTACTTTAAATTATATAAAAAGTATCGAGATCAAATAAGTACCGTTCAGTGCTTATTTTTTTCTGAACTGAGTTTTTCATCACTCTCTTATTTAAGTTTTATTTCCAAAGCAGGACTACCTCATTGATTACTACAGAATTCACAAGATATGATCCTTATGGTGTGTGATGCCAGTAAATGGTACAGTTGTTTTCCATTGAGTTGCTGGCTGGAATGTCCTGATAATATATTGTCAATGCTTGAGCCCGATTAAGGTTTTCTTTTGTAGGTCTACTCTCTGCCAAGCCAGGGAAAAGCCTTTCTGTGAATGGGAAGAAGTACTCTTTTCCTGCATTTGTGTAATATTGGCAGAAAAATGCTCTTATTTCCACAAATCAGACTCTGTGGAGCATGCTTGTTTTTTAGCGGTCAGAGTCCCTCAGAGAGGCAACGTTTAATCACAGGCTAAACACAGTTCACTCAGATCCTCGTCAGAGACGTTTGATAAAGTTTTTGCCACTACAAACTGTAGCCAAGCGTGAAAACCCCTTTCCTGCAATTTACTGTCTACACAGGAGGTCAGTCTGTTAGAGAGAGAGAGAAATTCTCTGTAGGGTTCAAGGAAATGCAGCACTGGATTAACAAAAGCAACGAAAAACAGTAGTTCAGGTTTTATCAGGCAGTGGAGAAGCCAGTGTATAGATGTGTCACCTCAGTGAGTCTGGGCTGAGTGTAGAAATAAGCTACAGCAAAGAAGCATACATTTTTGTCAAGTGTAATAATAGACAAAAATTATATTTGCCCCTTTCCATGTTCTGTTTGCCCGACTACAAATTAAATCGCTTTCTATACATTCTATTCAATGCTTTCTATGTTGTAGGCTGTCTGGAAGACAAATTACGCCTACCACTTAAAAAAACTTCTCTGCTGTACTTTATACACACCATACAATGAGTCCTTTGCTGCAGTTGTAAGGCAAGCTGTAAGTACAAGAGTGTGCTGATCACAAAGTGACACTTTAATGAGTCTAATGGAATAAGCCACACATACTGCATATCAATTTCCCATATAGACTTGGCACGGGTTGATGTTGAGGACTGCAGGGAATAGCACTGCCTTAAAGACCTCTAAATTTCATTGAGACCACTCTTCATTGTTTTATCAAATTACTGCTTTGCTAGCATCCTCCATGGCAAGCTTTGCCCTGGCTTAATATTTCAAGATCATGCTACATTTCATTTAATAGGGAGTAGGATGAAACATGATTTTTTTTAAAGTCCCTATATGTGTCAGAGTAAATCTTTTTATATCCTGTTTGCATTGCATTAAGGACTTCAGAAACCCCCACTGCAAGCAGATGGGCAGATCTCTGTCAACTCACAATTATGTCTTTATACACCACACTCCATCCAAGGTATTGAATACCCCAAACTTTATGGGCTCTCCCAAAAATATTATTTATATTCCAAAAAACTACATGTGTAGTTTATCAGTCAATGGAGGGATTATTATTGTCAGCCTTTTCCCCTAAGATTTTTGTTTGTCAAATTTTTGTCTATGTGATCAGCTTTTCTGCATTGCAGCTTGGTCACCTTCTTTCACAACACTCCTTAAGTAAGTGCTTGGCCTAAGCCATGTAGTCGGGTAAAGTGAAGTGTGACTTTTTTAATGTCACTGAAAGGTCAGAAGCATTAATCAAGTGCATGCTGGATAGAAATGATCTGTGTTCTTTAGAAAGGTTTTGCACATTCGTGCCTCAAAGTATGTTTTTAGTAGTATGCACGGATATACTTTCTGCCTGCTAAAGGATCAGAGAACAGTCAACCCCTCCATCACCCCACCACCATCAGCATGACATTAAAACTCCTTGGCACTCATCTTATCTGGCTGGTATAAGACAAATGTAGGCACTGTCTCCCCGTTTTTCTTTTTGCCCTCTCTTTCTGACTTTCTTGGTTCTATTCGGTCTTTCATACACACACGGTCCTTTTCCCTCTTTGTCTGTACAGTACATTTTGGCTGTTGAGTGGCTCCTCCACTTGGCCCTTCTTGCCTGGCTGACTGACATGCTGCTCTTGGCTACGCTGTGTGTGTTTACTCAACAATAACTGAGAGCGGGGTGGCTCCACACCAGCTCCTGCTATGACTCATGCAGGCCTTTGGTAGAGGTTGATCAGTATTTAACATCTTTAATTTGTGCAAGAGGCATCTTTTGTGATGTCAGCTGGCGCAGAAACACTTCATACTTTTAGTTAATTCATAACAGTTATGTGGTGATTATGAGAAGGATGCTATGTCAATATGTGGCGTTCTCAATCGGTCCTGATAAGTCTTTGTGGCTCCACGTCTGCTCTTTTGTCCACATGGTACTGTGGTTATGCTGCGAAACCACTGGACCATCAGCTTCACTGAGACATTTGTATAAAGTTATCACTCTGCAGTTATTAATAGAACATCATCACATGTATATGTTTCACAATTGTGTGATTCTAAAATAATTATTGGCAGCTCCGTCATTTATTTTTTTTTCTTTACACAAATCATGTAAATAGCACAGTTCTCCTGTAGTATTGTCTAATGCGGAAAGTCGTACTCAAGTTCAAACTCTTCTTAGGAAATTGTTAAACCAGAGATGTCTGGACTGCAGGAAATTTAATTTTACGGGGCATCTAATGATTTGTGTTCAGTGTGGATTAACAGAATCCTTTTGAGTGTGTGTGTGTGTGTATGTGTTGGGGGGTGGGTTAGATTAGCTTGTCATGGCTCAGGACTAATTTGTGATTTGCCCTCATTTAGTCATTCAGGACATTTTAATGTTTGTGTATCATACAGAGGGAAGTGTGTTTGGCTGTTTTTTTCTTTTTTTTAAACATTTTTTTATCTTTTATTGCTTTACAATCAGTAGCTATGGAAACTATAGTCCTGTTGTAGTCTGAAGTTGAGGAATTTGAAGATTAGTTCCTGTAAATGGGTTTTTGTTCAAAGCTGCTAAAGTAATAACAACAAGGATCTGCTAAAGTAATAACAACAAGGTTGTTAATGTCTAAGCCCTATATTCTCTTTCATTGTTTTCAACGGGGGAGTCAAAGTTGAGATGTTTTTTGGGCCCTTTTTGAACCTAAAATGAACTATTTTGATTAAAGGCTGTCTCTTCTATCACCACATCTACATAGTTTTTCAATATGCTGATTAGGGTATGTGTTTTCATAATGACAATTTTATTTTTATTTTTTTCCTGCTATAGTGAAGACTTACTGAACCGTGACCCCTAGACCAACCAGTGTTTTAATGTACCGTTGCACCACTACTATAAATGATGTTGCTTTATCAAAAAGGCTGATTGATTCTTCAGTGTTCAGCGCTTGACTGTCTGTCTTTAGCACTCAGGCCGTCCATATGTGTGCAGGTTTCCAGACAATTCGACAAGTGGGGAGGTTTGCTCTCAACATTGCAACAGATTTATTGTTGCCTTCAAAAAAAGATGAAGCTCTTAGCTCTCCCACTTTTCTTGCTGTGGGTACTGACTGTATGTTGTGCAATATGTTTCTGCTCTATTGAAAAAGTTTGGCAGGCTTGTGTTATGTGTTTAAACTATGAGGTGTTGTTTTACTATAATATGGGATTTATGGTACGAAACAACCTGGGGTTTTTCTGACCTTGTCTTTCTCTTCTGTCTGCTTCTTCCTACCGCTGCATCACTTTTCAAGTTTTTCTTCCCATTTTATTTCTCCTTTGTTTTTTTTTAGAATAGCGTCCCAGCCAAAGAAAAGGCCCCAAACTATCACTATACTTTCATCTGACTGCGCTTATTAGCGCATAATTTAATTTCATCAGGGTATGACTAAATTTCCACTTAACTTGAAATTTAATTGTAATTACTGCATTGCTACATTGCAGTCATTGATCTAATGACTAGATGATGCTCGCTAGTCTCAAGTCGTCTTGGTCGCAACAGCATAAACATAAATATAGGTCAGCCACAAAAACTATACTGTGTGATTGGCTATACAGATATTTAAAGGCAACAAAGGCGGGGGAATGTTGTCTTTTTAAAAAACACCAATTTTGGTTGTGAAAAACAGAAGGCCAATAAATGGAAGGATAATTGTGTATTTTGGATGTATTTGGCTTAGTGTGGATGTATCGGCGTGAATGTGGACATGACCTTAGCATGTTTTAACCAAAGGCTTTGTATCATTGTTTTTTAAGCAAGCCCCCTTTTAACCAGCAGCTAGGGTTTACCTAGCCACTTCATTCACACACAAAAGACTTAAGGGGGGCTGCATTGAGCTGGTGGCTCAGTCCTATTGTCCAGGGGATCTCAAACTTTGACTTTAGGCAGATAAGTACTGCCTTTAATCCTACTGAGAAAACTAGACAGTATAGAAGCAACTTTGCTCTAATTTGCCAGCATGATTGCTGAAAAAATTTCAGTTTGAATATCCAGCATGGCTGTAAATTGTAACAATAATGTTCAGGGACAAAACTGTGACAGGAACTAGAAACCATAAATGAAACCGTGACTTAGCATGAATAGAAAAAGCACAAAATAGCATAAGAAATTTGACTTAAATGGAAATTCCCTTTCTATCCATTCTAATCCTGTATTGACCACACTGACCGAGGAATCTGGAGTTAAAGGGCTTGCTGGCTGTAATTCTGACATACCGTGAGTTAAATGCCCATCTAGCAAACCGCTGCCGGCAAGCCATCTGCCTTATTCAGCACCGACTGGGAAATCATTGCCCCTGTGTGGCATTAGCAGGGTTCAAAGATTGTCTCATTAATCAGACTTAGCGATAGGGCATGAGGAAAAGCTTTCAACAGGTCAGTCTCTTGGTGAAAGGTGTTATAATTTCCTTCTGTTTGCGTTTTTATCAATATTCTTCCTTAAGATAAAAAAAACCTGCGCCTTTTTGTTTTTTTTGTTCCAGAAACTAAAGCTGGAAGTCTGGAAGTTTTGGCAAATCCTCAAAGCTTTCTTCACAGTCTTGAGGAAAAGCTGTTACCATACCCACACAGTCACTGGTAGCCTCTTAAATCCATTTCGGCTTGATGGCATCGCCATACGGATGCTTCTTTCAAAGCAAAGTTATTGACTGTGTATCCCAATTGTCGAGATTGTGAGTCTGTTTTTAACTAAAACAAGTGTGTGTGAAAAGAATAGTAGGACGGAAGAACACATTCAGTCGTTTTGTACTACTGACTGTCCAGATGCGTTAACCAGAGGCTTGTAGAATCACTGTATTTGATGTGTGATTTGAGCGGGTGTGTGTTTCATGTGGTAAAATCTGCAGGAATTGTAATGGAAGGGTATGGAATAGTCATAGGGTAGGAATCTGTCCTTGTGTGACTGTGACAAAATGTATGCTATCTTCTTCATCACTGACACCCTCTCATTCACTCAGAGTTTAGCTTATGTAGTGGAACTCTGTATTTAACCCGGGGCAAGCGGAAAGGAATCCTGTCAATCGGGACACTCCTGACCAGGAATTCATACATTTATCCTGTGGGATGCCGAATGCTGCTCTTGCCTCCACAGAATCTCTCCCTCTCTGAGGAAAAAAAAGTTTGGGGAGTGTTGAGGGGAAAATTGAGTTTACCCGTTAAAGCAGCCCCCCTGTTTTAGTTTTTTTTTTTTTTTTTGTATTTCTACTTTGAACAGTTATTTAATTTCCCACTAGATGTTTATCAAAGCTGACACAGACTTGGAACCAACCTGAGTTTAAGTTTACTTGTGCGGTTGTGTCCTGCATGCCAACAGTCCTCTCACACCTCACTCCCTCACCCACTTGTTTTCCTGTCTCTCTATATATCTGTCTCTGTCCCTCGCTCCGTGCTCCCCCTTCGGGAAAGCATTGATTTCAGCAGGGCAGGAAATGAAACTGCATTGCCCTGCAACTCCCAGCAGGAAAGGGGACTCGGGGAGGGTAAGAGGAAGAGGTTCATTGAGTAAAAGAAGTCCAGTACTAGCTTTTTTAGAAAGGGATGAAAATATTGATAGTCTGAGGATGGGAGTGAGGACTGGGATGGGCCTGGCTCAGCTAAGAGAAAGCTGAGAGGGCTAAGAATGATATTGAGATGAGAAAAATATTTTCAGATGCGTTTGACTGACAGCAGGCTTAAATTAACTCTCAGCAAGTCATATTAATCAAAGGGCTGAAACATTTGATTCATTAAAAAACACATGGCAAAAAACTAGACAGAAATAAATACTGAGCAGCAGTGGAGAAGGGGGGTCTCACTAGTCAAGGATTGGTGGCCCCACTTACTGTCTTTGACCACCTTCATCCGTGTATCAGAAGTCAATGATTTTCTCCTCAGAGGGGCCTGTATAAGAGGCTTAGGCCCGCGTGATCCCACTGCCTGTTTGCTTAACCTCTGCATGGCTGCCTCAGCAGTACTAAGCTTTGCCTACAAGAGCTCATTACATCTTAGCCCTCCATCTATCTCACATTTTTATTCAGCCATTGTAGCAAATGGAACATGGGTTCAAGAGCATCTGATTATGTACACCGTTAAAGCCCTCATACTAAAATATGATGTGAACTGTGGAAAATACGCATGCTCTGAACAACAGTCAAACTCAAGTCATATAAACATTTGTCCTTGCAAATAGCTACATTTTCAGGATTACATTTGGAAATGTTGAGCAATGATTGCAGGCCATATTATATTCTATTACAAGAAAACAGATTCTCACCATTTCACTGTCCCACCATGATCTTTAGTGGAACATAAAACCTGTCATGTCAGTACAGTCATAATTGGAGTAAAGGAGAGATGGCACAACTTCAGCATCTTTCCAGACGTTTAGCAACAGTTCCAATGCACTTAAATAGAATATTTATTGAGCTTTTCATTGAGATGAACAACTGTTTATACTGTTGCATGCATTCTGTAATGATGTTTTGCAACAAAGCAGGGGTCTATCCCAGTATGCTATGCAGCCTGAAGGGTCCTGCTGCAGTGGAATTTATAAAAAGGAACAAAATCCCCGCTATGGGCATTGTGGCTTATTATTCCTACATGCTCTGTTGGAGCGCTAATTTGAAATAGCCCGGTGCTGATAATTTGTAGGGAGACAGATTGCTGTGGCTGTGATTCATGACTGTTTGAGTGGGATTTCAAACAATAGCGGAGGTGGTCCCAAGTTTTCCCCGGCTGGTACTGTTCAACAGTTTGGACTACTGTCAGCTCACGGTAGGGACTTGTGGTAGAGTTTGGCACGGCGAGAGTTTGTATGCACTTTCCTTCTTTTACACTTTCTTTTGCTTTTTCACCAACTCTGTCTTTGTCTACATCTCCCTCTCCTCCTCAGAAACTCCATCCAAAGCCAGAGGGTTTGTTATGAAAAATGTTTGTATTTCAGTTATATTCTGCAGCATATTCTATTCTGGTTCTGTTATTTTTACTTCTTTAGTTGTCTGTGTGTCCACGGCCAGACAGCAGTGATCCAATGTCCCCCACTGCCCTCGCTTTGCACCCCAGGCTTTGTTAATCCATTTACTCTTTAATTTAAATTTGACTTAACTCTAGCCAGCTGGCTAGCTTAACCTCTGCTCGTGATGACCCTGAGCAGGAGTGGACATTACATAAAATTAACAAATTCCAAGCAAAGATCAAAGATTTTATAATCGCTAAAAATAGTACAAACAAGTCACACTCCTCCATTCACTTGCTTCCATGCAAACAGTGTTCTGTTGAGGGTCAGGTGGTTGCTCTCTGATCAGAATAGGTGACCAAGAGGCACAACGTGCCCTAGTTTGGCTAGTTTTGTTTGTTGTGGTTAACATGTTTTTAATAAGCAAAAATTGTGGAAACAACATGGAAATGTAAAAGTTTCATTTTTGGTGATATTGGTAGATTTTGTGGTTCAAAATGTTTGCTTTAGCAGTGCAGTAAATAAAGCTTCTAGAAATTTCCTCTTAATTTTTGATTTGATCATTTCTCCTTGGTTTCTATTTTGTGATTGACAGTTGTTCATGTTTAAAACCAGATAAGATTGAAAGGTTTTATGTGCATCACTATAACATAAGCAATATTAAACACAGAATGGGAGTAAAATGCTATGTTACCAATATGTCATATTTTTAGAAACTGCCTCCATGAAAGTTGTAGACCTATGAGACTATATAAGGGAAGGACAATTTTCTTGCCCATTGCCCTGTTTAATTGGCACAAATAACCCATTGCTAATGAGAGTACTCTAAGCTTGTTAAATGTGTTTAGGAAGTCACACAAGCACCCTGCTGCTTGCTGAATGAGTTACATCACTCAGCGGTTTACACAAGGTGCCTCCAGTAATGGGTAGTGAAGAACCCTTACTCTTAATGTGACAACCATGCATTTTCTTACACATGTTACACGAGCTTCCCTGGCTCGACAGTAATAAAACTTAGAGAAAAACTCTAGTTAAGATGGTCCTAGACAATAGTTGAGAAGTGTTTTACTGCTGGTTACACAGCAGATAGCAGCTTACATGTTTGCCCTCGATCTGTGCTTACACAGTAATACAGGCAGAGTGTGATTGGTGGTATGCATTTGCAAATGTGCACGCCCCATGTCCCAGTGTTGGTGGTCTTGGAAAGCCACCAAGATCACCCGGCTGCTCTGTAATGTGAAAGCAATTAGCAACCAGCGGTTTTATACAGTGCAGATATGTGTGGAATAACAAAGGAGAATGTAGGTCAGCGGTGAGCCATAGGTGCACGGTGTGACCATCGCAATTCTTTAGGCCATGTTATTTCAGACTATTACAACATTGAAGAAGATATTTTACATGTTTGTAGGTACATTAGATACATATTTGAAACTAATTTAGCTCTTTACTGATTAATCAGTCTTGTATACAGCAACATGCCTTTGTGTTTTAGTGGCTCATAACAATTAGCAATAAGATCCTTAAAGAGATATATCACACAAGTACTAAAAAGGAATGTAACAAAAAGTGTCTTTCAACGTTTGACGGAAATGATTTTCGGATTCTTGGTAGGGTTCATAATCAAATTCCTGACGTAAATGGGTTTGTAGTGAGTTTAAGCCCAGATTTATGCAACTCCCTGCAGAGCTCTTTGATGTCTTAACCCTCCGTTTACTTCATCTGATGTTCCCCCTGATAGAAATCTGCCTTTGACTTATGCTGGAATACAGTATATCAGTTCCACACATATTCACATTGGGTTAGATTGAGTTCCCTCTGTGTGTGTGTGTGTGTGTGTGTGTGTGTGTGTGTTTACATGAATGTGAGCAGGGTGCATGCCCTCTGTCACATCTGGCAGCTTGTGGTTTTTTTCATGAACTGCTAAATGAGGGGAAAAATACTCCCAGCTGCCCTCAGGAAAACTCACCTGGTGTAGCACCATCTAAGTTCCTTGTTTTCCCTCTCACACTTTCTGTTCTCATTGTTCTCCACAAAACATACAGCTATACATGCACACACATAGAGAAACACTAGTCTTTAAGCAGCCTCTGTTTTTTCACTTTTCTCCACCTCTCTTACATTCCCTGCCTTTTTTAGCCTGGCATGAAAACATGCACATGTGACCTGGCCTGAAACATGTGTATATACTCTCAAGTAAGATATTCTGCACTTACGTCCTAGCATAACCTCTCTCGTCAGATTAAGACAAGACAAGGAAGACAGTTAGACAGGGATACTTACATAGCCGGAACAACCACAGCCTCTTCACATGGTAAAGTCATTTTCACCTCGGCCGCTGTGGGAAGAGGAGGCCAGGATCAACATCCACCCCTCCCACCCCTCACCTCAAACCCCCAGCCGGCATATTTCGGCTATCTGAAGGGAGCAGCGCCGGGAGTTATAAGCCCTGAGAGCTGAAAAGCAGCTTTTGTCTCAAGCGACCCTCCAAGACCTCTGCCTGCCTGTTCTATCAGCAAATCATAAACTACATGGCACAACTAGAAACACAGGAGTGCACAACAGAGGGAGACATACAAGGGGAAGAAAAGAGAGAGGGGGAAATCAACAAGATGAAAGGCAAAAGAAAAATAGCACAAATGGTTGACAGCTATAGATCAAACATTAACAGTCATATGTATATGTGCACTTTTTATATTGTACCTTGACTAATGAGACAGGTCGTCAGGGGTTTGGCTGCATGTACAGTATGTTGCAGAGGCAGAGTAAGAGAGAAGGTTAGTTGTTTTAACTTCTCTCTCATATTTAATTTAACATTTCAGTCTTATTTATTTCTAATAAAGGGGGTTCCTGTGTGTGAATCAAGTATGTCTGCACAGTTTAAATACTGAGGTAGAAGTGTCTCTGGTTGTATTCTCAAAAAAAGAGCATGATATGTTATCGGTTTTCTGTCTTCGGCCTGGAATGTACCATTTAGCACTGACATCCATCAGTGGGAGCCTCCATTAACAGCTATCTGCACCCTTCAGTCTTTCTGCATGCTTATTAAAAACAGTTTTCATTGGTAGACATAGTATATCCAGTATCTTCTCCTCTGTTCCCTTTGTTCAATCTATAACTTTTCCCCTGCTTACATGTCATATTGTTACATTCTTTCTCTACTCCATGTCTTGACGGACCTGTCCTCCTCCTGCTGTGCTTGTGTCATTTTCTTCTTATTCTTGCCTGGACAGATAGATAGCTACCTTAGCCAGGGAGTCATTTTAGGCACCATGTCTATCAAAGCAAGGCTCACAACTGAGATTTAGTAGGCTTACCGCCTTATACTCTTAACCCGTCATTTCAGGATTTCCAAGTTTCACACCAGTTGGGCACTGGATAAACAAGGAAACAGTGTTGCATCTGACACACTACAGCTCCTGTTACGAGGAGACAAGATTTAGAAATCTACACCAATATTTTACAGTATCTTTATAAAATTCATGTATTAAAGTTTTTGACACATTCAACACATACATCCAGTAACTGTAATCACCCAAATAAGACATTAAGAATGTTTTGACACCTTATTGCATTTAATTGACTTTCTTGAATATTTACATGTAGACCCATTCATTGAGCATATTAATCATTCTTCGTGTTGTTTAAATCCATTTTCATAAAAATTTTTACAGCTGATTTAACAATATTTACCATATTTCAGCTGAACAATTTTTTTTTTTTTTCAACAAAAAAAATCAGGCTATTATTGGTTGTTTAGCTTCATAATGTAGACTCTGGATGTGCCCGAAGTTTTATTGTCTTCCCTTCTTTCTCCAGATGTTATTGTATCCTTTACACAAAGGTCACAAATCTACTATAGTCTTCTCCTCCAAATGTGTTTTGCCTTTGACCGCCTGTTAGAAGTTTAAATTGAATCATCTACAAGTAGCACAGATCATAAGTCATCAGGGTGGTGTACTGTAGTGAGTAGGAAAGCCCCTGTTTAACCACAGGGCCTCAGTTCAAGAGCTTGTGTTGGAGAACACCCACGCCCTTCAAGTGTCTCTGAACAAGACACTGAGCGCCCTTGGAGAGCTCTTCATTAACTGACCCTGCACTCTGACATCCCTGTAGATTGGAGAAAATGAAAAGAAAATGTCCCTACTGGGATCTATAAAGTAGCCCATGCAAATCGGTACACTTCCTCAAAATCTTAACTCAGCCTGGTCAGAGCCACCGGACCGTCAAGCTTTCAGTCAGACCTGCCTCTTGACTAGCTTCCATAAACAAGAGCTGCATAGAAGCAGTGGCTTTGGAGTGGGAATTCTGATACTACATTCTGTTGACTCCTCAGTTAAGTGTTAAATGCAGTTAGAGGACAAGCTACTTAAAGCCCTATGCTATTCTTATCTTCTGTCCATCTTCCACACAACCTTCGTATCTCATTTCATTTGCCCACACAAACTTTTCAGATTGACATAGGCCATATTTTATTTTTTATATATTCTCTAAATGCATTTATGTTTAAACATAGCTTTATCCTGAGTTTCAACTATTTTGGTAACTACTGTAGAATTCAATTAAATTGTTACCTCAGTTTGGCTTACAATAAAGCTTTGCAGGGAGGTGAACTATGGCTATTTTAGGAGATGTCAGGAGTCAAAAGGCCAAAAAACACAGGAAACTATTGTGTAATTTAACAAAAGGACCAATTGTTGTCTGCATTATCCTGTTTGGTGAATCTGTCTTTCTTGAGCTTCTGTTAGACTGATTCACTGTGTTTGAAACTGAAAACAGCTATGATTTGATTTGATATGAAGAAACCAGTTTGAAATAATTTTACATTTTGTGACATGGTGCATTATCCTGTTGCCATCAGAAGATGGCTGATACGAGGCCGGATGAATGGAGCATGTGTGAATTATAACCTCAGTTTTAGGAGTGGCACCCGGTGTGGTCTTCTGCTACTGTTGCCCATCTGCTTCAAGGTTGGATCAGAGATGGTATTCTGCATACCTTGGTTGTAACGAGTGGTTATTTGAGTTACTTTTGCCTTTCTGTCATCTTGAACCAGTCTGCCCATTCTCCTGTGACCTCTGACACCGACAAGGCACTTTCGCCCACACAACTGCCGCTCACTGGATATTTTCTCTTTTTCAGACCATTCTCTGTAAACCCTAAAGTATTGTGCGTGAAATTCCTTTTCTGAAATACTCAGACCAGCCCACCTGGCACCAACAACCATGCCACGTTCAAAGTCACTAAAATCATCTTTCTTCCCCATTCTGATGCTCGGTTTAAACTTCAGCAAGTTGTCTTAACCACGTCTACATGCCTAAATGCATTGAGTTGCTGCCATGTGATTGGCTGATTAGCTATTTGTGTTAACAAGCAATTGAACAGGTGTTCCTTATATAGAGGCCGGTGATTTTAAAGGGAGAAAGAGAGAGATTCATAGAACATTGAATACTGTTGAACTGCCATCCAGGCAATAATGCGTTCAAACAGGGAAAGAGTGAGTAAAGAGAGTGACTGCATCTTTGTGTCTCTCATTCGAACACTGTGTTGAGTAAATGACCTTTGAGAGAGCTACTGTGTAGCACACTGTCAAAGGCCAGTGACCCATCCAGCTCACCAAATGTTTGTGTATTATGTGTGTGTGTGTCTTGCAGAGTCTCATGTCCAGCACATCCACTAGCTGATATACGAACGGAATCAGTGGGATAAGACTTGCAGGCCAGTTCTAGACATATGGGGCTAACACTGGAGTTTCCAGCTCTATCTTTGATTACTATCCATGAATGGAAATAAAAGAGGAGAGGCCAGCAGAGGGTCAAAAGGGGGCAAATGGAAAAGAGGCAGCAGCCAGACATGAAAGGGAATAAAGAGCAGCGTGAGAGATGGTTATTAGTAATTATTTTAATATGGGATTGTAACATCTGATTTTGTTGTGCTGTTGGTGACTGTCGCACTGAACACGAGTAGATGAACGAGTATATATAGTCCATGAGAGGCAGTTAGTTGAAGAGGTGAAGAGAATGAGTGGAAAAGTGAGTGAATGAAGGAGGGAGAATGAGCAAACAAGAGAGTGAAAGAGAGAGGGGGAGAAGTGGGGAGGAGAGGGGCAAATCTTTTATGAAGCATGGAAAACAGGGTGAAAAGAGGAGAGGGGGGAGTTGATGCCTGCGGTGGGTCTCAATAGCAGGACCCCATGTCCTCTTTAATGTCAAATGAATAACTCCTGACCTAACACCTTTAATTGGTATAACCACTAGTTGGATGGAGTGCAGTGTAGGTTGTATTGTGTGAAAAAAAAGAAAATGCACACATGCAGTAATCACTATTATAATAAAAAAATATAAAAGGTTTGAGATTAAGCTTTGGGAAATGCTTAAATAAAATGCAGGTGTACATTTGTGTTAATATCTGGCATTTGTTTTTTTATATATAGTATGATGGCCATTTGTTACCAGTAGGGTCAGGGTTTTCACCCTGATTTTGTTCACCAAACATGGGAGTCTCTTCCATTGCTATGTTTCACTTTCTTCAAAGGCAATTTATTTTGTTCAGCTCTTTAAAATCACCAGTCAGTGTGAGCCTCAGAGTTGATGTCAGATGTTGATACTCAGTGGGATTGATGGTAATAGCTATATATAGTTATAGCTAATTATAGCTATTCTTTCACATTATAGGAAGTGATTTGAATTAGTGTTATCAACAATACTGCTTGTTGCTGCTTTAAGAAAAGCTCTGCTCACTGGCTGTCTGGTTGGCTGGCAGGTGAGGCCCCAACTCAAGCTATGGGGCCCTCCCATGTTTTGGAAAAGAAGAAGCCTAGGGCTCATGAGCTCGAAGGATACTCAGTGCATGAATGACAGGGCAGGAGGGGGTAGCAGGGAAGGAGGAGAGGAGATGGCTGAAAGAGGCAGCTCAACCAGAAAGAGAGGGAGAGGTTAAGTGGAGGCAGGTGTTCCATGACAAACCTTACAACCCCCCTCTTCTCCTTTTCTCTAGTTCCCTCCACTGACACTGGTCCACTGAGATTACAGCAAACTAGCCCAAGAACAGACACTTGTTAGTCATTTCTTTCTTTCTCTGTTACCTTCTTTTGTTATTCTTTATCCGACCACCTTATCCTTCTGATCCAATCTATCCTACCAAATTGCGCCCTTTTCCTTTAATCCCTGGTTTCTTTCCACTGTCTCCTCTGTGTGCTTTCCTCATTGCTGCAGGACCACCTGGCTTTGTGGTTTGAAATCGTATAAAACTGCTGTTGCTATAAGCAGATGGACAGCTTTCCCACTGCTCCACTCTGCCTGACCCAGCTGGCAAATTAATTTATCGTGTTCTCTCATCATGTTCCAAAGGTTATTAAACTACAGCTCAAGACTAGAGCAGAATAGTACACAAATCCAGTTATGATTGCTGGAAAACGGGGAGCGCCTGATTGATGTCATTTTGTAATATTAAATTAAATAAGTGTGTGATTGTACATTTTTCCCTTTTTAAATGTTATGTAGTATGTGGCATCTTTTCCACTGGCTTTTATTTTTATATGTGCCATCTATGCAGTGATTCTTGATTAAGATGCCCTTTTCTGGGTTTTCTATGGAAGTCTCACTCAATGTGTCACACATTATCTCAAAGTTCACTGATTGGATTTTGATGAAATTATGTAGAATGATGTGTGTCATTGCTCCTTTACTAAAGTTAACTAGTTGGCTTAAGGGGCCGCAAAATTTTTTAGTTTTTCTCCCTATGTCAGGCACAATAACTAGCCTTTCTATAGAAATGTATTGTGATATATTGCTGTTACTTATCAAAATCAATCTTAGAATGAGATCTTAAATGCATATGTGGAGGTTAATAACATGAAAATGTTTGAGTTTACTAAGGTATAGACATCTGTAACATTACTGATTCATGGCTCACCCAGTGTAATAACTGTCGTATTATTGTAATGTGTCTCCGGAAAGATGAGTCAAAGTGATTCTTAAAAACAGAAACCATAGCTTTCATTTGACCCCTCTTCTTTAAAAATGACTCACAGAGCCTTTATTGTGTGAATGATGTGTGTGCACATTTAGGAGACCTGAAATGCTTGGAAGTTGTTATGACTGACAAGTGTGCATCTTCTAGTCTGCCAAAACATAAAGTGCGTGTCTGTCTTGGAGGACACAGAGGTTGATGTTCGCTTAGCCTTTGAAAAACGGTTGGTTCGAGTCCCACAGTGACTGGTTCTTATTTTTGTGTCCTTGAGCAACTTCAGACAGCAGTCAGCTTCATTAAAACATCTGGAAGAAAAACACACGGCTGTTTCTATGTCTGAATCACCACTTATCATCACACACACACTCATACACACATTTATGTACAAGCACTCTCACACTTCATCATCAAGCACCAACAGCAAACCCTACATGCAATGCACTTCCGGTGTGCTTCTACTGACTTTATTTTGCTAAGACGCATGAATTTGAAAGTCCTTCTGTCTGGGTTTCTGTTTCATCTCTACAGTATATCTTAGGGATGCACCGCATGTTCAGCCACCAAAATGAATCAGACGAAAATGGCAAAAAATAGCACTTTCGTGTTCAGGCTAATTAGTCAAAAGACCAAAGAAATTTTACTGAATAATTATGTTGACATGTCGGCAGTGTGGAAGCATTTTAAATTGTCTGAGAAAGACGCAAAAAGGGCCTTTTGCAGACACTGTTCTGCTGAATTGTCTCCTAGCACATCCACTCCATCCGTGGCTGACTTCTTAGAAAAGGCAAAAAACGGTCTGACCCACTTTGAGTGTTTCTGTCACACGTTTATGAGAAGGCGATTAAGCTAGCCGTACCTAAATTTGGAGTGCACACATATTCGAGCCTTAATGATAAATCCACTGAAACGGACCAGTGCGAGCTGACCGGAGCTGACAGGCAGGTTAGTGACTTTATCCTGTCATTTTCTCTCTTTACGAAGACAAGTGTTGCAGTATGAAAGTCCTACCTGAAGAGAGGCTATTAAGTCTTCATGTTGTGCGATACGAGAACCACATACAACATTATTTATCAAATTGGGTTGGGCTTGATGAATTTAGTGCAAGGTTACACATGTGACAACATCCGGTTTTCAAAATAAGGTGTCTATTCTGGATGGAAATAAGATTCTTGGGCCTCGGACCCACCCACCATAGTCTCTCCAAATCTTGTGTGAAACACTGAGTAAGAAGCACATTTTGACTATTTAATTTATGCAATGGTAAAAAAAAAAAGCTAAATAAATGGAAAAAATGTGAATGCACTTGTTCGGGATGCAGCAAATTTTCTCATTATGTTTGGCTTCGCAATGCAATGTACATGCATTTTGGTTTTCTTTTTTCACATGCTCCTTTCAGAATGTATTTCTCTCTCACACACACACACACACACACACACACACACACACACACACACACACACACACACACACACACACACACACACACACACACACACACACACACACACACACACACACACACACACACTTACTTACACTGAGTAAAGCACTTGTCTAGTCAGTGAGCAGCCTGTGTTGTCAGAGGCTCCAGTCCCCTCCAAGAGAGAACAGTGCTGATAGACACAAATGGATAAGAGGCAGATCCAGAATAGTAACAACCACAACAATTCACTACACTGGTCCTGATTAAGGAAGAATGCAAAGTTTCCCTTAAGTTAGCAATCACCATCTACTGCCAGCATGTATTATTGTTGTATTAGTGTTGTTGTGTTGACGTTTTTAAGCTAGTTCAAATAAGTGGTTAAATATCATGAGTCATCATCAGCTGATTTCATTTCCTAATCTTTACCAGAAAGAAGAATGTCAGTTATCTTTGTCTCTGTAATGAATTCCAATCAATCTAAACATCCCTACTGTGGTATAATAATAATCTCATGTAACACTTTAGGTTTTCTGGTGAAGCTTCTGAGATGTATTTTGGCTGTTCTTTTTCTTTCTCTCTCTCTTTCACACACACATCCACACAAGGCGTAATGTCTATCCACTTAAACTCAAATCAGACCGAGATAACGAGGTCGCCCTTCATGTCTGCCCCACTACCTTAACTGGTGTGCCTGTGTGATAAGAGTCAGACCTTATCGATATGTTATCACCCACAGGAAGTGAGGCAGCATGCCAGACAGCAGTAGTTACAAAGGGGTGGGAGAGGTAGGAAGACTTTGTTACAAATCCCTGTATGCATTATGAAAAAGTCAATGATTATTCAGTCATAGTCCTGCTATAGTCCTTCTTGATTACTGTGTAGGACCTCCAGTGTCCTGAAGGTCATTGCAGCACTAATGGGAGGTTGTTTTCATCATGCCACTTTCTTCACTTGAAAAGCTATCCATTTTGTGGTGTTTTAGCCGAGCAAGCAACAAAATGTTGTGCTTCTTTGTACTTTCAGGTTATGTTTTTTAGCACTTGATCAAATCTGTCAAACCGAATTAAGAGCTGGGTTGTCTACCAGTGTCCAGGCCCAAGATAAATCCAGCTGAATTCCCCTTGGCTCAAGACCCCCATGTTTGGCCAGATGTCAGAGTGTCTTGGACTGTTCAACCATAGCTGGGCAAAATATCAAAATAAGAGACTAGATATCATGTGGAATTTTGGTTTGTTGTAATGTTATGATTTTGCTTAACTTTGTGTTTTCCTGCACTTACATTAAAGCCCATCATCGTTAATTTCTATAATCTGAAGTAATCTGAAAATTGAGTGGAGTGAACAGTGAATGCCTCTGGGTTTCATAGACACGATACTAATATTTTACTTAAGCAGCTGTTTCTTGTGAAAATACCAGTAGCTGTGCCTATAATATTGCCAATATTGATCGCGACATTAAAGAATGAGTTAAAATGTTTGAATATTTTTATTTTGTCACTATCCCCCAGCCTCAGTTTCCCATCTCATTTTGTGATCCCCCAACTCATGGAAGTATGTTGAGAAGGCGATGGGGAAGAGAGATGAACAGTGAAAGATGGAGACATACAGGCCAAAAGTGACCCTTGACCTACCAATATGTATTTGGACATGTTTGCCGGTGTGCACTTGATAAGAGGTTGGGATGAAAAATGAGGCAGTTTTTGGTCTGATTTTTCCTCTAAAGTGTGTGAGATTTAGACCTCAGACACCAAGTGACTAAAACCAGAGAAGATTGTACTTTTAGATATGGGGATGACCTTGCGTATAATTCCTGCATTATCAAAGGCATAGATTGCATCCTTGCATGTGTAAATGGACGTATAAGTAAGTGTGTTTTATTTCTGTACATAATTCTGTAGATTTTATGCCGTGGTATAAAATTGATGCCGTTGTCTTGTGGGGCAGTCATTAAGCCAGAAAGGGAGCAGGAGGGCAGAAGGTTATTGGATTGCTTTGGTCAGCTCCAGAAATGACTTTTCCATGACTCCAGGTGTGTGATCCGGCTGAGCCTGGGGATATCCTCTGTTTATGCTCAGGCAAAGACCCGCAGATTAGGCGGCCTGGTATTCACCTGATTAAAATGACCTTCTTGTGTAAACTAAGCTGGTGGGTTGGGAGCAATGCGCACATAAGCAGGACCTTTTGGGACCTGGATGGTGTATGAACAATTCTGTCTATGTAATTAACACATACACACTGAGAGCAGTGTGCGTTCATATTGCAGCAAGGACAAATCACAATGGAGATTAAGAAGTAAAGCCCTATGGAAGAATCAGTGGTACTAATAAAAATATAATCCACTCTAGCATTAAACACAAAGGGCTGATGTACCTTTATCTGGAACACAAGTGCATCAGCACTTATCTTTATCGTGTGTATGTGTGGTTAAGGCCAGGTGAAAGGATTAAACAGTAATAAGTCAATGTTCGAGGCCAATACACTCTTGGGACACACCATCAGTCATCTGTCTCCTTGTCATCTCTGCTTGTTCTCATGTTGCATTTTGTCTTCACCATTCTCCAACTTTTCTCTGCCTTTCTCCCTGCTGTCCTCTTTATGTCTGTTTTATGTGGTCAAGATGCGTGAATACACAGATTTCAACCTTGATTTAGAATATAAAACTAAAACTTGCAATCTCCCTGCTTTTCAGTGCAACATGTGCTTTTCAGGTTTATGTGTGAGTATGTGTATTTGCATGCAGAGCCTAGCTGTATCCTTGGTTGGTATATCATTTCTGACAGCTTTCATAATGTTATAACGCAGCCTCTTTTTTGAGAGCTGCTGGTTCTTATACCTGTGGTCTCCTTATCCCCCATACTGCTGTAAATCCTTGCTAGTCTGAACCTTGCTAACTGTTAGTATCTACTTGTAGCATAATACTTGTTATACAGATACAGCCACTGCACAGTGTATGAATATATAAGCTACATTGACCTAATCTTTGAGTTTCATTAATCTGCAGAAGAAACTACTTTCAAGGACGCTGGACTCATTAGGGTTTCCAAGCCATCTTTGTGTGCATGATTGAAAAAGTGTACAACAGTTTACAATAAAATTTGATATAATATATGACAAGGAGAAATGGTTACAGTAGCCCGTTCCTGCAAAACTCTTCTGGAAAATATCACCATATTAGGCATGTAAAAAAACCAGATGCCCCTGATCAACCGTTTTCTTAGTCACAAATCTGCCTCTGACTTACAAAGACCTTAAACATTACACAGTTTGGCTGAATGAGACAAGCCTTTAGCCAGGGGAAAAAAATAAAATATTTCACAATTAGACTTGCAGCCAAAATACAGAGAAGTTTAGATCTAAGATGGAAATGTGCAACAATGAGATCTTTTTTTATTTTTTATTTATATCTTCTGGCGCTCATTGGAATGGATGTTTTTAAACGTGATCAGTGGTTATTTCGGACATCAGAAGATGGGTTCAGAAAGAGTGAATACTTTGTGTATCATAAAACCTTCTTTAAACATGCATAACATATCTTATTAGATCTCTAAAAATAGATTCCGCTTTCTTAATTACACTTACATCTTTGAGGTGCTATATTTGACTGATTGTTTCAAAGGCCAATTGTGTGTTGAAATTGGAAAAAGGACCATGTAGCCTAAAATTCAAAGTTAAACACAAACACCAAAATTGGAGTAATATGATTAGCACCTGGCTGTAACAATATGCTGACCTTCCCAGGTGGGGCACACCAGTATAGAGTACAGCTCCCCTCCATTTCTGACTATGTATCAGTTATCTTACCCCCATACAAAACCTCACAACAGGTAGTCTGTGGCGCATAACTGACTCCAGATCAAAGTCACTGCAGGGGCACCCCCGGCCTTGAGTCTGAATTGAGCTTGGCTGCAGCTCCATAGGCATGAACCTTTCCAACTGTTGGTAGTGGACATTTGGCAGTTTAGACTCACCAATCACTTTGACTGACAAACCACTGGTTTATAAAGCTTATTAAGAAATCAATTTATCTTTTAATTCCTATATTTAAATAATAGGTAAAATTGTTTACATTTTTTGAAAAAATAAAAATACAAGGAAAAAACCTGTTGCCCATTTATGGAACTGTTAGTTTTCTTTGTTGGACACAGGGCTGCAGAAGACACTGGGAGGAGTGGGAATGTGAAGACAAAGACTACCAGTAGAGAAGGAATGCTAGTGTCCTGCTGAGCTAATCCTAGCTGGAAGAAAGGAGAAACTGTGGAAAGCGAGGGAAAGAGGGAGGAGACGATAAGATGGCAAAGGAAGGTCCCAGGGTTTGGGCAGAAATGGAAAGGGTTGCTTGAGAAAAAATCCTCTTCCCATTCACTGGTTTCCCTCTAACTTTCACCTGCTTTCTCTCTATGGCTTTAGGGTGTTCTCTTTTTCGCTGGTGGTCCAACTGGTCTCTGTTCAATTATTGAGGCATTTGGAGTTAATGAGACAGCTGTACTATTTAAGAGGTGAAGTCCTTTAGACCAGCTTTTCTCAGTCAGTATGATGCAGCTCTCACTTGTCTTTTTAGTCCTGAGGGGAGTGAGTAATGCCATTTTCACCCTCAAGGGCCATTTAGATTGAAACAAACGCCTTTCCTCAACCTTTTTTGTTTACAACTGGATGGAGGATTTTAGATTAGATCAGACCTTTTCAGTGAGTTAAAACAATAAGTATTCCTTGTGTAAACCTAGTAGATTGTGTGGAGAATCTTAAATTATGTCCATGTCTCAGAGGCATCTCTGACTTGAACAGAAGCCATTTTTCTTTCTCTCTGTAAAACGTTGCATGTATATATATTTTTGCATATGACCATGTAAAGATTTTACGAAAATGTGTGTAGAATGTTTATGCTGCTGTGTTTGTCGGCATGCATGATCAGTTATGTTTTTAATCCAAGCAAGTCAGACCCTTTGGATTTAAAGCAGATCTTCAAAGCCGCTGTATGAATGCTAGAGAGGGCTGCACTATCAGATTGAACCCCTAGATAAGAACCAGACCACGGGGAGCTAAGGGAACATAGACTTTCCCATGCTTAAAGTGACTAGAAAAAGCAACTGAACATGTTGAAAATGTGATTTGGTAAACAGGAGATCTCATAAGAACGCAGAAGCGGTCTCTTGCGCTGTGTCATTAGTGCTTATGTACATCAATTGTCTGTTAATTCTTGCACTAAAATGAATATATTAATTGATTAGCACAATCTTACAGATACCTAACATAGTAATGTCATGCTACATCTACCCACTCCACTTCTAGGAGAAGCCAGCATGTTGCCTCACTGGCTGAATCTGAACCATTTCCTGTCCAGCTTCCTGTGCCAGGCCTCCTGGTTTTGTCCTGTCTGGTCCAAGCTTGAAGCAATTACAAGCGGCTCGAGGGAAATCACCTTCCCTCCGCTATATGCTCTGGCTCATTTTTCACAACACCGCCAACTCTTTTAAAGTGTTGACAGAGACGTTAAACACGAGGTTTTGGGACGAAGGAAAGTTTGAAATTAGCTGGGGGAAAAAAATCAAGAAGATTCTTTAAAAAGGAGAAGATAGAGAAATTCAATTTAGGTGGAAGTGACATAATGTAGCTGTTTGTCATTAACAAAATTAAAGGCATCTTTTGAAGAGACAAATAGTAAAATTAATGGTAATGTTGAGACAGGAAGTGTTGTTTTTGGACTGTGTTTGTCATCATTTTAACATATTTTAACAATAATGACATCAACTATTTGTTAATATAAGCTGTCAGCATGCTTTTGACGTAGTTTTTATTGTATGGGTAGTCCTGTGGAAGAATAATCTGGAAAAAAAGACAACTGCATACTGATTTATTGCTCACTTTTGTCTGCAAGTTGAGAAGTTTAAAAGGAACTGAGAGGAGAAAGCAGAGAAATATTATTCATGGACAGTCAAATGTTTGTTGTGGTGACTGGTCCAGATGGATTTCCACAGCGGATGGAAACTGAAGACAGGATTTTTATGATCCCGCCACTTTTCACTCCTCACAGCCCATCTCACACAAAACAGAGGTCAGCATTTCCTTGTCCCTGCTGTCTCTGCTTTTCTTCCTTCTCTTTTCTGCCTGTCTTTTTTCATTTCTGTCTTTCTTACCATGTCTTTCTCTGCATTTTTGGCTCCTGAAATTTGTTTTACTCAAATCCAGAAGGCCAGATGATTTAAAGCCCTCTCCCTGCTTAGGCCAAAAGATTGTTTAATGTCTTGCTCTCGATTACCTGTAGGCAGTCGAGGAGAGTGCATTTATCATTACTTTCTGGAACTGAAAAGCAAGTGAAGTTGGTCTTTGGCAATTTCATGCTCTTTGGTTTGTTCTTTGAGTGTGAAGTGCCCAGGCTAAAGATGTAGATATGTTTTTAGAAATCAATGAAATCTTGAAGAAATATCAATCACAACAGGAGGAACTGTAATATTAGGAGAGAAGATGAAGAAAAGAAAGAAGAGGAAGAAGAGCGGTGTTGTTAGAGGTTGGGAAATGCTGGTGAGACACGGATTTCATTAGAGGTCCCTGTGTGAACAGTTCTCCTCCAGGAGAGAGGGCATTGTTCTGTTCTCTGCCCCCAGCTCAGAGCTCCCATGGCCAAGACTTGTTAGGGAGACAGCCTCCTGGAGAGGAGGCTGGACAAGGGTTATCAAAGGACAAAGGAACCTTTTGGTGTGCTGACAGGCGGACAGGTCGGACGCCTCGGTGTGTGTGTGTGTGTGTGTGTGTGTGTGTGTGCGTGCGAGTGACAGAGTGGAGTTGTCTGGTGTGTGTGTGTGTGTGTGTGAGAGAGAGAGAGACAGAGAGGAGTTGTCTGTAGTGTGTTTTTACATGTTTGTTCACAGCAGTTGGTCAGTGTGAATAGACTGTTGATGGATAGCAGGCTGATCAGCTCCCAGGAGACGGACATCCCTGTGTGTGCATGCGTGCGTGCGTGTGTCACGATGGAGCACGGATCAGAGCTGTAATGTGATAAGGGTAACAGTAGGAAATATTAGAGCAGAACTTTGTTTATTCCACTAGCAGCCTGAATAAGCTGACTAATCCACCAAACAGCTACAATAAGTTAAATTCCCACATCTGTTGACATGTTTGTTGTAGGATTTTGTCCTCTGTACACAGTTGCTCAACATTTCACCCTTTCACAGAGAAAAGAGAAGAGCAACTGTAACATATCAATTTTAACATGTAGTAACATAAGATGATTATAATGAATAGAATTTTCATTTTTGCTGGACCAGCTCTCCCGATATAGGTAGACCTGATATTAGTAGACCTGACCCCTAACTGCACAGTGTTCTCTTTGCAAGTCTCAATTCTGCTAGAAGGACATTAAAGGAGGGAGATTTCAACTCTTAGACAGATGACTTTGGTGATAAATGCGCAGTAAACCTGATTGTTTAAGCTACGTTAACCTAAGGATATTTGATTTTATGAAATTTTTCAGAATCGCAGAATATCAAAAAATGTTCCCACAGTTGGCATCAAATATCTGGTATTTTATTTAGCGACAGTTCTTCTACAAACTGCCTGTAGGGTATCGTAAAAAAGTGATACAAAAAGATAAGTTTTTTCACATCAGATACCACTAGTTGAATACTTTTCCTCACTATAGTGTATGAGTAGAACATTTCAGTTATTAGTGTCATTTGAGACTTGAGGTTGCATTTAGTCAAATCTGAGGTGAAATTTAGATCCCCGTGGAAAACTTATCAACTGAAGAACCATTGAGGTAGTGTACATTATCCTTATCATCAGCTATCATCTCTCACCATCCACAGGGTGTTTCGAGGAGCTTGGCCTCTTATAGAAGGACTTTGGTCTTGTGAGATTAGTTATTAAAACCAACAGGGAACATTCACAGGCATGTCTTTCTCTTTAAATCTCCTCCTCTGCCAACACACACACGTAACTACCCCCTAATCTTTCACAGCATTGCATGCCCTGTATTTAGTCTAAATTTAATTTCTGCTTGACTTCTGTTCAGCTATTCTTTCTTTTTTCTTTTTTGTTCTTTTTTTTCAAAAAGCAACGACACATCAGTATTTTCATCTGCCAGAAATGGGACTCATCAAGCTAGCATGAATGCCATCATCCAAGTACTGATTAATAAATCTTTTTCTCCCTTCCTCTAATTTCTTCTCTGTCCCACTGCTCTGTAGATCTCAGTCCAGTGGCCTGACCCAGCTGAGCTCAGCCACATTCCAGGAAGTGAACTGATTTTTAGTAATCTCATTTGTTTTTAATTATATGGGTGCTATGTTCTTTTAATTGATTTGTAGGTTATGTAAACACCGAGAAAATGTTGCTCCTGTGTGCGTGCAGCTCATTTTAGAGTGCACTTCAAAACACCCACTTCTGTGTGGTGTGGTATGCACTTCCAAATACAAAATAGAGTGTTTGTATGTTTATGGTGTTTTCGGGAAAGGACAGCAAAGACCGTAAACTGCCTAAATAATTGGCTGTCCTTCTGTGAAGAATTCATGTTGTAAACACATAAAAGGTTTTTATAACATAAGATAAGGGATCTTGGGATCTCATGAATCTTCCCATGTTTTTGATGTTTTTCCCCTTTTAAATATACATTGCTGGTAGTTATTTATCAGAAAGGCCAGGATTTGCACTACTGTTTGCATGAAAGTGTATGTGACAGTAATGGGATTATATAAAATAATCACGGTCAAACCCCATGATATGACTGGCACATTATATCTGCCTTAATCCACAGAGCCTTTATTTGCTCTGGTGTTTATTAAACCCTCTGTGCTTCCAGTGGTGGCGGCCTTCACTAGTGGATGCTGGGGCACCTTGATGGATTTGGTATGTTATTGGGGGAGACGCAGGGTGTTACTCCCCTACATTCTTGACGCTGGACGTGTGTTTGTGTGTGTGCTTATGTGTATGACTAGTGAAGGCCATCAGTTCTTTCTGCCATATTTCATGCTCAGCGCTGTGAAATGGAGACATTCTGTGTCTGTTGAGAAAGATCCAGCAGCTTTGAGGAAGTTTGATGCATTTAACCAATTAATACGTTTTGTTCGTCTCCATACTATATTTGCATTATACAACACCTATATTTAAACGTCTCCATTGTGTCCCATATGTTTTCTCTAATGCTTTATAACCCATTGTTATGTGTCACACGACAGTGTAAACCTTTTTCCTTATGTGTACAATGTTTTTGTCAGGGGGGTTGGATATAGTTACTTTCTCACTGTCACCAACAGGTTTTTCTTGACTCTTTTATCTCCTCCTTTTCTTGTCCCTCCACAGTTTCTCTTTCACCAGGTTTGCCTTCCATCTCTCACACATTATTGGATCATAGTTTATAAGTTATCATTAATAATGTATGCATGATGAATGAATAACCCTAAAGCAAATAACTGGAACTCGCTTGATGTAGATAACATTTTAGGAACAAAATTATCATAAATGCTTGTATTCTGTATAAAGCACTGAATGACCTTGTGTGTTAAACCTGCTGGAAGTACATAAGTTACTTGGACCTTTAGGCCATATGGTACTGGACTTTTTCACAGGGTCAGTTTAAAGTCTACTGAAGCTGCATATAGTTTTTCAGCTATTAGTTGCTGGGTTCAACCTTCCTGTGTGAGGACTTGAAATGTGTGTAGACTGACTAATTTTAAAAGCAGCCTCAAAACTATACTATAATAGTGTCTTTTTGTGAGCAAAACATGCTTTTAAGCATGGTGGATTACCCTCTGTAGTGCCCACAATGCCGCACACCTTGGCACTAAATCCAATGCCCTATTGGTTGCATTTATATTGATTCTGATAAATCATGATACTGCGATGTAGACAAGTGCCATGGCCACTGTTTGGCCGCTTACACAGCTTTTTAAGTGCTGGAATGAAAAAAATCGAAGCCAACCACAAGTGTATTTGGAGGTTGCGGGATTGGTTAAGAGTGCTGTATGTTTGCAGATGTTTAGTTCAAGGGTGAACGCCTGTCATGATGTGTGCTAAACTCAAAGAAGAGGTTAAATCTTTCCTGTATTGCATGTTGTTTTCCCAACCCTGAGGAAATAATTTAGTGTGTCCCACAGAGGCACATTCTCATTTTTCTAAATATAAAAATAATATCCATAACTCTGCGATGGATTGGCGACCTGTCCAGGGTGTACCCCAACTTACGCTCGATGTCAGGTGGGATTGGCTCCAGCCCCCCATGAGCCTGTACGCAGGATAAGCAGTTGATGATGGATGGATGGATGTATATGCATTACTTGATAGAACATCAGTGACATGTAAAGGACTAATAAGCACTTTTTAATTGAAAAGATACCTAAACCTCTAGTGACAGTGTGATGGCTGTAATATATGATTTTCCTTGAGGGACAAAAGGAGAGGGAATGAAACAAAATGGACCACCCATAGTCTTTTAATAAACACACACTCTGTCTGTCTCATATACTCATATACAATATAAACACACGCTTCCACTGTGGCATTGATTTAGACAAGACTACATGCTATGATAAGGGTGGCAGTGTCCTGTGTACACACAGACGCATGCATTTTGTCTGTTCACACTTACTCGATATGTGAGACCCAAATACAACATCATATACTCAAACATACAATCCCATATAAACATTTTGTTCCATATTTTTCAATCAGCTGACTGCTGATTCATAGTCACTGGCTCGGCTCACCTGCTGTTGGCAGATTAAGTGCCAAGTTCGCATTGTTGCAGCATGACCCTACATGCAGACATTTCACATGTGGTTTGCAATGTATTTTAGCTGCAAAGCATTCAACCATCAATACATTTCACTGGAATTTCAAAAACAACAAGCTGTTTTGTTTCAGGGTGGGCTATGATTGGCTAGTCGCATCACTGCAAAGCAACACAGCAAAAAAGTAAAAAAATCTAAATTTCTTAAAGGAGAGTTGAATGCCGTGTGTGTGTGCGTGTGTGCATGGTGTGCGTTTAATTGGATTTGATTTGACTTGTGGTCTTGAAACGTCTGCAGCTGACAATTATTTTCATTATTGAACAATCTGCCAAAATGCGATAAAATAGTGAAAAATGTTCATTATAATTTATCAGAGCCTAAGGTCACATCTTCAAATGGCTTGTTTTGTTCAAAAATCTAAATATAGGTAGTTTGCTATTATATGGCGGTTACCCAGTGCTGGTACGAGCTCAACTTGCCTTGACTCACCACTACTCGACTCGCCTTTCCTCTGGTGCCCAGTCCTCTGTTGTCCATTAAAGATATATTACGCCCTCAATGTAGCTGATCGTCATAGTGACACCGCACTAACTGCTGTGACAAAATCTTCTTTCCACAGACACCATGCGCCACACACTTGAAATATAATAATGAAGTAATAAAGTACAGAGGTATCATTACAGTTACTATCTTGCAATCTCTGGCAATAATCTTTAAAAATGGTGGGGGGGGTTTAAGACATCCCATCTGGTGCGCGCAATGATGATGGAGTGAATACTGACGATTGTCTTTGACCAGTCTGCAGTGTTTTCACGTCACCTTGTGGTATCGCCTCGGCTCACATGAAACCTTGACGGAGATAATACCAAAAAACCTACCAGGTACCAGATTTACCCAATGTAAAACTAAAAAAGGCAAGTTAAACTGGTAGCATCTGGTTGAAAAGGGACTATATATGACAGAGATGAACAACAAATTCTCACAATGGAGAATCTGAAACCACACAGTATACACATATATTGCTTAATAATTTTAATGTCACAGCTTCTAGCTGGTGACTAATGGTACTGTAATGTTCCCAGTATATAGTGCAAGTAGGAGATAGAGAGCGGCAGTGAAAGCCAGTGTGTAGGCCTCTTGTGTGTCTGAGTGTGGGGAGAAGAGAATTCCAGTGAATATGCTAAGCATATTTAAAATTTATAATAATAATGTTTATGGTGATTAAAACCTGCTTTCACATGGCGGTATAATGTGAAAAATTTAGATTTTTTTGCAGGGGGAGGGGGGTTTACAATCACGATGCCTGCTCAACGTTGTGATGTCTATCGGCTGACAGACATCACAACGTTGAGCAGGCCTAGCCCTATTCCTTATACACGCAGACAAAAATTAGTTTGACCTCCACCGTCAGTAATAAGAAATGGGCCAAATTAACCACAACAAGATTCCAGTGGGAGGAAATAAACACCAGTTAAAGAGTGAGAAGTAGTGAAAGACTGCTTCTTCTTCTGTCAATACAGCTTTTTGCACTTCATTAGTAAACTGACATGGTTCATATACACTTCTATTTATCTGTCATTGATATCCTTCTTTTCACCCTGATTTTTTTTTCCTGCTTTATTTTCCCTGTCTTCTGGTTTCCATGGCTGTAGTCATTAGAGATCTGGGTTTTTAGCAGTTCAAGTGTAGCTGTCATATCACACTGAGGGGCAAACAAACACAATACAGCAACATGTGGACTGCACATGAATGTCAAGTCATAATATCTTATTATGTTTCTTCTTGCCTTCAAATTTCCCTCTTTCTGTCTCCCTCTAGCCCACTTGCCCTCTTCTTTGTGTTTGTTCCAGGGCCCTTTGAGGGTGTTTTTCAAAACAGGCATTATTGACATTGAAGCCCTAATCAAATGCAGGCATCTCTGGCTAAGTGAAACCATGAAGGGCGGGGAGGAGAGAGAGAAAAAGGCGAGTGGCTTGGCTTCAGCATTAAAAGGCGTAAAACGATTTTCAACACAAGCTGGTCAAGTGTATTCCAAATCTGTCACTGTTTTGAATTGAAGAGGCGTCATATTTGTTTTTTAGAATGAAGTTGCTTTCTCCATCATGCTGAACATTTGTTGGGACTCACAGGGAGAGTATCACAGTGAGAAAGGGTAATGAAAGATCTCAGACAATACAGATTATTTTGTTCATTTGCAGGTGTTTCACAGAAAAGCTATATGTAGCATGCGTTTTCTTTTTTTAATCAAAAATAAATTATTGACAGTGACTGTATGTTGTGACTTAAACTGCTGGCCTACATTTCCCCTGTCTTTCCTGAATACCTTTCCCCTTCTGGGAAGTTGTTCAGAGCTTTGGAATTAGTCCATTTTAAGCAGTGTTCGAAATGTTGCACCACTCTCATTTATCCTCATCTGAAGTGTACAGTGCATCTTTTCCTAGATTAGATCAACTCCTCCATATATTATATCTGGTAGGCCTTCTGCATAAGTGATAATTTCTTTGCACAGTGTGGTGCAAGAACACAAAGAAAAATCTTGAGACCGAGCTGTGCATTCAGAGGATAAATATTCTAAAATGGCAATAAATGGTGAAAAATAATGATCCCAAATCAGAAAAATAACTGCCTAGATTTCCTTAGGCCATTGCCTGAAAAGCCTGTCTATCTACAGAGTGTGTCTGATGATTTGTGGCCATTTAGAGACAGCTAAGGTCAGGAAGTCACCTTGTTGACTGGCCAGTGAAATTTCAGCACAGTATTACAGTGAGGACCAATTACACGTTCACTTTTTGTCTAGTTTGGCATTTCTCAGAAACACTTACTTTTAGCTAGGAAACAAGTGTGCAAACTTAACTTTGATTTATGTTTTGGCTGAGATGGAGAGAGACACGCCTGAACCAAAACATACATGAAACATGTGTTTTCATAAACAAACTGCATCATATAATTTGGGTCTCCTCTTGCACTGTTCTGGCCTGAGTTTTGACACTGTGAAGAAGCTCAGTCCATAGACATTTCTCAGAATGTCGTAGACGCACCAAACTGGAGATTCAATCTAAGCTCTCTCTGTTTGGTTTTGCATCGTCTCACAGTTTATTGACATTGCTGTGCATGCCTTAAACACCACAGTGTACTGTTGCGCACACACACACACACACACACACTGCTGTTTTTGTTGGATCCTGGAGTCTGAGACCTGCAGTGTGTCACTGCAACTGTGGGGAAGGAGAGAGAGAGAGAGACCAGGTGCATTGTGTCCCTGTATGTTTGTGGGGTAGAGAGAGAGAGAGAGAGAGAGAGGGGTAGAGGGGTAGAGAGAGAGAGAGAGAGAGAGAGAGAGAGGCCTGACCTTGTGTATGTGTGTGTGATTTCCCATATTCCCAGTCCTGTCTCGGTCAGAGAGCATACTGAGGTCTCCCATACAGACCAGTCATTCTTTAACTTGCTCTTTGGCCAGAGCTGCAGAAAATAAGGCCAGCATTAATTTACCATCACACGATTCTGTTTTATGTCACTTTCAGCTTAGTCATACAGGTACACACATTCACTTAGACACAGAGGCCTACACTCAGTGCGGGGCAAAGGGCACTGCAGGATATTAAGGAGTCTCTTTTTATTGTGTTTCAGGTTGAGTATGGTGGAGAATAACAGATGGAAGGGAGGAATGTGATATAGGTCATATGCTGGATTTGAAATCAGCATAGCATGAGCACATGGAGATCACCTCTGCTCAACTTAAGTAAAGCCCCAACCTTTACAGGGGAAAGCAGCCTCACTTACATAAACCACACATGACCACATGTACAAGCCACTTCAAAATGGTTCACATTTTCCATGAGTTAGATGTTGTGCTTTTTAGTAGTCCTACAAGCAGTTGTTTTTAAACAATCTGTTCCCTTCTTTTTGGTTAAGAATTGCCCCCAGCATTGAGATTATCATCTCAAGGATACGTAATGGAAGTCAAAGTATGTTTTAGAAACCACACATACACAAATTTCACTTGAATACATTCCCAAGCTGTGATTAAAAAAACTCAATCCCCCTCCAAAAATGCAGTACTTTTCCTTTCCGTAACGAGTGTGTTGTAGCTCCACTGTGAGCTAAATGACAGGGTGGCAGTGCAGGATGACAGCAGGCTGTTTGATAGATGGGATGTTAATGAGAGGAGAGCAGGACTATCGCTGGGAAACGAACCTCTAATACCATGCTGACTTGAGACCAGAGCTTCAGGAGCCACCTCTGCTTATGGGAACTACAGTACAACATAACATAATCTGTAAATATATTTTAATATGGAAATTGACTTTTTTAAGACCGGTTTGAGTCATGTCTTCTTTTTACTGTAAGCTATGCAATTAAGGCAAAAAGGGTTATGCCCAAAACATGCTTGAAAGAAAAGACTGAACCCTGAGGTACATAACTTGCACTACATTTAGCCATATAGAAATCATTATGCTGTTAGCACTGATAATCGCTATACTAAGAGATGGAAGAATCCTAGCCGAAACACAAATTTTATCATAAAGAAAAGCAGGAATAGGCTGGCCATATGTGGTAATATTAGACTGCAAGTGCCTCAATATACGGCCTTTCTGTCTTTATAAGCTCTTTAAAGCATATAGACCGGCGATTGTATTAAATGCTGTTTCTGAAAGTACGGGTTAGAGAGCAACACTTGGCCACAGGCCTACCTGCTTTGGGTCCCTCTACTCACATGACAAATACAGAAATATGCTTTCATGGTTCTGGTCTGAAGGCAAGAGACTAAGTGTCTCCTCTTGGTCTCAGGCTGACAAAATGTA
>NC_060154.1:7876490-7876868 GCF_021292245.1 Micropterus dolomieu
ATATGAAACCAAACTCATTCACATACTATACTAAAAAGCTCACACACATACAAGTAAAATGCTTTTACACACACAACTGAAACGCTCTCACACACACACACAACTGAAACGCTCTCACACACACACACAACTGAAACGCTCTCACACACACACACACAACTGAAACGCTCTCACACACACACACACAACTGAAACGCTCTCACACACACACACACACAACTGAAACGCTCTCACACACACACAACTGAAACACACACACAAATACAAGTGAAATGCTTTTACATACACAACTGAAACGCTCTCACACACACAACTGAAACGCTCTCACACATACAAGTGAAATTCTATGGTAGGTCCCAGCCAATGATCCCAGCTTGC
>NC_060154.1:7876888-7895912 GCF_021292245.1 Micropterus dolomieu
CACCTCTGCTTATGGGAACTACAGTACAACATAACATAATCTGTAAATATATTTTAATATGGAAATTGACTTTTTTAAGACCGGTTTGAGTCATGTCTTCTTTTTACTGTAAGCTATGCAATTAAGGCAAAAAGGGTTATGCCCAAAACATGCTTGAAAGAAAAGACTGAACCCTGAGGTACATAACTTGCACTACATTTAGCCATATAGAAATCATTATGCTGTTAGCACTGATAATCGCTATACTAAGAGATGGAAGAATCCTAGCCGAAACACAAATTTTATCATAAAGAAAAGCAGGAATAGGCTGGCCATATGTGGTAATATTAGACTGCAAGTGCCTCAATATACGGCCTTTCTGTCTTTATAAGCTCTTTAAAGCATATAGACCGGCGATTGTATTAAATGCTGTTTCTGAAAGTACGGGTTAGAGAGCAACACTTGGCCACAGGCCTACCTGCTTTGGGTCCCTCTACTCACATGACAAATACAGAAATATGCTTTCATGGTTCTGGTCTGAAGGCAAGAGACTAAGTGTCTCCTCTTGGTCTCAGGCTGACAAAATGTAACAGCCCTCATATTAAAGGATAGAAACTGTGTTTTAGCGTGGTGAGAACCTGGATTGGACTCAACAAAACTAACCACATTTTGATACAACCTCTTATTCTCTCTCTCTCGCTCTCTCTCGCTCTCTCTCCTCTCAAATCAAATTTTTCAAATTCAAATTAGCTTTATTGGCATGAATTTATAGCAACAATATTGCCAAAGCTATATATAAAGTACATAAGGACAATTAATTTCATACATTTCCTCTTTCTCTCACTCACTCTTGCTCTCTCTCCTCTCTCTCTTATAAGGACTAATTTGAATTTTAGGAAGGTAGGAAATGGCAAACGCTACATTGGAATGAAAAGATTTCCTGTGCTGTGGTTTTTGAAGACGGATGATAATATGTTAAATTCAGATTAAGTTTTGAGTCTGATTTCATTATAATCAAAGTGATTGCAAATAATTGCAATCTTATGAGTCACAGTGTGTCTATAATCTCACTACCACACCACTAAAAATCTTTAACCCTATTTCTGTTGTTTTTAGTGGACGTATACTATTTGATTCTGTCTTACCTCTCATACCTGTACCATCTGTATATCCTCCTGTGTCTCTTATGTAACCACAGAAGCCTCACAATCCACTAGCTCACCCTTCCTCTCACTTTTCCAGTTCCCCAATAAATAGCATAAAAAGACATTTGGCGATGGTTTCTTGAACCAGTTTCTCTCGTTGTATTATATGAAATCGTAAAATGTTTTGCCGTGATCAGTTTTGTGTTTTTTGTACAGTCCCTAAATACAGTCTCAATGGTCTTAATAGTTTCCATATCTTTGCTTTTATGGGAGTTGCTCTGCGTGGCACAGAACAACACAGATGTTGAACAACGTAGAACAGGGTGAAGCCTGTGAGAGCATGGGACGGCCGTCTGTGTGTTTTGATGGTGTTTGTGGTGGCAGCGTTGACAGGGGTGTCATCTGTCCTCCCGCCCTTCGGAGGCCTCCTGACTGTTGGTCACAAACGTGCTCGTTGTCCAACAGAAGCCCCATAAAGAGTGCACAACCGCTATCTGTCAGCGAAAATGTCTATTAAAAGCCAATTCAAATAGTTAGTGTACCGCAGAAATCTTGAATGTTGGAAAATCAAGGATTAAACTGCGGAAATGGTTTTGCGTTTTATCAATCATTTCCTGGAAAAACAATTAAGGGAAAGATGGAGTGGTATAGTGCAAAAATTAAAGGATTAAAACAATGTTAAAACATTGGTGTTCTGTGTTTAATTTTTTAAAGAGGCCATGACGAAGCCCTATTGATAATGAGCCCACTAATGAAGCAGCAGTAAAGTACTCTGTAATGAAATTAATACATTTAAATTTAATCCAGCTTCATACTACTGTTTAAAATGTAATACATCAACCATTACATAGATCAGAAGTGGTGTTTTACCTGCCTGCGATAGATTTAAGGAACAGGACAAAATTGCATTGATAGACAGCTAAAGTAGGGGCAAGGCAAAGGGAGGATATTTGTCTTCTCATTTTGTGGCCGGGACCTTGTATTTGCATGTCATTACTGACCCTACACTCCACAAAGTGTTCATTCATGCTCACTGTCCCTCTCTGCGCTGCGCTGTTACTTCCATATGCCGCTACCTTCCTTTAAGCCCCGACTCCAAAAACCGCCAGGCCCAAAGGCAATTAGCTTTTTAATGTACCAACTTGTTTTCCAAGGTAATAGATTATGACAATTTCCTGACTTAAATCACTGGAGACAACTTATTAAGTTGGATTTTTAGAAAATCTAGATGGCTACTTTAAATATGTCAAAGCACTTGTTGACAGATGACAGATTCAGTTGTATCTGTTCCTGTTTTTTAGTTTAACTGCTTTGCCAGCCCCAGATTAAGTCAGTCCCAAAAGCCCAGAGGCCCCTTGAACCATGCTTTCTTCTTCTAAGTTTGTGTCCTTCGTTGACTGCTGTCTCCCTCTCACTTTCCCTCCGTTGATGGTGTGTGTGACAGCTGTCATTAATAGTCTAAATCTGGCAGCAGGCTGGGCCTTCTCAGCAACTGGCTGTTGGCATGGAGAGTAAAAGTAAGAGTATCTACTTAGCATGTCAAATTCAAAGTGCTGAAAACAGGATGGCTTAGAAATAGTGCGCTATATGAAACTCAACCCACTTCATACAAATAGGCTGAACACACAAACACACACACACACACACACACACACACACACACACACACACACACGTCAAGTGGTCGACAGCACTTGTGGATTGAGTTTGTTGGTGAAAAGAGAGTGTGAAGTGTGCGTGCGTGCAAGTGTGTGTGTGTGTGTGTGTACAGACTTGCATGATGTGTGACCCACATTCCTCCCTGGTTGGCTCATTCACACGTATTGCCATTTAGTAGAGTTAGGGTTAGCAGACATTCATTGCACTTTATGATGCACACGGGTCAATCTAGTGTCTGAAGAACTGTATGAGTATATTAAGATACCAGTGGGTTATAAGGTATTTGGCATCTGCTTCCATAGTTGCGTGGCATATGCTCAGGGCCCACCCATGTGGCATCAAACGTACTCAGGGATATTTTTCATTTGAATCATTATCTGTTACATTAACTATTTCTGTGAATGGTACAAGGAGAAGTATGCTTGCATTTTATCTCTGGTGATGAGGCAGGTGAACCCTGAGTAAAAAAATTTATGGGATAAATTTGCCTGGTTGTTTAGCTTGATGTCGGCAAGTTAGCGTGGCCTCAAAAATAAGCTTTGATTTTCATCATGTAGATGAACAGCATGGTGCAAAACTGTATGAGTAATACAGTAATATTCAGCATAATATTTAAAAAGAATAAATAATGCAGTCTTGTCCTTGTTTTTTCTATCATCCGTACCTAATAAGTTCAAACAGACAGTCAACAACTGCTTGGCCCTGCCAGTTCATGGACTTTTAGTGCTCAGGGACTATTGAGCATTCAGTCACCCACCCAAGGGTCAGTAGAGCAATCAATTAGTCTTCTCAACAAGCCAACCTAAGCTGATACCGGGCAATTAGAGAGCCTCATACATGCACAGCTGCACACATGGAACATTCCACAGGCAGGTGGCAAGAGTAGGACTGTGTGCCAAACTTGTGCGCCGTGTCTTGGTCAAGGCCAGCTTGGGTGGGTGGGAGTGACTGGGTGGGTGTGTTGGGGCTCAGTGTTAAGTGGGAAGCATGGATAAATGGCTACAGTGCCTCACCCCTCCATCAGTATCTTTCCGCCACAGCTACAATGGGCTAAACTTTGTGTCCATGTCAGCTCTTTTCATAACTGTGGCCTTGGACCTTCTAAGTAGCTGTTTTAGGCCCCACTGTGTGAAAGATACAGGGCTAAAATAGGCACACACTGCTTATGTCCTGTGTGCTGTTGCTTGGGTAAAGCTGCAGGGCAAAGTTTCCTTATTGTCAGTAGGAGCCTCGAGTATTTTCACAGTAGCCTTGAGTATAATCCCAAACCAAACATGTGGTTTGTCGGAAATCTAACCAAGTCAACTTCTGATTAGAGGTCATTTGTTGTCGTACCTACTGTCAGTTTATGGATATTTATTAATAATTAGGATAATAGTTAATTAAATATGAAGTCAGTAAGACAGTCATAATGTCTGGAATTTGATCATCTTAAAAAATGTGTGAAAAGAAGGCGCATAATGTCTCTGAAAGAGCTTACAGTTACTTATAGATTTTACAGTGGGACTACCCTGTGCTCTCAAAGACTTATTAGAAACGTGTCAGGAATGACATTGCAATTTAAATTGTCATGTTATCATCTGATGACCAACCTTTTTTAATAAGCTGTTAATAAAAAGAATACAGGCTTACTCTTTTATCTATTGATCTGCTGGAAAGTCAATTGTGACTTTATTGTCTTTATTGAAGGTGCAGCTCTACACTTTTTCCAAGACTATATCTTTGAAACGTGAGCCCCTATAGATGGCTATGGTGAATCGTAAATGTTTATTAAAGATGTGGGATCATGTAATATTGGCAGTGTGATGTAATGCAGTGTATAACTGTAGACGTCAGTACTAAGTTGAGCCAGCAGAGAAAATCACAGTGGAAAGGAGTCCAGGTTGATTATTTAGCCATATTCAAAGAAAGATGTCTGGAAAAATGGACAGTGATTGTGGAATGAATAGAATCACAGGAGAGATAAATGAAGTGAAGCATACTAAATCCACAAATCCACACCCACACACATGCACATTTTAGTACATCCAGGCCTGTGCTGTCATCTAAGAACTATCCATGACAGGCACTACACCTCCCTTGGCATTTTTTGATCTGCTTATCTTGATGTGATGTCAAATCAGCATTCATCAACATGAACTTAAGACAGTGCTAGGCTGAACACAGCCCGCACATCATCTGGAGGACGGAGGGGACGGGATGGATTATGGGTAATCAGAGCGGGCCTCAAGACAGAGACTGAGGATGAGCAGGAAAGGAATGCAGTGGGGAGGGAGGGATGAAAGGGGAAAAGGGAGAAAGGGATGTCAGGGATAATGGAGTAGCAGCATTTATCTGGTCTCTGGATCTGCATATGGAAGGAGGGACAGAGAGGGAGGGAGGAAAGGACAGAGAGATGGATTTAAGGAGGGGGGGGGCACCTAATATGATGGGTGAGTGAACAAGGCAACACAGAGGTCCGGGTTCATCCCAGAAAGGTTTTTCTCAGCTTGAACAAGCCAAAGAAAACTATTTGTATTTTGTGTGTGCAGAATCTCCTAGGTATATTTGTATTAAAAATGTTGGCACTACAACAAATGATTACTTTAATTTCAATTAACCTACTAATTATTTTCCTAATGAATCGTTTGGTCTATAAATTTGTAAACATTTTCTTTACAATTTCCTGAAGCTCAGAAGCCGCATCAAATTGCTTGTTTGTCGAACTTACAGTCCAAAACCCAAAAATATTTTTAATCTACAGTGATATAAAAAAAGTGAAAAGCTGCTAATTCTCACATTTAAGAAGCAGGAACAAGCACATTTTACACATTCCAGGTTCAGTATCCATAGATTTTGTTGTTAAAAGTGGCTCTCTATTTGATATGAAATATCAGTTGATAATTAATATTTTGATAAACGGGCAGGCGTGCTGTAATTGGCACCAGCAGGAAGGGCAGATGATGTCATCTTCAATCTCCCTGGAAGCATTTGATCTAAATGACTATAAATGAAACACTAAAATGGCTCCTGGCATTGCAAAACAAAAGGAATGCGTGCAGATGAGTACAGTGAGAGATGGACAGAATGGGAGCAGAAATGATAATCATCAAGAAGATGATAGATACAGTGGTTAGAGAAAAGAGAGACGGACCACTGAGAGATGCCGTAGGAATGTGAATGAGCGAGCAGAGAAAGGAGTGAGGGATGCTGAGTGTGTCAGGGTGTGTTTTCCCAGACCTCTTGGTGTCCCCTCTGTTTGACCCTGTTTTATGGCTCTTTTACAACCGTTGCATACTGTAGCCATCCAGATTCTCTTCTCTGGGGCTCTGCTCCCCTCATCAACCCCAGTTCCAAAGCCTCAGGTGGGGTCAGCGGGCCTTTAACACTGTGGTTCCCAACATTCCCTCCTCCGGATTTCCCTCTTAATTCACAGCAGATCAAATATGCGCTCCTCCCCTTTTCCTCCATTGTTTTAAGCAAGCGTCAGCCTGACACACACTTTCTCACACACTCATTTATCAAGGCTTGGGCCAGTAAATCTCAGTGAACAGAGAGCAGGTGTTTCTCATATTTTATGCATAAGTATTAATTAATTGTTCAGTTAAGGCTTTTTTTATTAAAAACATTTTATAGTCTCTTGTGTGCATTTAGATTTACATCCTCATCCATTGTTCAAGATGTGTTTGGCTTACAGAGTTGCAGCTGTGGAAAGCAACTAAGTACATTTATTCAAGTACTGTACGTACTGTAAGTGCAAATGTGAAGTACCTGGTATTGGAAAATATTATGCTTTTTACGCCAGTACAATTATTTGGGAGTGATACTTTCTTTGCAGATATAAAACATACGATCAGCTTATCAAAAATGACCCAATATCGCAGTTTTTACTACACATTAGTATATAAAGTGGTCAAAATTAGCTCAACTTTAACCAGAGCTAAACTTGAATTTAAGGATAATGCACTGTATTTTAGAATAATACTCTTAAAGGGGTTATTGTACATAATGGGTATTTTTATTTTTGATAAAATAATTAAGTACATATGCTGATGAAGCTCTCACTGAAGACTTCTTGTACTTTTATACAACTTTTAGTGGAGTACTTCACTACCACTGCAGAGTTGTTACTTCATTCTAACAGTACTGGTATTTCCTTTCATTTTTGTGTCTACATTTACAATAAAAAGCTACATATTTTGGGTGCAGCATATCAGTATCTATGTGAATTTTAGCCAGGTTGAGTATACTGTAGTTTCCTGAGCCTCAACTCTGCAGTCACTCACTTACTGGAGATAATTTATGAGCTTTTTCCTCTTGAAAACTCCTCAGCTTAGTTACACTGAGCGGACCTGGATCTGAAACAGTCGATGTATGAACATACCTCTCAGAGTTTTCTTTCAGATGTCTTAAGGTTCATATTTTGATAAATCTAGGTGCTCAAATCCTAATTTGATCCAGCACAGACCAATGGACAGTCTAGCCCTGTGTGTGTGTGTGTGTGTGTGTCTGTGTGAGTGTCAGACTTAGAAAAGGCTCCACTCATATGTATCATTTTTCAGGCTGTAAGGAGAATTCCCACCACTCAACTCTAACTTATAGCCCACTCATTTTGGCCTCATGGGGTCTGCTATGGTCACTGATCCCGGAACAGTTGCACTCCCAAGAGAGGATTACTAAACTTGCCTGAAACTTACCCATTTCAGCTCATACAAAATTTTGAACAAAGTCCAGATATAGAAATAGATGTGCACTATACAGTAAAAGGGAACAGCAGCACCAAATAACCTCCACTGCTGACACTGTATATAATTTTCCCTCACAAGTCTATAACTTCTCCCCAGCGACCTTCGTTGTGCAGAAACACGCAAAGGCAGGCTGCTCTGCTCTCATATTTAACAAGGTGAAAGTGGTAGCGCAGAAAAACTTTTTTCTCTCTAGAATTAGTTTCTGGAAAATAAGGAGAGTGCATGTAGTAAATTAAATAGGGAACAAACCAACAAATAAATACACCTCAGCAGGAAGACAACCCATAGTAAAGCAATAGGAGTACATTAGTTTTAGAGAAATTCTGACATATTAGCCACTATGTAGCAGCATACTGTAGGTATGGCTTTCAGTCTCATCTACAATGTATGATAACTTGCTTTGAAGTCAACACATACGTGCATGCATTCAGCTTCCACTTGAAGACAGAGTGATTGCTTAATGGTTCTAAACATTTTCACCAATGCAGATCACATTCAGATTTTGATACACGCAGGGATGCCACACTTTAATAAGTAAAGAAATGAGTAAATAGGAGAGGCAGGGATGTGCAAGACTTCAATTTTATTAGTTTTGTGTAATTGCACAGATGTCTGAAATCAGCTCATGCTCCTTGCCCTACCAAGTTAATGTTATTTTCTGTAACATTGTCTTTGCTGCCCCCTCTTATGCTGATCCACTCTGCTTCACGCTCCCTCGCTACCTCTTTCCTTATCTCTTAAGTTCTTCCCTTTTGCCTCAATCTCTTCTACCCAGTGAACTACCGCTGACCTCTGCGCTCGTGTCATTGATTAATGTTCTCCTCCCCAACTCCTCATCCCATTCAGAAAAAAAGCAGTCTTATCGATGGGGATGGGGAACATAGTCTGATAGTTTGCTCCATCTCTGCCTAGAGATATGAGACGGATAAGAGAGTCAGGATTTTACAGTCAGTATGCTGCAGGCATTTAAAAAACAATAGTTTTAACTCATTATTTGTTTTCCAAGTGACCTGATTAGAACATGGCAAAATAAAGGTTAAAGCTAAAAACATCTTGACGTAATATTTATTAAGATTTGAACAGTCAAAAACTCTGAAAAATCTGCTTCATTAGGACTTTGTGGGTGTGGTTTCATCAGATTTGATTGATAGTGGCCTGAAAACATAAGCAGTCAACCCCACAAGTTTTATCAGACTTTGATTTAAATGTCTCTCAGCCCTGATTGGTACCCCACAATCTGTGATGTCAACATTTTAAAACTAAGCTTAGCTCACTTCAAAGTTCTGACAAAACATGAATACAGAAAGCTCTAACATGAAATAATAAAAACTGTTTGAACTTTTGCAGAAAGTAGTGTTTTCATGTAGAACTCCCTCGTTCATAGTAAGAAGCTGACTGAAATAGGTTTTCAGGACCTTCACAGAAAAACACAACAAAAAGACCTCAGGCTGCTGCTGAACTGAGCAACACTGTATTGAAGCATGCATGAATAGCATGTTTTTAAGGGCGCTCTGGTCTGAACACACAAATTTGCAAGGACCCACTTTACAAGTCCCAGTCCTTTGCCTGCTCTAGTCTGGTACAGAGGACTTTCTTTTTCTCAGTCAATGGTTCAAGTTAAAGAATACCAGACCACCTGTTGGCTAGACTTCAGACACAGACACACAGCCAATTAGTAGACACACACGTAAACATAGACATGCAGATGGAATATCAGTGTGTCTACCATGACCCTGTTACCTCAAAAATTGAGATGGTTGAATAGAAATTCACTTAAGAGTCTTTCTCCAAAGACCCGATCTGCTGAGATAAAGGCTTTTTAATTCTGTTAATTCCAGCTCTGTAGAATGACCTGTATAAAGTGTCGTTCATTCACACTATCTGTGTGATTGAGCACCATTTACTTCTAGTTTGAATTAAAGTATATTATTGCAGATTTTGTATGGCAATACAGTATCATCGGTTTGATTTGACAAAAAAATCCTTAGAAGGTTTTCTTTAGTCATGCTTGTGATTGTGAGTATATTGATAAAATCGAAGGGCCACTGCTACATGTGTAAAATGTGCTCTTTCTTTCTCTTTTCAAAACACAGTGACTATAGTTGCCTCTGTGTGTTTGACCAGATGTGTGGCCGCTCATTTAGCTCGTCTCCTACCCGTGCTCTAATCAATAAAACTCACATTTTTGGAGGGTCATTATTTCATCTCAAAGCTGACCTAGCCTTGAAACCATGATGGCATTCAGTGTATTCTTTGCTGCATCCTTTTGGTCCTGCAATGCTATTTAGCTGTCAGTGGAGAGATGATATGCTTTGGGCCCCCACAACAGACAATGAGAGCAAGAAGTCTGTGACAATTTGTCCTCCTGACCCCAGCTAACCTGCAGTGGCTGCTTTGGCCATCTCCCCTTCGTCCTCAGACTGTCACTGCTAGTGAAGAGTTTGTGAACAGACCTTCTAAATAAGGCTTCCAGTCCTGACGCCTCCAGGTGGAGAAGATGGACATAAAGACAAAAGAGATTGGGGCAGTATTGGAGAAAAGGTGGGAAGGAGAGGGATCATCTGAAAGGTGACATGGCACAGAAAAATGAAAGTCTTATCTGTCTTTCTTCTGTTTTGCGAGGAATCGGTCCAATAAGTGTTCAAGGGAAGATGCAAGTGTGTAGTGCTGAAACAATTAAACAAGCCAGGTAACCAGTTAGTTTGACAGTAGCTTAATTCCTGTATAACATAAAACTGGTTGCCGCATGGTAGAAACTTTTTTATTATTTTAAATTATTTTAAAAAAAGGTTTTAGGCAGTTGCAAATGAAATGCACAACTGACCACAATTAAACTATATATTCATATTGGTTTTACAAAAAAATCTACAGTTTGTTTCAAATGAGTTGGCCTTCTCTCCTCGTCATTCCACAAACTGTACATGCTTGTGTGCCAGAACAAAAAGATAAAGTTAACTGTCTTGGAGAGGCAACTCAATGCAATAGCCATGTCAGTGCAGTCATGATATCCCCAGGCGTACTAGACTCCAAAAACCACTTAATCAGCTTACAGTCACCAGTGATTTAAATCGAGTATTTGTGCAGCTGCACAACTTGAAGTTGAACCAGAGGGTTTTACAGTATAGAGTCAGTGTAAATGGGTTTTACAGTGTAATGAAGAGAGAGCATTCTGAAGGTGAACAAGACTAATTTGCTCTCAGAGGGGGATAGATGGCTTGTCAAATCACGCGTGCACACACATGCACACACTGTATCGACATACAGTAGGCACACGGTGACAAATGAGCATTATTGCAAGCATGTGGACTCTCATGCATGTACAACCACACTCGTACACATCTCCTCCATCTCTATCCTTCATACCCTCCATCTTTCTGTGTCTGTCACCACCAGTGGATTATACAGCGGGATACCTTACACCGCTGTTGCAAAAAAATGTAGCCTGGAAAAGCTTTACCCTAAGCGAAAACACAACCATTCATCTTTCTGCTCCCTTGTTGCTCCCTCACTCTTTCTTTTCTACCTTCTTTTTGTTTCTCCACAATTTTTCCCATCTCAGGTTTTCTCAGGAGCACTGCAGATGGAGTGCTACAGTGGAAAACCCTATCCTATTGTTTAGTGCTTACCTATTTAGTTACATGGGCATGTGGGAATTCTGGAGCTTAGATTAATGTAGTTTCACTGTGCTAATTATGCCATTGTCAAGCTGTGGTTTAGTGATAATAGAGGGTGTAACACTGAAAAGAATTCATTGAGATAAATTAAATAAAAATGAAAATAATTATTGGTTTATTTTCAATATGAAAACACACAGAAAATGTGTTAAAAATTTGGCTTTACGTTTGTTTCATCTTCTGATATCCTTTAATATGTATCACTGCAGTCTATTCTATCAATTCAAGCTTTTGTGGCGCAGCAGTGCATCAGTTGATTTTACTCAAGGAGCCTCCGGCATGTTTATCAGATGTAGTCTGTGTGGTCGGCTTTCCTTTGCTTGCTTCGTTTTTAGTGTATTTTAGTGACTTGTTTAAGTCGACTTCTTACTCTTTTTCTACTTCTTATTGACGTTTTTGGAGAAGGTTTGCAACTCATCCGCTCGCGGATACCTTTCAATTCAGTTCTTCAAGATTTATTGATCCTAAGTTAACAAAATAATTCTTTGTTGTTTACTGTCAATGAACATATCAAACTTTAAATTTTTAAAACTTTAAATTGTATTAACAGAGAAGTAAAAAGTAACAAAATGCAAGATGGGAAACAAAATACGAGTAACTGGTTTGTTAAAGTGAAAAAGTAATGCGTAAATTTTCCAATTACTACAAAAGTAATCTAAATACTGTCTGTTAACAAAGACACCCAAGCTGAGTGTGTTCTGTGGAGCCTAGAGGACATTTTTCCTCTCTATCCAAGAAACATCTGCAACATCTAGAATCTCAAACACCATGCAGGATAACTGGCATGTGTTCTTTGCCCAAGGCGTCTGAAGAGCTTTCAGTTTCCTGTTTGGTTATGAGTGCTGTGACATGGTCTTCACCCCCCACTCACTGAACTCTGCCTATTTAAAACCAGGGGGGATTTGTATATTGCCCACATAATCTGTGAAATCTGTCTCAGAGCAGGTGTGTTTGTGTTTCTGAGAAATCATATCCGACCCTGAGGTGCCATCTGAGAGGTGTAACCGACAAGTTTCTGCATATGTCCCTCTCTTGCTTTCACACAAACATAAAAAAACACACACACAGAGTGCTTTTCTGTATCTTCCTCCAGATTTCACTGTAAAAAAACTTGTGTGTGTGCTTACTCAAAGTATGCAAGCATCTTCTTGACAGTGTTTTCTCTAATGCTGAAATGATGAATTAATTTGTCAGTCATCAAAAAAAGGGACTGACTGAGTCAGAGGCCTGCTGTGAGCTAAATCAATGTAAGTGATACTGGAAACATTTTACTATTAGGTAGATGAAGAACTGTATTTAAAGTGGATTGGCTGTGTGTCTGGCCAATACCCCGCTGGCTTAATGTGGTCAGTATTGGCCCAGGTACTGATCTTGCAAAATGTATCGGTTAGGGCTGAACGATTAAGTATTAGCGATTAACCCATTCCGTTCCGCGAACTTTACATATCCACATGGAGAATTTCAGAATAAGAGCGTTTTGCTTGTCTGAATTTGCTGACTTGTTCAGATTTTGCTTATTTGTTCAGTTGTCCTTGATTCTTGTGCTTCTACCATGGTTAAGTAGGCTTCACAGTTAAATGGTTTCTTTTTTTGTCTGTACAACAATAAAAATTAAAACAATCAGGAGTCTGCAAAGGGGGTTTTATAATGAAAATCAACCAGATTCTCTATGTCGTTCTGTGTCTGACTTCCTGCCTGGTTCATCTGCTCTGTGTTGCTTGACGTGACATCAGTCAAAAATAGACAGTGAATATTGAACTTTAGCAAAACTTCAGTAAAAAAATCTAATCGTAAACGTAATATCTGGCAGAAAAATCACAATTAGATTTTTTTTCCCCCAAATCATTCAGCTCTAGTATCAGTGCACAACAATTTTGATTGCGCAATTTACATCTATCACGCTAGCATGTGCTAGCTAAGGCTTCCAGCCAATCCAGCATTTTGAAGATGCTACTTTGGGAAAGTGTGATGAGCATTTTTCAATATATTCTGACAAAAAATAATAATCGATTTAATCAATAATTAAAAAAGAATGATTAGTTCCAGCTCATGTTTCCTGTTCCAGTTCTCTGAATTAACCATCTAATACATCTTCCTTCTTTTTGTTTCCTTCTCTGTCTTTATCTTTTGCTGTCTCTCATCTTTTCTGACTAATACACACACACACACACACAGGAATCCCAGGTATGCTGTAACCATGCAGGCCAGAGTAGCAGAGCTCTAAGTGATTGAAGTTGTCCTGCTGCTCTGGGCCGTGATATGATGAGCAGATAACAGCACTCAGAGATAAAAGCTTTGAAAGGTCTTCATCTCTTCTGCTCGTCCTTAGCCTACATGTCTTTGTTCCTGCTTTCCGCTCAAGCAGTGTCATAAAATTTGTTGTGTTATGAGAATGTCATGTTATCAATGTCATGATGTTTTTTTGGTCATTTTTCTGTTACAGTTATAATTGGCATTTAATTAGCTTATGGTAAGGCAGTTTAACAACTCAAACATAATTTTTTTTCACACGGTCTTAAACCCATGACCCAAACTGAAGCAGGCTGACACAAGAGAGAAGCTCTGCCACGGTCGCTGGCCCTGGACTGATATGGACATTTTCCCATACAACGTTTAGATAGTGGACACATTCAACCAATTGCATACGTAACTGGACAGTGCGCTTTTAAAAGCATATTATAACTGTCCATTCTATCTTTACTTTTGTCATTTCATTCATTGGCATTCTGGTGTGTTACTCTTTTTTCTTTACCCTTCCAATAACTGCTGCCTCCACATTTCACCACTTTACTCTCCACTTGTAGCCAACCCACATCCTCCTGCTTTTCCTCAACTCTCACAGGCTGGCCAGAGAGAGATCCGGCGATGATTAACCTTTAATTAATTGAACGTCATTGCTGCGTTCAAATGCTCTTAGGGCTTGTTTTTCCGCCTGCTTGCAACCAGATGCTTGTTCACCATAGACGGCAACACAGAAAAGGCGTCATTGCCCCATGTGCTAGCTAAAACCTTGTCCTGCTGAATGATCCTATAAGTGGCCCGTGTTTGAACTCATGATATGTTTTAATAGAGCCTTACATTACGTGTCCTTGCATGCTGTTTTTAGGTGTTGGAAACTGGTAATATAATTGTGTTGATGTCGTATTCTGGCATTCATCAGGATGGGTGAGATCTTTTTGTAAAAGGCGGTTAATAGGATTTCTCAAAATGTGTTCTTTTTGTTGTTTGTGAGCTTTGGGTTTCATAGAAGTGAAATCCACATAATGACTCAGTTGACTCCGTGTAGTGCATCATCAATGGGGGTATCAGAAAGGGCCATGTCTGTAGATTGGGATTTAAAGGCCTGGCCTCTGTTGATATGGACAAGCCTGTTCTTATCGGTCTCCATGAAATCCCTCCAGACTTACCTTCCAGGTATTCATGCAGTGGGTCCTTGAACCGGTCAAGGAGAGGAAGCGGTGGCTACGTTCAAAGCACATATAATTATCTTAATAGATATGTGTTCACGATGACCATGCAAATCAGACATTGTATGTGACCTGCTGAAATCATGCATCTCTAGTTCAAAATGAGCTTTTATGAGGTGCCCCTAGGGACATTATTCAGAATTACCATGCATATACATGTACTTTTCCTCTCACATACACATATGAAACCAAACTCATTCACATACTATACTAAAAAGCTCACACACATACAAGTAAAATGCTTTTACACACACAACTGAAACGCTCTCACACACACAACTGAAACGCTCTCACACACACACACACAACTGAAACGCTCTCACACACACACACAACTGAAACGCTCTCACACACACACACAACTGAAACGCTCTCACACACACACAACTGAAACACACAAATACAAGTGAAATGCTTTTACATACACAACTGAAACGCTCACACACACAACTGAAACGCTCTCACACAAGTGAAATTCTATGGTAGGTCCCAGCCAATGATCCCAGCTTGCACTTCAGGTAAGTTAACATTAAAGCTATACACCAAAACTTTAAATAATGATTTATATGTTTTTGACATTATGCATAAGATTTAAAATGCCTTAATGATTCTAAGTATTTACTGTAATTGTGGTTTGCAACGCCACAATTGTCTAAACGTGAATCAGCTTTAAACTAAGTTCTACCTGTTAAATGTCTAAAACTATTCTAAGCAAATCAATTAAACCTGAATTCAGATTTTCACATAACTTTAGTTATGAGTCAATAATTTGGATGTCACTTGATTATAGTGTTTCTTTTAATAAGTCAATGTTAATGCTAATGTTAAGTTAAATATGGTAACGTGAGCTATTTTGCTTGCATAATGGTAGCCATAGTTATTATTTCCACTTTTTGGCCTATTAAGGCATTAAAAGGCCTTCTCTACTTCTATTCCCACTCCCTGCTAGGAAGAGCAGCACTGGATCTCTTCATTGTCCACTGTGGTTTTAAACATCTGTGTTTTATGTCCATTAAAAAAATGGTTTATGGTTCCCATTGCAATAAATTCTAAATATATTTATACTTCAGACTTATTTTGTCTTTACTGACTGAAAATGTTCATTTTACATTCTGATTGTCAATTGAAAGAACCAGCTCATCATGCAACACAGATAAAAAATTGAATATTAAAGCTTAACTCTTTTGCTAAGGGAGAACAGTCTAGTATAAGTAGAAAAGTGAAAATACTGTTTCATCTTCTGACCTTGGTCAGGAAAGGTCAGAAGACGAAATAGTTATGCAGTTTAACATTGTACCTTATACTTGAAGATAACATAGGAGCCTTACACTCAGCAACTAGAGCCAGAGAAGGTTTTGAAGAGTGCCTTGTTTGCTGCTCTCATGTACAGTAAGTCTAGTTTAAAGACGAATGAGCACAAATCCAAACAAAACTGGGTAAAGTGCTTAAACAAAGAATGACCTGCTGACTGAGAAATTATGAACCCCACAAGATGTATCATTAATTGCAATGTTGCAAACTCTGAGGTATTCTCAGGCAAGTAGCCCACACAGAGCAAAAATAATCAGCTGATCGAATGCACTTGTAGCAAATATGTGCTTCCTATCAGTTAATGTTTTTCACCCTTTTGCCTCACTACACACTATACAGTAAGCCAATAAACATGTAATATCCACAAGACCTACTCAAAGGTCACAATAAATGACACCATCTATAGAGCTTCAGAACTATTCAGTGTACAGGTAATTTTTTTATGTAACTTCTTAGTGAATGTCACATTTGTCTCTTAAAGAATTTCTCCTTCTCTACACTGTAAGATGTTTATTGTCGAATTAAAAGTAACTTACTCGCAACACTTATACAGTAGTTGCTGTATTTCATTCTACGGTAAAATTACTATAAAAACAGCAGTGCATACCGTAAAATAAAGCACAGTATATGTACTGTTTTTTTGAAGTACAGTATTATACTGTTACTTTTTTACTATTTACTGCATTAACTATTTTTACAGTACTACTGTATAACCAATAAAATGGGGCTATTTACCTGTTGATGTAAAATAAGAAAAAGGACATTTGAAGACTTAACTGCACAAAAAGCAGATTGTTTATTGCACAAGTAGAACAAAACCGTCATAATAACACTAAATATATATATATATATATATATATATATATATATATATATATATATATATATATGAGAGAGAGAGATCTGTTTTGAAACTGAGTCTAACAATGTCATAGGCAGTCTGTAATCAATGTATAAAATGGGGTTCTCTGAAAATATTTTCCTATAACTAGCCACAGCGACTAGAAAAGCCAGGTTGAAGATAAGAAAATACTGAAACGGATGTTTTTCCATCCAACAAGTAAAACATGGGTCATCAACCATCTTGCCCACATGCTAAACATGACATTCTCCATAAAAAACATCAGAACAACTACTAACAACTAATCAAAACTCCAGAAAATTGGCTGAACATTCAACCAAGCCACAGTTATCCTGTCAAGACACATTGCAATACACAAAAGAATCTTCACAAAACAATTTCTCACTGTAGGTGTTCTGGGTGGAGATGTCAGCATTGGAGAAGTAATGTTGGTGAAGTTAGACAGGTGAGGGTGGAGGTGGTGGTGGGAGCCAGGTGAGGAGGGTGGTGGTGGGCAGTGGTGACAGCAGTTGTGATTGTCCTGCAAACAAATTAACACCACCACAACAAATTAATCACTGGGACAGAAATTCATCTACAATGCCGAACTCACGTTATCTAAACACCTTTGAGTGAATCTATGAAGGCTGCTCTGCACTCTGATTACACAAGACAGTCAATACCTTTGAATATGACTTAATGAGAATTTAGGTGTATGGTGGACTCCATCAGAATAATCAGACATAGTATTGCTGTGTTGTCAAGTCTTTTTATATTCAAGGAAAAAGGTAATCATCACCCTCCTGTCTATAAGTTAGAGTACAGAAACTGTAGGAGACTTTTTCCTATCCAATTTTACTATGGGAGTCAATGGAAAAATTGGACACTTTTACTCTTAGTGACAGGAGGACCAAGGCACACAATTTTGGTGATATTCACAATTATTCTAAGACTTTCTGAAGATGGATAATAAATTAAACGTTCTTAGACCATCATAACTTAAACTCATAAAACAGGTCAGTTTTACTGAAGCATTACCAACAAGCTGCCACAAGCAATCTATTTAAGCTCATCTTTAGCTGTCATGTTATAGCAAGGGGCTAAAACCTAGTTCAGAGTATCTTAAATTCAATAAATCACTAACTAAATGTAAATATATCCAGTAATTTTTGTGGGCCGTACTAAAATAATGGGCCATGGTAATGTTATGTTAGTTAGTAATAATGGACTTACAGTTTTACAGGTTGGAATCGTGAAGCCACTCCGTTATTTTAGCGGTGTGCTTAGGGTCATTGTCTTGTTGGAAGGTAAACAGTCGGCCCAGTCTGAGGTCCAGAGCACTCTGGAAAAGGTTTTCGTCCAGGATATCCCTGTACTTGGCCGCATTCATCTTTCCCTCGATTGCAACCAGTCGTCCTGTCCCTGCAGCTGAAAAACACCCCCACAGCATGATGCTGCCACCACCATGCTTCACTGTTGAGACTGTATTGGACAGGTGATGAACATGAAGTGCCTGGTGTTCTCCACACATACCGCTTAGAATTAAGGCCAAAAAGTTCTATCTTGGTCTCATCAGACCAGAGGATCTTATTTATCACCATCTTGGAGTCCTTCAGGTGTTTTTTTAGCAAACTCCATGCGGGCTTTCATGTGTCTTGCACTGAGGAGAGGCTTCCGTCGGGCCGCTCTGCCATAAAGCCACGACTGGTGGATTGCTGCAGTGATGGTTGACTTACTACAACTTTCTCCCATCTCCCGACTGCATCTCTGGAGCTCAGCCACAGTGACCTTTGGGTTCTTCTTTACCTCTCTCACCAAGGCTCTTCTCCCCCGATAGCTCAGTTTGGCCGGACGGCCAGCTCTAGGAAGGGTTCTGGTCGTCCCAAACGTCTTCCATTTGAGGATTATGGAGGCCACTGTGCTCTTAGGAACCTTAAGTGCAGCAGAATTTTTTTTGTAACCTTGGCCAGATCTGTGCCTTGCCACAATTCTGTCTCTGAGCTCTTCAGGCAGTTCCTTTGACCTCATGATTCTCATTTGCTCTGACATGCACTGTGAGCTGTAAGGTCTTATATAGACAGGTGTGTGGCTTTCCTAATCAAGTCCAATCAGTATAATCAAACACAGCTGGACTCAAACGAAGGTGTAGAACCATCTCAAGGATGATCAGAAGAAATAGACAGCACCTGAGTTAAATATGAGTGTCACGGCAAAGGGTCTG
>NC_060154.1:7896012-7903728 GCF_021292245.1 Micropterus dolomieu
TCTGCCATAAAGCCCCGACTGGTGGATTCCTGCAGTGATGGTTGACTTACTACAACTTTCTCCCATCTCCCGACTGCATCTCTGGAGCTCAGCCACAGTGACCTTTGGGTTCTTCTTTACCTCTCTCACCAAGGCTCTTCTCCGCCGATAGCTCAGTTTGGCCGGACGGCCAGCTCTAGGAAGGGTTCTGGTCGTCCCAAACGTCTTCCATTTGAGGATTATGGAGGCCACTGTGCTCTTAGGAACCTTAAGTGCAGCAGAATTTTTTTTGTAACCTTGGCCAGATCTGTGCCTTGCCACAATTCTGTCTCTGAGCTCTTCAGGCAGTTCCTTTGACCTCACAATTCTCATTTGCTCTGACATGCACTGTGAGCTGTAAGGTCTTATATAGACAGGTGTGTGGCTTTCCTAATCAAGGCCAATCAGTATAATCAAACACAGCTGGACTCAAATGAAGGTGTAGAACCATCTCAAGGATGATCAGAAGAAATAGACAGCACCTGAGTTAAATATGAGTGTCACGGCAAAGGGTCTGAATACTTATGACCATGTGATATTTCAGTTTTTCTTTTTTAATAAATTTGCAAAAATTTCTACATTTCTGTTTTTTTTCTGTCAAGATGGGGTGCTGAGTGTACATTACTGAGAAATAAAATGAACTTTTTTGAAAATGGCTGCAATGAAACAAAGAGTGAAAAATTTAAAGGGGTCTGAATACTTTCCGTACCCACTGTATATGCATGGTAATTCTGAATAATGTCCCTAGGGGCACCTCATAAGCTTTACTGTACTTGTATCAAAACATGTGAAAGTACACTCCTTAATCTCTAGATATTTTCATCTGGTTATTTCTTACAGAAAAAAATGAGTATTTGTCAAAATACTGCATATCAATATCTTCATATAAAATTACCATGAAAATATAATGTACTCATCCACAATGACCTATATGCAAAAAACTAAATTCTGCTCCTCTCCTAGGCAGCCCTCATATTCAAGTAGGAGAGAGATTGCTTAGCATGAGTTTGAATTTGTTTGAATGTAGCTTCAGTGTTTTTCCTTGCACAAAACTGACCAGTCTCAGAAATGTTGGTGTTCTGCTTTATCCTTGAAAAGCAGCTCCCCTGTCAAAGTTCCCTGTGGAGAGAAGTTTCCAAGCACATCCTCTTTGTTTTTGTGCTCTCCCTTCTCTATATTTACCACGCAACCACCTCCCAAGATCTGCCCAGTTTCTCTGGATGTATAATTTGCCATAGCTCTATTCACTCCAGCCAAATACTTCACCTGAACCAAGTCCTGCTATGATCTCTCCCCTGCTTCCACCAGAGCATCATTCATTCATGCTCCACTAAGATGAAGAGGGGAAATGGGTGGAAACAATGAGACATAGCATACCCTGTGGTGTGGCAAGCCAAAGCACACAACATGTATCATGTGAGTTTGGATCTTGCCTTAGACCCATGTTTCATGCTAACCTCAGTCTCCCACCTGTTCTGCTATTCTCTGCTCAGTCCCGTTGAACAACCGTATATATTCTAGTTATCAGTGTTACAGTGATGTTAAGCATTGATTTTGAGGATATTCATATGTACATTCAAGCATAAAAATGAATGTTTCTTCTTCTAGCATCTTTCCCTGGAAGAATGTGCTCATTGTGTATTTTCTTTGACACGTGTAAAAGAAAAGAGTTGTGCATGTCTTAAGACAGAGATGAGATGAGATGACGTAGTACAATACGTGATTCAAAGCAACGTCAATTCATATTATGCAAAAAAAGTCCAGGTGTAATCCATGGAGGGATCACATGAACATTCATGCAGACTTAATAGATGTATATCCCCTGTCAGAATTTGGCAAAGGGACATGGATGAGCATAACACAACATCTCCAAACATGCTATCCTGTACATAGGGCTGTGTTTTTAAGTTTAACTGATCCCAAATCTGGGAGTAATTTAATACAGTGTGACACAGGCATCAAGCTGGTGTACAACCGTATAGACTGCTGGTCTTCCTATCATCATTAATGTTCCATTACCATGTTTTTCCGTAACAATCAAAGGTGACTGTGGTTTCCTTAATGAGGTGTGCGCATAAACTGTGTGTGTGTGTGTGTATGTATGTATGTATGTATGTATGTATGTATGTATGTATGTATAAATATAATATGCGCTGTATGCTTCCTAACTCACTTGACCTTTTAATATAAGTGTGTATTAGTGGAGTAAGAGGGTGAATGGTGGAATGCCTGTGGAGCCTAATGTTTCCCTGGGAATAAACTCCCAAACACACGAACACTACCACCCCCGCGTCCATGCCCATCTGTGCAAGGTTGACCTATTAGGAGTGACCTTTCGACTGTCTGGATGCATGGATGCAGTCCGCTGTTTTATTAGAAGGTATCAATGTCAAAATCTCACACAAACAGCCCCGCAAGCAGCTATCAAATGTCCAGTTTCATGAAGACTTTGGACCTGGCTGTGTGCTTTGTCTTTCAGTCATCTCCAGTTTGCTTTATTATGAAGAGCTGTTACCACACTGCAATCAATAGGACCTTTGTCTTGTTTTTGTGTTGTGTGTGTGTGTGTGTGTGTGTGTGTCTGTATTTGTCTGTGCGTTTGATAAAATGATACATGGTCATCTACACTGAAGTATGTTTGTGACCCTAGAGATACAGTCTCTTCTTTGGCTTAATGATGATGAACAATATAGTTGTTTTTTTTTGGTTTTTTTTATGCGATAGTGCTGGATGTGAAAATGGAAGACTCATGTAACTGATTATGTTTTGAAGTCGTGCATGTGCAATAGTTCTTGTAGCCTATGTGCTGCGCTAATGAAAGTTCTTTCACTGTCCTCTGGATTTCATTATAAATCATTTCCAGTTCAGAGGCTGTTGACTTGGTCTGAATTTGTTTTTCAAGAAAGTAATACATTTGTTAAACAGCACACAGGAGATAGTGGCTTAAGTCCTCGCCCACCACTGCAGACTCAGGGTTTGTAGTTGTAGTACTAGTGCTGCAGCTAAAAATTATTTTCATTACAGATTAGTCTGCCAGTTATTTTCTTGATTAATTGTTTTGCCTACACAATGTCAAAAAATAGTGAAAATTGTTCAAGGTGACCTTTTCAGATGACTTCTTTTGTCTACCCAATGGTCCAGATTATCAGTTTACTAAAACACTAGACAAAGTTGACAATGAATTTTCTCAGCCAAGTGATTATTTGACTAATATATTGAGCTCGTAGCTAGTATGTTCCAACCATGGATGAATAATCAGGACTGGATATTGTGTTTCAAGATGCTATTCAACATGCAATAATATATTGATATGACTCTGGACCAAAACAGGTCATAATAGCTCATATCATTATGTCAAAACATAATGAAATTGAGAAGATAACCTGCATTAATCCTCAAATAGTCTGTACTTGTACAGCACCTTTCTAGTCTTCTGACTACTCAAAGCACTTTTACATTAGGCTAAAATGCCAACTGCTCATCAGAAACCGAAGTTAACATTCACACACAATTCACATATCTTACCCAAGGACAACTTTGACATGCAGACTGGAGGAGCCAAGAGATTGAACTGCTGATCTTCTGATTAGCAGGAAACCTGCTGTACCTCCTGAGCCAATGCCACCCATACCCCCCCCTCTTCCAACAACAACAATTGTTAGTTGCAGTCCTAGTGGTAATGCTTTAAGTTATGTAGAGTATCTGACTGCATCCTCCATCAGTGTTTAATGCAAACAGGAGACACATCTGTGACAGACAGGAATGCAGAGACTAAAGAACTGATTGTACTGAGACAGTGAGTGAGTCTATAGACCGGGTTGCTCGGAATCCGGTGATTCATTAACTGGACATCAGCTTAACTTAATTATATTGGACTTGACGTCACAAAAAGCGGTTTTGTAATCTTTGGGCTGCATTCAATATAGTCTCCAGCCCTGCTGTCACCAGTCTGTGTGCATGCAGTGGTAAAGGCCTATTGTTTTCTTCCATTATGAATTACCCTCTATCTCCCAGATGTGAAACATCATCTTGTTTTTGTAATTTCTAGAAGAAACAGAACACAGCTTTGCCAAGAAAAAGATGGAAGGATAAACAGACAGATGATAAAAGGGTGTATATAATTTTTCTTGCATTTGTACCCTGCATGGTTGTGGGTGTGTGTGTGTGTGTGTGTGTGTGTGTGTGTGTGCATTCAAAGCAGCGACAGGCAGGGTGAAAATGACAGAGGCTTTATTTGAAGCCAGCTGGATACTGAGCTATTAGAAGAGAGAAGGTTGTAAAACAAGCAGGAATGTTGCTGCTGGGTCCTGTGAGGTTTTCATCAGGGTGGGAGGTGTAATGACAGCAACAAGGATTCCCCTAAAGGAAAACAGTGAGGGAGATAGAGAAGACATGAAGAGCAGTGGAGAAATGAACAATGCCTTGATTGGGGTGGTGATGGAACAGTGGATAAGACACATGCCTTTGGTGTGAGAGACCCGGCCCTCTGACATACTTAGCAATTGTAAGTTGCTTTGGATAAAAGCATCACCTAAATGAATAAATGTAAATATAAATGTTAGGAAATAACCATTGAGTGAATACCACAAGCATCATAGTATTAACGCATAGTCACAGGTTAGAATCTCTGAATCAGTGGTTTGTCCACCGACAGCTAATAGGTCCTCGGAGCCATGGCCTGCCCTGTAGTTTGTAAAGACGTGAGATGATCAGAGATAGTGAAGATAAAAGAGGAATCTGGTGATATCCCCTTTACTTCACTCATTAACAGTAGCAGTAGGTAGTGGTTAGGAGAAGCCCAACAAGGCAGTAAATAACTGTCTGACTGGTTTTCCCCTGTCAGGCTCTTTGGTCACCAAAAGGTGTCTGAAGATGTCTAGGTAGTGTCTGATGAGAGGGAATTTTAAAAAAGGCATCTTAAAGATTGAAGGATTAATGAAATTTTATTACGGATGATAATTAGGTTTCATCATGCCAAGTCAAATAAAACAATATTAAGACCAACATTTCTGTGGTATTGTGTAATCGTAGTGCTTGGATTTCCCAAGGTAATGGAGATGTCCTTACGTAGAAGAGGTAATTATCTTGTTTATCATATCTGACCTGCCTGCACACACATAACGTGTAATGTGTGTATGTGCATGGATTTTGGACTGGAGCGTGGTGTAATTATAAGGCTGTCAACACCTCTTTTAATTCTGACTATTATGCGGAAATGTACACTGACCAGGAACCCAAAGGTTACTTGCAACAAGAAACAGAGATAATAAAATAGAAATACACAAACCCTGAAAAGCTTGACAGATGGCAGAACTTTGCCAAATTAGCCACATGCCAACCAGAAAAAACTACCCTGGGGGGATTAGGGTGAGAGAGAGCGGAGGTAAAGTGAATTTTCCAGCTGTTACCGTATCATGTTTGACATCAGTGTCTTGTCCTCCACCCACCAGAGACACGCACGATCGCACGCACGCGTGCACGCAGGTTTATTGACTCCAAATTGCCTTAAGTCCTTTTTCCTAAAGTTGCTCTTATCTCATGCACACAAAAAGGAAGTCATACACATCTACATGCAGCCATGCGCACACTGCAGCATGCACTCTTTTTCTCTTTTTCTCCTCTACACAATCAATCCATAATGATCCTCTTTAGGAGTTTTGAATTAGAGGTTAGTCAAAGGAAGGTCAGCATTAAAAAAAAAACTGAATAGCATCTACACACCATAGGCACACAGACACACATGTGATACAAATGCTCTTTTCTCACAACCCTGTAAACACATCAAGTCACGCTGCCAAAACCCAATGAGCTCACACACCCCTTTCCTTAAATACCACACAACTTGCCATCCCACACTCACAAAATATACTTACCTTGACACACCCCCCACAACAAAACACACGCAGCTACAAGTATCAGCACACTCGGCACACGGATGCCATTTGTAGATAAGATCATATGGAGTGTTAGGAGATGAGTTAAATTTTCAGGTACGCCTTGTTTCCACTTATTCATTTGTTGTTCTTTACACAAGCTTGTGTGTTGACGTCTTGTAGCCAAACACCCTTTTACAGAAGTGTTAAAAATGACACGTGATTTTCCACAGTGCTGCTTTTGGATCATTTCTGTTCAGGAATGGACCTGCCCCACCTGTGATCACCTTATAGCCTGCGCAGGGTCGTGTGCTGCAATGTGGGCGCCTGGGGCCTCGCTCCTGCCCCATTTACTCACCCGCTCCCCAGCTCTGCCACAGCAGCTTGTAAAAGTCATGGCGAGTGTGAAAATTAAAGAGATGCATGCTGCTTTTATGAGCTTTCTTTGACTTTTTCCTCTCTCTTTCAGGTCTCTAACAACCCCCCCACCCCCCACCCCCCACCCGTCTTTCTGTCTTTCCGTCTTTCTTTTGCTTTCTCTGTCTCCCACTGTGAGGGTAAAAGTGCTTTGTGACACATAATTTTGGTATGATTAGTCATTACAATCTTTTCTTTTCCCTGTGCCTTTTTCCTCCCTTCCATCCTTTCACCCGTCCTCTGGTCTCCCCAGATATAGTTTACAATCTAGAGACCTGTCTGTCTCAATTCTCTGATCCCATTTTCAATGGGCCATTAAACCAAGATGATTCACTTTACAGTACGCAAGCTGGAGTACAACTGACCTTTAGACAAGCTGCTCTAACTGACGTGAAAAGCTCTCATCAAAGCGCTACACAAAGTTTTATTTTACACCAGACACAGAAATATATAGACAGCCAACAAGTTGATCAGCCAGGAAAATACAGCCATAAATACGGATATACAATCACCCTCAGATGGCACACACTGTCAACCACCATTCATAAATCACCATAGGAATGACCAGCCGTTCTCAGTTATTCCTGCTTATTATTTGTAGTTATTCCAGGGCACGGCATTTCCGAAGGCCTCTGAGGATAATGACAATGTTAGTAACATACGTAAACCCTGCAATCGGATCTGGCTCCATGCTGCCCGGCATTGCCAGGCTGTGTGTCTGAGCAGGCGGATGGAGCAAGATGCCAAATCTGTTAGACAGCAGCCTGAAAGACAGTTCTTTTCCACGACCTAGGCGATTCAGACTGGCGATCATGTCTCTGCTTTTTATAGCTGTTCTACTGGAGTGACACATTCTCAATCATTACTACCAGTCAGCAGGGGCTCAAGTGTAAAGTAGCCTCTAGTGCAGTGGCATCCAAGCTAATATGTCTGGTGTTTTATGTGCCTTGCAGTTGAAGTAGGTGCTGAACGCGCCTGGTTTCACTTAGTGCTTTGTTGAAGGCAATTTTTCAGTTTGTACGGCATTGTCAAAGAAAATTTGGGCTTATACCTACAGTAAGCATCAGTTCTTTATGCTGGATCAATTATTATCAAGCCTCTCCTGTACAAAACTTAAGGAATCAATAGACAAGCAAAAAATCCTTGACCACCATAACATTGTTATAGCAGATCTGTCAGTTACAGTGAAGTGGATTAACAAGCATATTTTGGAAATGGCACATAGTTTTAGGTTTACCTATGAAATTATACTAAATAATCTTGTTTTGTTAATGTTTTTGCCAAATACAGTTTTAAAGACATTGTAATAACAGACAAGAGAGGCAAGAGTGTTATATTATATGTACTTGTTGAGATGTGGTTTGCCAGCTCGGTCATAATTTCAAGTAAACAAGAGATTTACATATAC
>NC_060154.1:7903828-7927907 GCF_021292245.1 Micropterus dolomieu
TTTACAATCTAGAGACCTGTCTGTCTCAATTCTCTGATCCCATTTTCAATGGGCCATTAAACCAAGATGATTCACTTTACAGTACGCAAGCTGGAGTACAACTGACCTTTAGACAAGCTGCTCTAACTGACGTGAAAAGCTCTCATCAAAGCGCTACACAAAGTTTTATTTTACACCAGACACAGAAATATATAGACAGCCAACAAGTTGATCAGCCAGGAAAATACAGCCATAAATACGGATATACAATCACCCTCAGATGGCACACACTGTCAACCACCATTCATAAATCACCATAGGAATGACCAGCCGTTCTCAGTTATTCCTGCTTATTATTTGTAGTTATTCCAGGGCACGGCATTTCCGAAGGCCTCTGAGGATAATGACAATGTTAGTAACATACGTAAACCCTGCAATCGGATCTGGCTCCATGCTGCCCGGCATTGCCAGGCTGTGTGTCTGAGCAGGCGGATGGAGCAAGATGCCAAATCTGTTAGACAGCAGCCTGAAAGACAGTTCTTTTCCACGACCTAGGCGATTCAGACTGGCGATCATGTCTCTGCTTTTTATAGCTGTTCTACTGGAGTGACACATTCTCAATCATTACTACCAGTCAGCAGGGGCTCAAGTGTAAAGTAGCCTCTAGTGCAGTGGCATCCAAGCTAATATGTCTGGTGTTTTATGTGCCTTGCAGTTGAAGTAGGTGCTGAACGCGCCTGGTTTCACTTAGTGCTTTGTTGAAGGCAATTTTTCAGTTTGTACGGCATTGTCAAAGAAAATTTGGGCTTATACCTACAGTAAGCATCAGTTCTTTATGCTGGATCAATTATTATCAAGCCTCTCCTGTACAAAACTTAAGGAATCAATAGACAAGCAAAAAATCCTTGACCACCATAACATTGTTATAGCAGATCTGTCAGTTACAGTGAAGTGGATTAACAAGCATATTTTGGAAATGGCACATAGTTTTAGGTTTACCTATGAAATTATACTAAATAATCTTGTTTTGTTAATGTTTTTGCCAAATACAGTTTTAAAGACATTGTAATAACAGACAAGAGAGGCAAGAGTGTTATATTATATGTACTTGTTGAGATGTGGTTTGCCAGCTCGGTCATAATTTCAAGTAAACAAGAGATTTACATATACTTTATTACATATTTACATACATATATCCCAAGTGACATAAGTGTCAGCTAATGTAACAACAGAAAATACTTGGCTGCGCATAGTTAGAATTGACTGTATTAATGAACTGAAAAAGATAGTAGATAATGTTGAAATACTGCTTATCGATTTGAGTTTTAAACTTCTTTTTTTAAATCTTTTTTAAGCGGTATGCTGAGCACATAGAACAGTTGGGATGCTATGCTGCTATGTGCTTCACTCAATTGCACCATAGTGTTGTCGATGAGAAAGCTGCTGCATGATCAGTTGGCCTTTCAAGTGGCTTCCTAAGTTAATACAGAAACTGTTACATAGCAATGATATAGACCTGACTGACTATTTGGGCTGGTAGTGGAAGCTGGGCTGTTGTCAGCCTGTAAAAGTTTAGTAGACCTCTCTTTATGGGACTGCACTGAGAACTTGGACTGTCCTTGTTGGAAGCAGCAGTCAGAGCTTGTTGCTGTCACACCTCTCTACATGAGGCAAAATGGAAAATGAGAAAGCTCTTACGTTACTAAACTGGGAACAACTTTATAATGTTTATACTCACATATAGCAATGAATACAGTATATTGTCAGAGAAAACAAAAGACATACACTTCACACACCAAAATAAATGTGTATGAATTGTGATACGTCTGCCAGCAACACCAGAAAATATCCAGGGCACCATCAGAGGGGGTGAAAGGGTACAAAGCTCCTTTGAGCAACATTAACAGCCCACAATATGCTCCACAGGCCCAGACTCTGGTGTTTAGACTATTTTTACGGCCTAACTACCTGTGTTTGCCTGCCACATATCCACATTACCCAACATCATATAGGAAGCTGAAGCATTTTTTAGGAAGTTCTAACATCTGGCAATGGCAAAGATACATAAATAGTGAGATCAGGGCTTAACTTTTAAATGTTCCAGGTCTTCTAATGTTACTGGATGAAGAGTTATGGGCGGGTGAATGATTGGGTGTAGATTACAGCAGCACCCTCATTATATGTAACTATAGTTTCTACTGCTCAGAGTACTGTACATACAGAAGGAGGCAGCACAGTATTACTTGAACCCTGTATGGGTCTTTTCTCTGAAGTGTTGAACTTGTCTCGCCTGTTTTGACTTGAACTCAGCCACTGCTGAAGACTGACTTCACTTTTTCCAACTTATATATTTTCAGTGATATATTTTTTTCTTTACCTGGTCTGATATCTTATATTTTCTCTGGTAGGCTGCAAAGAAAAGAAAAGTTAAATCATAAGTATAGTAAAGTTGTTGATTAGACAACATTCATGGATTCATTCATTGATTCTGAAGGATACAGTCTGGAGCTCTTACTGAGAGATATGCACATCCATTGATTATTTTAAAATGTTAGTTTTACATTTGTAGAGGACACATGCTCTGTTTACTTTCTTGTTTGGTTTGTACAACTGTATTTGCTTTGGTCTTAGTTGACTTCATGAAAGTAGTCTTGAGTACAGTCCCAAAAGAAGGTATAATCCCGCCACATTTTCTCCATGTGTTTCTCCCTCCCTTCCGCACTCTTATCTAAAAGAATAGTATATTGAATGCACCTGTAAGACAAATTAGCTCTAATAAAAAGAAAAAATACTCCTGCACACTGTCGGCACAAAATGTATTAATGAAGATGTGTTTTGGCCTTACTCTCCACAGGATGAGCAGGTATAGATAACAGAGGGATGTTTGTTTTGTCATCAACCTTTAGGTATTCAGGCATTTCTCTTGTGCAGCAAAGAACTTTATTTAATTGAGAACAGATTGCAGTATAAGGTAGATAATTACTGGACAATCGTAGGATTAATTTAGAACAGATGCTTGATGTGGGGGACAATGGCCATCACTGTAATAATAACAATAAGGCTTTGCAGTCAAGCACACCAAATTCAATAAATAGTTAATTTGGACTATTGTCAGTACAAAGGGTCAGCAGGACAGAGGCCAAGGCTGACTTCTTTCTAATAACGCTGGCTTGGCTCCTCAAAGAGCTTTACTGGCCACACCCTCATTTTGAACTTGATGAGAGTAGTGGTACGAGTCCAACATTGTTTCTGTTTTGGGTGGTGTTCTCAGCGCTGGTCAGTGGCCTGGTTTGGCCTCTGGGTGAGTATGGTGGGATTTCTCTCTGTTTCAGAAATTCTGAGGGGGCCAACATTGCAAGCATAGTGAGAATCCCATGGGGATTCAAGACTGAAGACTCAAACATAAGGCTTAGGATAATCGGGGCAAACAAGGAACGCGGTGCCCATTCACAAGCCCTCATGAAAATCCCTTATCGCATGGAATGGGCATGTCAGATTTTCCTACTGGGGTCAGCAAAGAGCCAGAGTTTGGCTGCCAGTAATATTAATGGCAGGGAAACTTCTGCTCTTGTTTCAACTGAGAGGTTAAGCAGTAGTCATGTCATTTTATCCATTGAGGCATACTGCGAAGATAATGGCAGTCGTATGATGTGGTGATACTTATTAATCATCGGTCATTTTACTTAGCTTGCCATTATACTATCACTCAACTGTGGAAGTTTAAATATGTTCATGGTAGTGTTAAAGTCAGCTGGGATTGGCTCCAGCCCCCTGCGACTCTGTACACAGGATAAGCGGTTGACGATGGATGGATGGATGGTAGTGTTAAATTAAGAGTGAAAAAACAGGAGGTGGTTTTTAGCATAATGTTGGCTTGTCTTGCTCGGCATAAACATTAAGTTTAAAATGAAATAAAAGCTGAAGCATAAACTGAATCTTTCAAGACATTGGATTAGCATTGTGCTGCACAGCCAAAAGAACAACACTGAGCTGGATTTGGCAGTACAGATCACCATCAAAGATAATGAAAGTAATAGTAAAGTGTGTGTGTGTGTGTGTGTGTGTGTGTGCGCACGCACGCACGCACGCACGCACGCACGCAGGCACGCAATGGAAAAGCTTAGGCTGAATGTTTGAGATATTTTATGTGTCAGTGTGTGTGGAGAAGATGAAATTAATTTCTGTGCCTCAGCTGTTGTGTTTAGTCTCTCACATTCCCCAGAATTCAGAACCATGGCTTCTGTCTCTATGTTGGACTGCCGTCATAAATTAAAGTTTTGCTTCTCCAGGATTTCACATAAGGTGACGATTTGCACAAGTGCTGAGTGAAATGTCCAATATAATGAAGGAATAATAATGAAAAATTAGAGGAGATTTCACCTAAGTGGACTACTGCACTAAGAGGGAAGGAAGCACAGCAGACACACAAATAAAATATGAAATAAGGCATGAAAGTTGTTTGGAGAATTCTGTAATACAATGTAGTTCTACTTCATTGTGCTTTTAGTCATCAGCTGCTGTATGTCAAACTCATTTTGCTCACTTTTCACCACCATTTGTATAAAGCAGCATTTGTTTCCTGTTTGCAAATTCATATAAAAATGTGTGCTATAGTTTGTATTCTATTCTGCTTCTTTTGGGATCTTCTATTCATTTCAGAAATTATATGACTCACTTTGTCATGATGATAAAAAACATCTAAAAAGAGGAAACTTGGTTTTAGACTCTCACATTTTAAGTAAATATGTTAAAACATGTTGAATTACCATGAAACAAAACAGCCCCTAGGTGCAATAAAATAGTGTAGGCTTAAATACATGATGAAATAAACTTCAACCTTGAAACATGAACCTGATAAGCATGACAATGTTTCTGGTTTGCTATGCTTATTCTTTTTTCAGTGTTATCTTTGGGATAGATATGAGCGGAGCGAGCCAAGCAACAATATAAAGCAGGATTTATACGTTGTGGAAGGAAAGAGAGGGATGAGATCTCCTGGGGTGAACTGGATTTATAGGCCGCTGTCTTTTACCCCTACACAGGGATTGTTATCCTGTTTAATGCACAGAAGTTTATTATTTAAAGGAGTGCATGATGACTTGGAGTGCAGAGTCATGCAACATTTTCACCTGTTGATAAAATGTTGTACTAAAAGAGGCTGTTTTGTAGGACAATGTCGTGGACAATATGGCAAGTCAGTGAAATGTGCATGTCAGTGAAATGTGCATGAAAGGTTTCACAGTCAAAATGATGGTCGTGTGATCTCAGCAGGAGCCCATAGGGATGCTGTAGTGCTGAAGTTCCTGGTTAACGATGGGACCACAGTTGTATCAATAAATAAAGCTGATCTCACCTCCTATTCCCCTCAATTTATCATCCTTTTTCCCTTATTGTCTTAATGCACAATCTTTTCCTTGTTTAGTCCTTTTTGTTGTCCGTCCTCGCTGTACGGCTGCTTTGGCTGTCTTCTCAGTCCTCCCAACTGTTTCTGCTGCTTCAAAAACATGGAGGGCATCAAAGGCTTTGGCCCCAAGTGGCCTCTTCCTCTCATCCCTGTGCTCCCCTTCTTTTCTGTCTTTTAGTCTTCACTGTTTCAGCTCTGTTGTTCCTCCCCTCATGTGCAAGTGATTAGACGACAGGGTCGAAGGAAAACACAGGCTTTGTTTTCTAGGCAGCGGGCACGCTCGGAATTCCAGTGGATTTACAGCAGTTCCCTCAGATCCTAACTGGTTAAATGGGACTCTGGAGAACCTTCCTGCTATCTGCTAACACCATCCAGGTCACTCCTTTCCTTTGTTCTTCTTCCTGCTTGTCTACAATATTCTCCTTTTAATCTCCTAGTTTTTTCCCCCAGTATTTTTTTCCAGTCATAATTTTCTTTTCCTTACCTCCTCTCCTGTCCTCTCCTAGACAGAGGAGATGTGATACAAAGGTCTATTCATAGTCTGAGTGACTGCTCATTTTCTCCTCTCTACCCAGCTGTCTTGCCTCACTGTCACTCTGATTCTAATGAAAGGTCAGGTAGTCATGGAGGGTACAGTTGCTGCTATTGTGCCTTTTAGAAGCAATTCTTATGTCTGCTGTTTTGTCATCTGCTCTGACAGCAAAAACAGAGCACCGAGGGTCTTAACATGTAGTGGTTTGTCCTTGCAGTGACCTTGACAAATATTGAATTCTTGGTCCAGCTGGACAGCTTTGGGGTTGTTGCAGGGACCTTATGGGGCCCACCAACTAAATGAAGAAGAGTTGAATGCTCTTATTTGACATACATAATATTACTACAGTGACTTAAGTGAGACTTCACATGCATTGCTTTCCATTCTTTGTCAGATTAGATTAAAAACATGTTGCAGATGCTTTCCATGTTAATGTGAATGAGCATGGAATCATTTAAGTGTGCAGCGCAAAACTGACAAATACATGGATAGAGACTGATGTACAGAGATTAAACAAGACTTATAGGCTACAGCCTGCTAGCAGCAATGTTAGGCTATACTAAATGATAACGTCAGCATGCTAACATAATCAGAATGACAATGCAAACATGCTGATGTTTAGCAGGTATAATGTTCACCTTGTTCAACATTTTGATTTGGGGAGTTGGCATGCTAACATTTGCTTATTAACACTGAACACAGTACGGCTGACCCTAATGGGAATGCCATTTGTTTGTATTTGGTCATAAACCAGTACAAGTATGATGATGTTGCAAGATGGAAAGGATCACCAAAATTGCTGCTATTCATCGTGAGGACATAAATGTATGTACCAAATGTCATAACAATCCATCCAATAGTTGATGACACATTTTACTCAAAACCTAATCTGAACCTCATTATGGCACTGAAGGAAAAGTGAGGTGATGACCGTAGTCATTAGTATACATCGACTGTGAATCACGAATGTATGTACAACATTTTATGCCGATACATACAGTAGATTTAGAGATTTCTCACTGAATAAGTAAAACAATGACCTAGCTGGAGGTGCAAGGATTCATTCTCAGGGGACCATGAATGTCTGTACAAAACATTGTGGCAATCCATCAAATATGCATTGCGATCTTTATGCTGCAGACTGAATATAGCATGGCTAAAAATGCAAATAATGTAACAGCTCCGAAATATCAGCTTTAGAGGAACAGCCTTGAAAGAAAAAAACATTTTATGTTAATAGGCCCGGGGGTTGTGGAATTTATTACCTTTATAGAAACATGAAGCAAACATCACAAAAATCTTGAGGTTTTCATCAGGCAACAGTGATATGCTTTGGAACAGACCGCCACGTGCACAGACAGCCCCACTTACCAGACCTAAGGCATGCTACACCAATAGTAGAGTGCCAGCCAGAATAGCAATTTCTCTCAAAAACAATCAAAGTAAGTGAAGTGTGGATCATAGAGTCCCTCTGGCATGCCTGTGTGTTGCCTGGAGAGTAATGAAAGAATGTAAAAGAGCCTGAGCTCAAATCACGCTCCAGTCAAACAAAGGAGGAGTAATAAGGCATTTTTGAGAGCAGGAAAACTGTGAGCCTGCAAGTGATTTAAATCAGGGGGCTGACAATACAGTGTGGTGTATATTATTGTGAATTTGTGTGCGTATGTGTGTGTTGGCTTCCATAGTTTGAGTATGCGGTTGTATTCATCACAAGGGGAGGAATGTAGGCTCTGTTATCCGAAAAGATTTGTGTGAGTGAGCTTGTGTGTGTTTGTATCTTTGCAAGTACTTGTTTCACAGTCATTTCACTGCATTATATGGTTTCTTAGACCTGGTTGGGAGGTTATATGTGAGCAGGACTGGACTGGGACAAAAAATCGGCCCTGGCATTTTTGGCCCACCAAAATCGGTCGGACAAAACTCCTAGCTCATGAGATTTGACACTGCACAATAGTGGGGCCATGACAACAAGACAGCAATATATTTTAATAGGTTTAGTATTTGGGAAAAAAATGTATTGACTAAATAGGTGACAGGGGTGTCTGGGGGTCTTCCCCCAGAAGATTTTAAACATTAAACACTTAATTTCCTGCATTCTGGAGACATACTTGCTACCTTGTTATGCCATTTGTCAAACAGAACCCTATCATTGAGCTACATTTTAATTATTAAATATCATAGGCTATTAAATACATTTATTATGATTTTTGTTTTTACTACTGATAATAAATAAATTTTAAAAAAGATTTAAGAGGGGGTGTGGGGGTCCTCCCCCTGAAAAATTTGGGCTTTAAATACTTAATTTCCTGCATTCTGGTGGATTTTTCTGCATCAATTCATTGAGGAAATGTCTTTATTTATATAAAAGGAAACACAAAAAGGTGACAATTCAAAAAATAAATGTATAGTGCTGTAAGGCTCTCAGGTATTCTGTATTGCTGTCAAATATTTGCAGAATAACAGGTCAGGTGTGTCATGTTGTTCTCTCACTACTTTGTGGCGGACTATTAACCGTTTGTGTAGCAAGTAAATTGACTAGACACTTACCGACAACATTTATATTTAAATGTTTTTATTACAATTTTGCTCGGGAGAAATTAGTAGTCGCTGACAAGCCCCAATGCGCTAGCTCTCTCTCTCTCTCTCTCTAAATGCAGGCAGGCACTAACAGCGGGGGGTCACGTTACTTGAACTTCAAACAAAATGTAGCAATAGTATTGCGAGTAGCCCCCGCTCTCCGAAGAGCTGCGAGACACGCTGCGTGATGAGGATTATTGCATATTAGCGTAATATGGAAAATATTTTTTATGTTGTTGTTGAGTTACATTGGGGGCTACTGTCAGAACAATCGGGGCTGTTGGTGGGTAGCCTACATGTCCCCAGCGTCCCCAGTGTAAATGACCCTCCCTCCCTGCTCCCTCCCTACAGGTTGAGCTACTCATGCTTACCGCTTCACCTCCACTGTCCTCCTGCTCACTCTCTCACTCAGCTCTCACTCGCTAACATAGCCTCCTCCTCTGCTCGTCAGCGGCCACAGCTCTCCCTTACTCCTTCAAGTGCCTGTGCCTGCTCTACGCAGGGTACTGCAGCTGATGTTGAAGCTACAGCAGCCTAGTGTTGTGTCGTTCAAAGAACGTTTCGTTCATAAGACCTAATCGTGTGTATGACTCGGGAAGAACGGGTTGCCTCAGTGAGTGATTCGTTCATTTTCACGCATGCGTGAAGGATCTTGGACTCTTACTTTCACTCATCACACGGCAGCTGCCTGGGCTCCATCAGCACAGGAAACAGAATTGATTAGTTCATGACTCTCAACTGTGGGTCTCTAGGTCTGAGTCATTCATTTATCACGTGACAGCTACTGTGGAGCAGGAATGAACGACTAGTTCAGCGCTCACATGGGTCCTCCTCAGTCTTTTGTTGACTCGGCAGGCTGAGTGACTGCCTGCGCCGGAGAATGAGAGGCAGGTCGGCTGTCGGGTAACAGTCACTGGACTGACATTATATCTAATATCTATTTTGTGACATTTAATAAAGCATAACGTTATTACAGCGCACTTATGTTGTGCTAAGTTATAGTTTTAACACAGCCGCAGTAACTTTAGTCCTGCTAGTGTTTAACATTACAGCTAACAGCTGATGAGAGTTGTTCTGGATCCGCTCCACTTCAGAGCCCTGACAGAGTTCTACCGGGAGCCGAATTACCTCCAAGGTCATCTCCTCTCCAAAACAAACAGACCCGGTCATTAAAACATTTAAACACAGCCACGTAGCAACGTTAGAGTTGGCCCTGTAAACAGCTAACAGCTGATCCAGTACTGCCAAAGAACGCAACGTAACCTTTCCTTTTTATTTACCAACAGAGCCGTGCTGTTGTTTCACTGCTCCTGACTGGTAAACAACCTGCAGTGTTTGAGAGCGATGAGCTCATGTGTGTTTCTCTGTCTTCAGAATCCAGACCTGATGTGGCCCATTCTGCGTCCAGACCTGCTGCGTTTATATGTGTTTATTTCTCTGTTCCTCTCTCTGTGCTGGAGTTCTTTAAGAACTTGGTGGCTTGATCCAGATTATTATTAAATTGGTTGAATTTTAATAAGAGTGTGTTAATCATATAGTGTATCAAGCTTATTACTTCAATATATTTACTGCAAATCTGATATTAATATTTTACTCATGGATAGGGACGTTAGGCTACTGTATGAATGAGCACTTCAGAGATAATGATAGTAATTATATACATAAGCCTTTATATGGATGGATATGGAATAAGATTGTGAAAATGGAAGGATTTAGCCGGAGTAGTGGTGATTACATTTTGACAACATATATTTCTGTGGTTTTTACATGGTTTGAATTTGGTGTGGGCCCAGGGGGGTTTATATAATGATGATATACAGTAATCAAGAGGTGAATTTGTGCATTATACTTTGTCAAATAAAGCAAGCCAGGCAGCCTTTCGTGTTTGAGAACGGCGCTGTTTTTTAATCGCCCACTAGAAGGCTGCAGCACCACAATAAGCAGCCTAGTTCAAATGAACGAAATGTCTCAAAAAAAGATTAGTTCATTTTAATGAACGAGATTTGAGTGAACGAGTCTGTCAAAAGACTCGAACTTGCCATCACTACAGCAGCCCCGGTAGCAAACATATCTGTTGTTTTTGCGCATTTGGCAGACTCCGTCTGAAGATTGTTTTTTGGGGGGGGGCATGACGCAAGAAACAGAGAGCAGAGGAGGTGGGGGCTAGTAAGAGATGTGATTGGGACGGCCTAGTGTCAGTATAGAAAATCACCCTATCGGCTACTGTCCATGCTTTACGGGCCGGTTGTTGGCCCATTTTTTAAAAAACAGTTATATAAATAAATAATAAACACTGGCCCCCCGGCATGCCAGATTACCAATCCAGCCCAGTATGTGAGTACACAGTCATGGAAACTCTGCCCTCTATCTGAGCACAGTTGCAACTGGAACGGTCAGTTGGTGAAATCTGACAAGTGAACAGTTTTCAGATTTCAGTTTAATTCTATACAGTGTCATCACTTCACATGTAGAAATGATACCATTATCTATTGGTTTATGTTGTAGATAGGGATGTATGCATTGGGCTATGCAGAAAACTGAAAGCTGACTGACTTCACTATTTAACCTATTGGTTTCATTTTCATCATTACAGGGCATAGAAGTACAAGCAGTTTTCTTGGCTGTGTCTGGAGATTTAATATATCAGCCTACAACAATGTTAATTGCAATGTGTTTATGTGAAACCAATTACAGTTCAATGTTGAATTTAAAAGTTTTGATAGGCAATATTGTATTCTTTTCTTTCCATAGTATATTATAGTGAATCTTTGTATGTACTTCAATGTGTGTCTTATGTGAGAGGTTAGTGAGGTTTTACCTTTGAGTACTGTACAGGTCTTTAGTCAGGATGGTAAAGGAGCTTAAGATTGTGTCAACTGTTTATTTGACTTTGAACAGGGTCCATTAGGAAAGTGTAAAAGCGTTATAGAGCTAAACCAGGGGCTATTACTCTGTTGTTGCCTTTGTGACAATATGCAGTCCTTTTTTGGAAGATTCAAACATTTGTTTTAGATTTTTCTAAAAAAAAATCTTCATATTGAGTTGGGCAAAGTTTGATTTGGCACTGATTGCTGTACAACCTCCCCCGGTTCTTATGGAACCTGACTCTGTTAATGCCAGTGCAAAGGGAATGAATGTTTGCTCCCGATGTAGATTTCTCATCTCATGTCACTTGATTCCATCTACAGCTTAACACAATGTGCTGCAAATTAGTTTCATTCCAATACACAATATCAAAGTCACACCCACTTTTACAAACCAGTCAATAACCATAATTATGTTTATACATCTTACAAAGGGCTTTACAGGCATTGAAAATAGACAAACAAGTTACCATAGCAGTGAATTATAGCAAACGTATACCTTTGTAGCAGCTATCTTAATCCTTGTATGTATTTAAAGTTTTTTATCTTCTCATTAGTAACACATCATAAAACATCTTTGTGAAGATGATATGCTTTTTACTGTTTTGTCTCTGCGTATTAATGCTTAACAAAAAATTTAAACTGTCTATTTTAATTGATGACTGAGTAATGTAACAGCTCACTCTCATACATGGCTGCAGTAATGTATCATAAACCTTTGCTTTTTCACATTGCCATTCCTGGTGAATCCAAAAGTAAACACACTAAGTAAACACGCTAAGCAGCGCACATGCAAACCTTCTAGCTGCAGACACTGAGTTCATATCAAGCATGGGGCCTTAAGTAGATATCAGAGTATTATCTTAAAAACATCATCATGCTAATATTGTGAATTGTATTATGTAAGCCAAAATTGAAAATTAGATTAGATGTGTTAATTGTAGATATATGGAAATCATATTTAGATTCATGTGATATTGGTCTTAGAAAGAGGGATTTAGGTTCTGTCTAGTGATGTTCTTCTACTTTCTCATTTTTGGTGGATCTCTGTGTGGCTTTGAGCTACATTTAAACTTAACCTCTCAAATTCCTTGTCAGTACCAGAAACAAGCCTTTGAAATGTTACTGGTGGGTCCTAAATTCCTAGTAAGTCTGACAGCTGAGAAAGCTGATTTGACTCATAGTAGAAACAGCAGGAAGAGCTGAATGCCCCAGTTTTTTCAGCATGCTGCCAGCCAGAGCACCGTCCAGTATAATCACATTTAGTTTCCCATTGAGAGAGACTTGTGAAGGCCTTGAGTATATCAAAATGTGTTGAGACACTTCATCAATATATCACGGCCTTTCCATACAAAGTGATGACAGGTGCACATTAAGAAATAGTTGTTAAGTCCAGCTGGTCTGCAGGTCTTTGTGAAGCAGCACATTGACAACATTTTCCTTCACTCTCTAGTCAGTTTTACTGTTTGTTTGGTTTTCTTTGGGGGGGGGGGGTAATTAACTCCACACCTTTTTGTTTCTCCACCACCTCCCCAGTTATTTCTCTCTCAACCACTGTTGATTGTCATCTACAATACAACATGAAACTGAATGACTCGTTCCAAAATGAACAAATTCTCCTGCAGATTTTTTATCTTCTTGCTTCTCTCTCCACCTGGCTGTCACATTTTCTGATATTAAAGGAAAACGAAACACACTGTACGGTCTCTTTACTACATGAAAACACTTAGTGAAAAAGGACTGCGTCTGTCTCCTTTTTAAAATCTGGGAATGACCTGGTGTGTTGGAGTCTGGTGATTGTCAGCCGTGGCTGCTCAGTTCAAAGGCTTTATGCTGTATAATAATAGGCAGACAGACGAAGCTAACAGAGCCCATCCACCAGATGTGGAGTCTGACACACTCCAGTGTCTGTGCTGTCTGTCTGCGGCCTGCAGCTATACAATACACACACTGACAAGCAGGCAACATACATATACACACAGACACAACACAGTAGAATTAATAGGAAATCTCTATATCATCATAAAGAGCTTAGTTCTTCATAGCTCATTTTTCTGCCTCTATTTCTGTCTTTTTTTCTTTCTCCCTGCCACTGACCATTTCACAATCTATCAACCTAACATCCAATGTCTGGGTTCAGTTTATCCCCTAAATGGGTTCTTCCACCTTAAGCATCAGTTTTACGCCTTTCATAAAGCAGCTAAGGAAGCTGTGAAATAATTCTGACATAGCAGAACTGTGTGCGTCATTAGACTCCAACTGTATCATCAAAGACTTGGATAGAATTGGGAAAATTCCTTCATCTTTGTCCTAAACTCATGAAATATTGTTTTGTTCTCTCACAAACTATGCAGTTGCTTTGATCCAAAGTATTTTTGTGTCCACATTTGTCACTGCGGATCTTAAATGAGTGGACTTTCAGTAGCTTAGCAGCCCATTTTTCAACCTCTGTTTCTCTCTGTCTTTTGAAGAGGAGGGAGGATTGTTTATGTTAGCTTAAACCAGACCTGAGCCCATCATGGCTTTATTGCTTTGAAAAGGACCCAGGACACTGTATATAGTATGCTGGACTTGGAGAAAAACCATGGTAATGAAGTAAAACTACGCATGGGCAGGCTCTTTTCTTGCACAGAGAGCAGAGGGAAAGTGACAAGGCAGAGCAGAGAAAAGGACAGAGGATACTACAGTTTTATGAGTTCCGATCCACCAAATGAAGCACCATGATAACATCAGGGCCCAATGATATTACTGTAAACATATTCCATATGCTCTTACTGTCTCCAGCTCCATCTCCTTCATTTCTCCTCTATGCCTGTCTCGCCCCATCTCTTTTGATTTCCTTTTTTTGCCTTTTTCTCACTCCTTGTCTCTCTTCCCCCTTCTCTCCTGCCCGCTTGTTGTTTTATTGAGGAATGCTCCACCGAGGAGACCATTTGATCTTAGTGCTGCTGTGACCTAAAGATGGAGGGAGGGATGGAGGAGTTTAAGACTGCATGTGTCCCCAATTACACCGCTGAGATGGCTGCTTCACTCAGCGACTGGTGGACGGAAAAGAGACGCCTAATCAAGGCCAGAGTACCCTAGCCTACTGCCAATTCTAACACATACATAGACACTGCACATGCATGACTGTAACACACTCACACAAGCTGACAGGAGCCTTCACTAGCTCACCACATTTGAAAGCTTATATTGCACACATTTTGTCGGCACACCCTTTCTCTTCCCTCCACAGCAGTCTCATAAAAATCGATTATAAATAATAGACATGACGCCATGTTACTGACACTAGTGTTCTTTTTGATGCAAACTAGCTAATGCACTCTTATCAGCAGGAAACCATTCTGGCATTTAGAGTCACTTTTTCCCTCTAACATACTGTATAGTTATGATAATGTTCATATATTCTTATAATTCCCCATAAAACTGAGCATATTTCCTCATAATTATCAAATTAAATTAAGTTTTGACTGTACATCTATGGTAATGGATGTAAAGTCTGTAAAAAAGCAGTAAAAACACAAGCATGGGTTCAAAGGTCTGGCACATTGATGAGAAGTAGGGAGCAGAAATAACATATGAAGGTGCATAGCAGGCTGCGGGATCCTGCACTCAGAGGGATCTAACAGTTTTTCATCTCCACAACCTGGGAGATTCTGAACAGGAAATGAGCTAATACAATAGAGATCTTTGTGCCCGTAGTACTCCTTTAACACCTCTCTCTTTTCTGCGCCGCCATCTGTCTATCCTCCTTTCCATCGTCTGGGGTGGAGGTGGATCAGTTATGAAGTGTGTGTTTGAAAGAACAGGGTTTATGGAAGCTGAGGTGAGACTGTGTTTGGAGAAGCAAGCTGGGATGCTTTACAAGGTGTGCTTAGTCAGCCCCCACACCAGTCATCTGGTGAAATGAGATGGAAATTACAACAAGCTTTGGAAATGTGAGAAGAACTGTGATCATCTTTGTCTCTTGTGGCAGATTTCATGTCTCTCTCTGGCACTCTTACTCTTTTATGTATTTTTGCCCACTTTAATAATATCCAGGCTTTCTAAATCCCTCAGCCATCCCCACCCACTCTACTTTTTTTCTCCATATTCAATCCACAAAGATGACTCTGAGTGGAAGTGTTTTCATATTCAGCACACAGTTGCAGCTATTGGAAAACTATGTCAAAGAAAGCGAGATCAGGCATGAAGTTCCTCCCAGCATGGTTATTTGTTTGGAACTGTATCTATGAGGCTTCATGCATCACTAATCACCCTCATAATAAATTGTTCTTGGTGCAAATTACAAATGAAGAGACAAACTTTAACTTTACTAAAACAAGATTATTTCCACTATGGGTTTCACTAGATGTATCCCTATCATTCACTAATAAATAATTTAAATGTATACACCCATATGCCTTATAGACCCCCCCCCCCTTTCTTAGGAATGTGAAACCAGATTCACGTACATTTTAACCAGTTTTTTTTCACGGTGATTTTCTCCTTCAGATTGGAATTCAGGTCTCTGGTATCTTTTTCCATGCTGGTCTTTTCATCCCTCTGTGTATATTTTTCTTCACACTTTATTCTACTTTTCCTCCTCACACACTGATGACTCTTTCATTCAGTTTCTCAAAAATCTTCCAGTCTTTTTCCATTCAGCAAGTTTCCCACAACGTCAAATTTACCATATATCATCAACACAGTTTTCATCACTTACACTTTGTCTTGTCTTTTCCACTTTGGTTCTTCTTTCACATATTGTTGCCCTCTTTTTCCCCCAAACTGAGGCAGATCCAGAGCAGGTGTCCCCAGCCCCCCTCCCTCTTCCTAATATTAGAGATTGGTCGAAGGAGAATTGGAAATCGGGACTTCTTTCTCTACAACAGACACATTGTGTATATACACACAAAACAATTTTAGTCCATCTGGTTCTTCACTTATTAGGGCAGAAAATAAATTTTATTATAAGAAAATCCCTTTTGACAAATCCTTCCCATTAAGGGAGCCTTTTGGGCCCCTAAATCACCCAAATCCTCCCACATTTTTATTTATGTTTAATTTACAATTTTAATGTGATCAGGAAATTAAATACTTGTGCACTGTTCAGTGGAAAACTCAAAATTCTCTGCAAGCTGAAACACAATTTCAATTTACATTTCACTGCATATAGATGCAAAATATGTTGAAAAAAATGATTGACAGAACCGGATTCTGGACTGGCTTTTAACAGTCGAAATGAAACTGTTTGTGCTTTTACAAAACATATTTAATACAAAAGTTAAATAAAGCTTTGTCTTTCTGGTGGCAATAATATTCAAGTAGTTTTCGTAAAATGTATTTTATTATCTCAGTTTTGAGTAAAAATGTTGGTGATATGCCAACACTGTAACCTTTATTGCAGAGGGCAGGTCATTAAAAGAGTGAAGATCTACAATTAGTCTTACATGAGATTTTTTTATGGGAAAACCAGAAAATACCATCTGAACTACAGCCAGTTCCCTGACTTTTTTTATTGGTCTGTATTATTATTATTATAGATGCCAGTGTTGTATGTATGTATGTATGTACAAAATTGACAGGATAGGAGAGTTTAGTCTTGTGTTTCAGCCATAGATTAAGATTCTGGGTTGGATCATGTAAAACCATGCTGAAACAAGTGACTGTTTTATAAACTTAAAGTCACAGCATTGCTGGTATGTCACATTACCATTATTTTTTCATGAGATGAACATTTACCACTGAATGAAACCACTCTGTTTGTCGCACACAACGGTAGCCTAAATGACTCATTATATGATCCTGACCAAACATTGTAGATAAATCGCAAAATTTAGAACTCAGACTTAATGTGGAGAAACTTCTAGGAGTAACATCGGCTCTACTATCGTGAATATATTTTCCTTTATCCAGTTTTTACTTTTCAACATTTACAACCTGAACTAGGGTTGAGGGTTCATTTTGAATGCATGTCATATCTTGAATGAATACCATCAACTTGTTAAATAAATCTTGTCAACCACTGTTCGTATATTTTCATCATCATACTTTATCAGCATTTATGAAATATATGCGAAATCAGTTGGTATGTGAAAAGGCTCCAATTCCCTGACTCTAAATCTAAAGTTTTTTTTTTTGCGGCAGCAGAGAGTGTTTTGCACAGTGTGGGTTTGTCTCTGGCTTGTCTTCAGCTCTCTCTTTGGGGACACAAAGCTCTCACTTCTCTTTCCCACCACTCATCTCTCCCATCATTTCTTTTCCTCTCTTCCAACCTTCTGTCTTCCTCATTAGCCGGCTACCTTTTCCTCTTGACAAGTGGAGGAATGCTGGTGCTTATTTTCTTAACCTGGGATGAGGAGAGCATCTATGTGATTGACAGGGAAGCGTGCTGGAAAGGCTCAGTGGTTCTCTGTTTGCCTCTGAGTCTTGCTGTTGGCAGCCCAGACTTTGTCTCCAGTATAGAGCTGGAAAACCAAAGATTAAGAATAACACAGGACGTTTTTACTGGAATGAATATTTCTTTAGCGCTCATGGTGTTTCTTTCTTGCTTTCATCTCTCTCTGTCTTTGTCTCAATAGCATATCTCCCTGTCTCTTATTTCTTCCACGACATGTTCTGTGTTTGTCTCTATTTAAATGTCTTCCTCTTTCCCTGTCTAACTTTCTCTCTGGCCTGGAGTCATATTTCTTGTGGCTGAGTCTATTCTACAATGTCAATCATTGAGAGCTGACTGAGAGTCATGCGTTGATGGAGACATGATGTCTCACAGTCAGTTTCCCAGAAACATCCAAAAATTATTCAGACAATGTATCTGCGCAATCAGAAGCCAGCAATCAGTGGCCCGTTATAATAATAATAATAATAATAATAATAATAACTGTCGTAGTAAAGAGAATGTGCAAAGTTCTTAGTGGAAAACATCTACAGAGCTTAAAAAGCAAAAAAAGACTTTTTGTTTTACTTATATGATTGATAATACAATTATCTTAATTATGTTTGTAAATGCAAACAGAGAAATATGCAGATGTGTACCAACTTGCATTATTTGATATATATATGTGTGATTTTGCATATTTGTGTGTATTTTAAATTCATTCATGCTTTGAGAGTCAAAGCAACCATGACTATGGCCTGATGGAACACAGACCAGCAGTATTCTGGCTAATATGATGATATTTTCCAAATGACATCATCATTGTGCTTAATGTGTCATTTAAACCCAACTTGTTGTTCACGCTCTGTTTCATTTATAGTATCTGGCCTAAATACTGTCATTGATTTAGGCTGGCCTGCCAACACTTTTCAGTCATTATACGTTCTGCAGACAAGGCGAGTGAGGAAATACCAACAGACGTAAAGACTGGTTATAGAATGATACCCAGCTCAACTGTAGTCATATGACGTCTAAATCTGAGTCACGTTTGAAATCCAGCAGCATTATCCTGGCGTTCCCAGATTCCATCTGCTGGGGCCTCTCCCTTTGAATTTGTCATCCTTGAGGAATCTGGGAATGCCGCAGTGAGATTGAGTGTGTATTTGTCCCTGGCTGCACCTGAGTGCACACGCACACACGCACACACACACAATTTTGTCCAGCACACAAGCACAGGCAGGCATGCAACATGGCATGTGTCTTATCCACACCATTCACTCTGTTGGCACACATGATACTCTATTTATAGAAAAGTCACATACATAAAGCCATGCGAGATGACTATACCACACAGACAGACTGACTGACTTCGGTTTTAGGTCTTAAATCTTACATTCCACACCTGACCCATGCCACAGAGGGATCTCAACATGGACATAACATTAATGTGCACTATATTCACATCATTAAATGTTATGCTCTGTCTGCACAATACACTGAAGTAGCACATCCTCTGCAGTAAAGTGACACACTAACATGCAGGTGTGATGACTCTATTCACATTCCACAGACAGACAAACAGACAGACGGCTACCTCTGCGGATTACGTCAAGGTCTCAGGGCTCAGTCTAACTGCTTGGAAGTGATCAGGTTTTCCAGAAAGCTGAGCGCTTACACACTCATACTCACACGCACACACTTGTGCTGGATCTGTCAGGTGAAAACAGATGAGCTGCACAGTAGGTGGCAACATGCTTGTGCACATCCCTCGCTAGTCAGCTTACACCATTGGTAACTGGAGCCGAGGGGAGCCTCGCCCAAAATGGGCTAACCAGGCCTTATATATATATCATTGTGGTTTCCATTGCAGAGTCTCACAGGGACAGCAGGGGCTTGTGCATCAGCCTGTTTAACCTTTGAGTAGTTAGGACCAAACAGGGCAAGGCAGGGTGTTAGTGGAGCACCGAATAAAGTTACTCTGGTTCTTTAAAGATTCTGTCATGACGAAACAGACAAATATGTAAGATGGACTATAGGTTAATATGAGCTAAGGTGCATAACACATAGCCAGCCTTACCCTGCGATGGAGGTGTGTGAATGTACCTTCACTGTACATAAATCCCAATCCCAATAGTCTTAAATTCATTCCCAAGCTCCATCCCTCTGTCAAGTTTGCTTGCTGTTTGTTTGCTTGGGTTTCTTTGGCACAGGTTTCCTCCCATATTTCAAAAATATGCAAGAAGTCTGGTGGACTGGAAACTTTAATCTACGCATGGGTACAAATGAATGAGCGCTAAAGCTAGTCTACTGTGTGTGGCTGAATCAATATCACAATAGTAATTGAGAGTATTTTATAGATTTGTTCCCAATTCCCGTGTATCTATCTAGCTATGGCAAAGATATGCACATTCACCCCCTAAAATGAGCAAACTGATGCTAAGTTCAGTTAACTTTGTCCCACCCATTGGACAAAACTTTACACATAAAACAATAACTTTTAATTTTACTCCATTTTGATGAGACTGATTAGTTTTTAAATTAGAATTTGCTTGGAATGTTCTTAATTGAAAGAAAAATCACTATCACTTTATTATCATATGATTCTACTGAAGGTCGATTGGAAGTAAATAAATGATAATACTGAGTTATGTCCAGCCCTTGTGTGAGTTAATTGAGATCCTAATAAAGTACAAAGGTTACAGTACTAGAGTAGCCTTCATACTGTACTAGATTTTCAGGATACAGTATGACCTGGCATTGGTAAATGTCATTAAGCGTTGCGAGGGAGAGGCGCTACTCTTGTGTAGCATAGAACTACTGTAGGGTTACAGTACATGTAGTGGGAGCACTATCCCCCCATTTGTGTGGCTAATGGAGTGGTGGTGGAGATTGGGAGATGAAATTAAACTATTGGTATAGATTAGAAAATCTCATTTTGCTTGTCACTTCCATAGAGGCCAGATGACAGTCTGCTTCAGACTGGGTGGTTATAATGATTCAGTGTCTTTTTCTTAAGGACTTCACCCTGCTATCCACTCAGCCATGCTCTCCACCACGGACTGAGGAATGCTGGGTAGTGACAGTTGTTGGTGTGAGTGATGCTGTGAGATAATTTTCAGCGAAGTGACAAGCTGCTGTTAAAAGGAATCTTCTCACCACTTGTTGGTCTGTGTCAGCTTTTAGCTTATTCTTGGTGTACTCAGGTTTCCTCTGAAGTAGCTCTGCAGCAATGTAAAAACCCAAAGTGGTTCAGATTAAATGTTCGATAGGTTTATGCTACAATACAGCTACATATTCAAACCTGTGTCTCGGGAACAAATGTATTTAAAAAAATAAAGATACATTTTTACAAAGCTAAGACTTGAGAACCCTTTTTTATAGGTTTACGTGCTCCCTCAAAATGCTAGCGTCTTTGAACAATGTCTCCAGAAAGTACAAGCTCCATAATATTTTTAAAAATATTTTGTATGTGCAAGTTTTACAAAAGAGCCAGTTTCCCCCAACATTTGTTGAGATTTATTTGTGATCAAGCCAAACTATAATTCCAAATACAATACAGCCTTCCAAAGCATGTAGTATAAGCTGCATAAAACCTCCTCCCTGCTCAGCTCTGTGTGATTTTGAAGGGTAAGTTATTTTTAATTGTTTCATGTTAAAGCACATGTCTATAGCAACTTGAGCTCTTTATTTCTCTTGTCTATTGTTCTAATCCAAAAAGAGCCTTGTCACGCAGCCTCCTGTCATCTACCCTGCTCACATCTCTCTACCCCTTTCAGCCCCCCCCCCCCCCCCCCCCCCCTTTCTCACCCCCTTCTGTGGTCTTATAAGGTTACAGAACAGAACTTTCTGAGGCAATACAGGACTGTGTGTGTGTGTGTGTGTGTTAGTGAGTACTGTGTTCTTTGGTCCATGATGTCCTCAGGTGAACACTCTCAGTCCCTAAACTGGGCCTGCTTTTATTCCTCTTTATGCTCCAGTTGAGCCTGGGAACAAACACCTGCACACACACACACACACGCAGGTGCAGCTATTCAAGCTTACACACACACATGCAAAGTTACACATCGGCTATGTCCGAAGTCACTCTCTATTTACTAGATAGTGATTAGTACTAACTATTTTAGGGTTTAATACAGTTTTGGTAGTTTTGGCATTATTTGTATTTGTAATAAAAACATCTTACTTACCAAGTCGGGAACACATTGACACGCCTAAAAAGAAGTCAAAGGGCAAGAAACACAAGAATTCAAACTCATTTTAATCAAACCCTCAAATTTAGTTGGAACAGAAAATAAAGGCAAACAGTGAAGTTATTTCCCAAACAGTCAACAGTATGTTGTACATCTACCACAGGTTACGGACTAACTTCCTGGTACATTTTTTTATCTACTTTACTTGCCACAGTTGTGTACACACTAAATGTTCCTGTGCAAAAGTTGAGTTAATTATGGAAATGATGCCCTCACTTTCTATCTCGCCTTCATATAAAGTGTTTTTCAGATAATTGGGCTGATCGCTTGGCTTTACAACATGTCAAATCATGTTGTAACTGTTTGCATTTCCTGCCCAGATCTCAGCATTACTTTGGCAACGACAATGTTATCAAATCTTGTAGAAATGGTCAAAACTACGGAAATAAGAACCAAGTTGTAATGAACTGGTATTTCAGTCAGTAGAATTACCATCTACCTACATATTTCCTGTATCCTCATCTGTCCATTGACTCTATGATGCCCTTGTATGACCAGGTTATTTACACAATGACATTGAATAAACTCTCCAGCCAACACAAACCTTCACTCTGCCTGGTGGAACAGAAGCCCACTTCTTAAAAAACTGATTTTATGAGTGCCTTCACTCTGTATTTGTTTTACTTTCTCTCTCTTGTTGTCTTTTTTTCTGCACTCTCACATTTTCCAAGTCTTCTTCCCTCCATTTATCTCCATGTTCTCTACTCCCCTTTTCTTCTCCCACCTCTTCTCTCCCTCTTGGCATAAAAAATCTTTATTCTCTCAAATCCCTGTCCTTTCGCCAAGAGTGTAGCTTTCCACTCATTTTCCAATCTTGAGCCTAATTGTGCTAATAATTCATTAAGGCAGCTCAGCTTGAAATGCTGCTTTGTCTCGTTCTGGATACAGACCACAGTGGGAGATTATCTGTTTATTTCAATCTTCTCACTGTCTGTAACTGTATAGTTGGTAATACAAGAAGAATAGTTGTTCACATACATATTTGTACCACTTCAAGTGGCTTAGGGAAAAATCTAAGCAAGATTAGGGGGAGATTGGCGAGAGAAGAAGAGAGAAAGAAACTTGGTGGATGGAAAGAAAGAAGACAATTGGAGAAGGAAATTATTATAATTCCTGATTTTTCCTCATCTTCACATTTCTCTCTTTCACCTCTTTAAGGCAGATATATGACATAGCTGTGTTGTGAAAATGGTGGGTTTGCTGTTCTTCCAGATAACCCCAGAGTTAGGTCAGTTTTCCAGCTAATGGGGAAGGAAGAGGACCTTGGGAGAGGCCCTAATAACAGAGCGGGATGGCTTATACATCAGTCTCACTCACCACACCAACCAGCCTGGCTCCAAACACAGCCCCCCAGACCATATAACAGCACATTAGTTGCAACGCATAACCGCTCAAATTGAACATTTCTGATTTTGGTTCAGCTTTACCCTCTGAGGCTCCCTCTTTCTCACTTTCTCCTTCCCTTATCTTTACTTTACTTCAGGCCTCTCCTTCATTCCCATGCCTTTAAGTTTGAGGTTCTTCACTAATTCCCATATACTGCTGTAACAGTAAAGTCACACCAAATTCTCAGAGCTTTATAGGGGTTAAGCTCATGTCCCTGCGTGATTTTTATCATCACAAGCCAAATACAGCTGGATGAGGATCAAAGGCTGCTCTCATGGAACATTTCTGTGCGGAGATTTGCTGTCTGGACTTCTCAAAGGCACCTTCATGTTAACCATTTACTGTATATTTTGCCACTAGGATGGCAATTGAGTGCCACTCAGTTGCAAATGAAAAAAAGGTTCCGAAACTTTCCAAAAGTGATATTATAATGGTTGTCAAACATCCAGATTTTTGATGTGTGTACACTGACCATACCAATATGGCCTTTAAATATCACTACTGACATGCGGTTGAAATATGTGCATGGCTCTATAATCCAGCGTTATATTGCTTTTTAAGGTACTAAGGTAATTAGGGTTTTTAACAGTTGAGATAATCGTCATCAGTTTAATAAAAAACAACGGGCAGAGATGGTATCAGTGCACAAATGGTTCTGGGTCTCCATGCATCCTGGAAAAAGACAGTTGACCAATTCTCCAAGCATGAAAAACACCTGTAAAAAAAAAA
>NC_060154.1:7928007-7938765 GCF_021292245.1 Micropterus dolomieu
GAAGTCACTCTCTATTTACTAGATAGTGATTAGTACTAACTATTTTAGGGTTTAATACAGTTTTGGTAGTTTTGGCATTATTTGTATTTGTAATAAAAACATCTTACTTACCAAGTCGGGAACACATTGACACGCCTAAAAAGAAGTCAAAGGGCAAGAAACACAAGAATTCAAACTCATTTTAATCAAACCCTCAAATTTAGTTGGAACAGAAAATAAAGGCAAACAGTGAAGTTATTTCCCAAACAGTCAACAGTATGTTGTACATCTACCACAGGTTACGGACTAACTTCCTGGTACATTTTTTTATCTACTTTACTTGCCACAGTTGTGTACACACTAAATGTTCCTGTGCAAAAGTTGAGTTAATTATGGAAATGATGCCCTCACTTTCTATCTCGCCTTCATATAAAGTGTTTTTCAGATAATTGGGCTGATCGCTTGGCTTTACAACATGTCAAATCATGTTGTAACTGTTTGCATTTCCTGCCCAGATCTCAGCATTACTTTGGCAACGACAATGTTATCAAATCTTGTAGAAATGGTCAAAACTACGGAAATAAGAACCAAGTTGTAATGAACTGGTATTTCAGTCAGTAGAATTACCATCTACCTACATATTTCCTGTATCCTCATCTGTCCATTGACTCTATGATGCCCTTGTATGACCAGGTTATTTACACAATGACATTGAATAAACTCTCCAGCCAACACAAACCTTCACTCTGCCTGGTGGAACAGAAGCCCACTTCTTAAAAAACTGATTTTATGAGTGCCTTCACTCTGTATTTGTTTTACTTTCTCTCTCTTGTTGTCTTTTTTTCTGCACTCTCACATTTTCCAAGTCTTCTTCCCTCCATTTATCTCCATGTTCTCTACTCCCCTTTTCTTCTCCCACCTCTTCTCTCCCTCTTGGCATAAAAAATCTTTATTCTCTCAAATCCCTGTCCTTTCGCCAAGAGTGTAGCTTTCCACTCATTTTCCAATCTTGAGCCTAATTGTGCTAATAATTCATTAAGGCAGCTCAGCTTGAAATGCTGCTTTGTCTCGTTCTGGATACAGACCACAGTGGGAGATTATCTGTTTATTTCAATCTTCTCACTGTCTGTAACTGTATAGTTGGTAATACAAGAAGAATAGTTGTTCACATACATATTTGTACCACTTCAAGTGGCTTAGGGAAAAATCTAAGCAAGATTAGGGGGAGATTGGCGAGAGAAGAAGAGAGAAAGAAACTTGGTGGATGGAAAGAAAGAAGACAATTGGAGAAGGAAATTATTATAATTCCTGATTTTTCCTCATCTTCACATTTCTCTCTTTCACCTCTTTAAGGCAGATATATGACATAGCTGTGTTGTGAAAATGGTGGGTTTGCTGTTCTTCCAGATAACCCCAGAGTTAGGTCAGTTTTCCAGCTAATGGGGAAGGAAGAGGACCTTGGGAGAGGCCCTAATAACAGAGCGGGATGGCTTATACATCAGTCTCACTCACCACACCAACCAGCCTGGCTCCAAACACAGCCCCCCAGACCATATAACAGCACATTAGTTGCAACGCATAACCGCTCAAATTGAACATTTCTGATTTTGGTTCAGCTTTACCCTCTGAGGCTCCCTCTTTCTCACTTTCTCCTTCCCTTATCTTTACTTTACTTCAGGCCTCTCCTTCATTCCCATGCCTTTAAGTTTGAGGTTCTTCACTAATTCCCATATACTGCTGTAACAGTAAAGTCACACCAAATTCTCAGAGCTTTATAGGGGTTAAGCTCATGTCCCTGCGTGATTTTTATCATCACAAGCCAAATACAGCTGGATGAGGATCAAAGGCTGCTCTCATGGAACATTTCTGTGCGGAGATTTGCTGTCTGGACTTCTCAAAGGCACCTTCATGTTAACCATTTACTGTATATTTTGCCACTAGGATGGCAATTGAGTGCCACTCAGTTGCAAATGAAAAAAAGGTTCCGAAACTTTCCAAAAGTGATATTATAATGGTTGTCAAACATCCAGATTTTTGATGTGTGTACACTGACCATACCAATATGGCCTTTAAATATCACTACTGACATGCGGTTGAAATATGTGCATGGCTCTATAATCCAGCGTTATATTGCTTTTTAAGGTACTAAGGTAATTAGGGTTTTTAACAGTTGAGATAATCGTCATCAGTTTAATAAAAAACAACGGGCAGAGATGGTATCAGTGCACAAATGGTTCTGGGTCTCCATGCATCCTGGAAAAAGACAGTTGACCAATTCTCCAAGCATGAAAAACACCTGTAAAAAAAAAAGAAAAAAGAAAAAAAAAAGTGGTAAAATGTCCTGGAAAATTTTGTGTTGTCCTGGAGAATTATTTTAACATTTATTATGGGAACTTTAACACACCCCCGAGACATGTCATATCACATGTTGGACGACAAGAATGAAGAGGAAGCCTGGGTCCAAAAAAAAATTAATGAAGCCCAGCTGTATGTGCATCAAATACCAGCTAAAATCTGGCTAACAACGCTTTTTTTTGCTTTGCTAGAATTGTCTTTTCAAACTCAATACTACAATTAGGTAAAATGGACCGTAACATGCCATGAAACCTTTTAGCCGTAGCTCACAGTGGGTTGTGATTAGCTTTGTTAGTAAAGAGGCTAACATACAGTGTGATTTATTCCACGGCTTGGTTTAATTTCCTATTGTGACATGTTCTTTAGAACATCAATTAACTTTTGATATTTGCACACATGTGTTTTTATATATGTTTTTTGAAGGTATTGCACTTGCATATCAATACACCAAGTTTGTTGTGACAATTAAAGAAAGTGTGGCGCTGTGACAGTGGACATACATTAGAGCTAAAGACCACAGTGATTTTAGAAAGCTAACGTTCAGCAGAATGCTGGAATTTGTTAGTAGCCAAAATTGTTGGCTAGTATTTGTGTTGAGGCTATTCAGTTAGAGGTGTTCAGGCAGCAGAGGAAAAATTATTATTCATAAGAATAACACTTGCCAAGCATAGAACACAAAGGTCTTTCCAAAAGAAAATCACAAAAAACAATGGCAGTATTATTAAAAAAAAATAACAGTAGTGAAACAATCCAAGATCAATTTGTCATTATTTCTACAGATGTAATAGATGATTTCATAGATAAGTTACAGACACAGACTGCACGTCTTTTAAATCAGACCACTGCAGAGAGGAACATACTACTGTATGACATGATCCCTGTCTGTCATACCAGCTAGATCATCACTGAAAATGTTGTGAAAAGTCCTGGAAAATGATCTCATAAAATGGTGGGAACCCTGATATTATTGTTACAAAAACAATATGTCACCTCAATACTTAAATTTTGGTAGGTAATTAAAATTGCCATCGTTGTTAACGATGATGAAGATGCTAACCATGAGCTCAGGTCAAAGTCAGACCCTTTTTCAGACACTAGTATCAGCCATTATTTCATCTGAAATTAACAAAATTGAAAGAAACATTTTTTTCTACTATAATCTAAACTTTTCAGTGATTCATACTGGCATCCAGCATCCTTATAATACACTCTTCCAGTTAACATATGGGAGACAATCAGTATCATGATCCAGTCAGGGGCTAGAATGATAACTGCAAGAACCACTGATCTAAACTGACACAGGTGCTGTGAAAGGGCCTATTTTTAGGCCGTCATTAATAAATGGATGTAATACAATTGCTTCCCTCTGTTACAGAGAAACATTAGAAAGCTAATCTCAAAATTACTCTGCAAATCATCCCAGATATTCCAGATGATTGTCTCAGTGAAAGAGAACTAACAGATGTGACCTAAATAGAGGAGAAATAAAGTGGAAAAGGGAGAAATTGAAGAAAATGAACTTCTGATTAACTTCTCATCAAGTTGGACAATGGCCTTATCTGCAAAAGTAATATCAATAAAATCACCTGTGCCACTGTTTGCTCCTGGAAAGAAAAATCCTAAAAGTAGACAGACCCAAAATTGCAGTAAGTAAAAAATACTGTTCCTGAAAATACTACATTTTAGATTCTATTTATATTATATTCTTCTGAAAATTGTGCAACTTTGCTTTCTCCATATAATTTTTATAAATTTCCTCATGATACTGCTTTCCCTCTCCCCTCCTCATTCCCCTGTATTCCCATGTCCAGCCCCTCTATTGAACTCTCACCTGGCTGCACTTGGCTAGCTTTGTGTTAGTGGAGCTAGTGAGCTGCAACATCCCCTCTCCTCTGTCCTTTGTAAACCACAAGAGCTTGTGTTTCTTTAAGCCTATCAACCCAGAACACAGTAAGAATTTAGACTCACCTTGGGGCCAAGACTCACTATAATACACTAAGCTATACTAGACAGTATAATGCAATGCATCATGTTGGGAGCCTACTGGAACAAATCAGCAAGTAATTTTGGGTCCCATAATAAAACTCAAAAACATGAAAACAAAGATGAAGATATTCTCAAGAAGGGACAACAAAATAGTTAGCAGAGGTTATTAGTTATTGTTTGAATAGAAATTGAACATCAGTTTAATAAAGAGATATTATAATGAACACGCACTTATCTTTATTGCATATTAAACCTGCAGTGTTACATAGTTTGTAAAAATCTTGAATAACTCATAAAGCTGCCAGCCTGTTGTTGTGGGCCTGTTCCTTAGCCTCCAGACACCCTCACTAACATGTGCAGAGGCCCAAAGCGCTGCTCATTAACAAAGCTCATTTCACAAGCACCACCACATGTTACCATCCTGTCACAGCACGTGAGAAACAACACATTATCACCAAATTAGCATGACTCTGTGTCAGACACCTGGTCCTGTTTGACTGCAGACTTGCTCTCCTCACACTCCCTGACTGTCAGCCTGCACGCCACACATGACAATAATGTTTTCAAGTTGTAAATTCAGGAATAAATGGTTTATAAGCTTATCTTTCATTTTAGATGTGTTGCTAAAACACATTCAAGTACTGGATGAACAGGGAGGGTTTGTACAGTTGTCACTGCACATGCTTGCATTTTTTGCAATGTGAATGTGCGACGCATGCCATCAGTTGGCTGGCAGCCATTTGATCATTCATCACATTAAACTATGCCAGCCTGCACTCACAGATACACACAGACACTGGGTCAGCCTGAAAAGCTGAACTCACTGTAACGGTGGGATAATTTATGAGTGTTGAATATTTGTCAGTTGTCCACAGAATCAGGAAAGATGAAACCGTTTCAGGTTCCATCCTTCTCAGTCCAGCATGTTTAAGTCCTGTACGGGCCTTTTCATTTGTCTGGAATCACCTTATGACCTGTGTCAGTGCAAACTGAAGCCCATTTTCTGTCTCCTCTCTCCTGTAATGAAAAGCAGAGGGCTGCTCTGTCGTCAGCTGGTAATAATGCAGCATTAGGGTCCACATGGCTCGCTGAAGGGCTCCCTGTTATACATTTAAACCTTTGATCTACAACAGCAAATGTACAAGGCTATCACCAGTGTTTTGCTGGATGGAAGATGGAAAAATTGTGTTTGTATTCATTGTTTTACCTAGAATAGGCTGCAACATTGTGATTTTTTATTGTCTATTTCCTAAATAATATAATTAAAGCAGCATTAGTCATCACATTAATGTTTACTTTGTAATTTGACTTTGTTGGACTTAAATGAAAGAATATAGCCTTTCTGCGGTTTTAAATTTAGAGACATCATATTGGCACAGAAGGTCTGCGCAAGAGCACTGTGACTGTTGTTGCATTTATTGTTGTTGTGTTTAGCATTGGGTTGGTAATTTACATACTCTGATCCAAATTGAACATGTTATTGTCTGCTGTAGCCGCTACACTGGCGCAGGAACCAAGGATTTAATTTCCTGAGAAATGTTTCCACGCATTGTTTTTCTCATTGAAGTCCCAGCCGCACATTTAAGTTTCATCACAGAGAATGGGGAAGCTGCTGACTATGTATAGTTTTCATTCAGTTTGTAGTATGTTCTTGAGTTGGTGTAGAACTAGTGAAATAGAAATGGAAAGTGGGAGGACACAACAGTCAAAAACATGCTAATAGTCTTCTTCATTTCCTCTGTTTACAGGGTCTGAGTTTCCCCAAGACCCGAGTGTGCTAGCTACCACTACATGGAACACCTCTAGTGATGGTAAATGCAAACACATAAACACAAACACAATATGCAGGACTCAGTTTCAACACATCCTTAACAAACTTCTTTTCAGCAAAATTCTAAAAGCTCTGAACACATCTGTTACAAGCAAAACATGATGATATGTTCACAGTTAACATATCATATTAACAGAAAATAACTGTAACCCCAGTTGTGTTGTCTGAAATTACATTCAGTGATGTGTTAGAAATTACACATCCTCTGTGAGTGGTCACCTTCAGCAACCCAGACAGCACCCATTGTCCCAGGATAGGCCACTATAGAGGATAATTGATGGAACAAATTACACATTGATCTACTCAACATGTGGGAATACAGCCACAGGTGCACTGCATTTCCCTAATTTCCACTGACCTACTTTTAGTTTTCTCTTAAGCAAACGCTACATTTGGAGCTTCAAAATGTGCTGATGCTCTCACTACATCTTCTCACACATTGAAGTATCTTTCAGCCCAACTTCCATGGTGACCCACCTACTTCATCAACTTGCTCAGTTACTCTGCCAGGCAACCTCTTCCCATTTGGGGAAAATATAGGAAGTTTGTGTGAAGGAGAAATTTAGTTGTTTGAAGATGTGCTGCAGGAGAAAATCACTGGACATACACTGAACAAAATTATAAATGCAACACTTTTGTTTTTGCCCCCATTCATCATGAGCTGAACTGAAAGATCTAAGACTTTCTCTATGTACACAAAAGGCCTATTTCTCTCAAATATTATTCACAAATCTGTCAAAATCTGTGTTAGTAAGCACTTCTCCTTTGCTGAGATAATCCATCCACCTCACAGGTGTGGCATATCAATATGCTGATCAGACAGCATTGTGTGTGTGTGTGTGTAATCAATATATAATACTCAATACATAATTTCTTTTACGTTTGACAAGAAAGCCCAAGAAAATTGAGATGCATTGTGGGAATAAAAATGCCTTAAAGGCTGGTTGGTTCTCACTCAAAGCTATGGTCAGCTTATTCCTTCCCTTCCTTAATAAGGAAGGAAAATTCTTGCCAGTTTATTAAAATTATGTATTATGTGGTGAGGATGGCCACGTCTCCTGGAGCTGCCCAGTTTTAGATCAGCAGATCCTGACAGAGGAAGCCTCTGTTAGCACTGCAGGAATGACTGAGTCAGATCCATAAAGTTTACTGGATATATCCTTAACAATGTTAACCAGAGTTATCAGTCAAATCTCGCTCTCTCTTCTCCATTTCCCCTGGGCTTGGATAGCCAACATCCGCCAAATCCCCCAAGAAGATACCTCAACATGAGGCTTTATTGAACTTGACCTTTTTTTTTGCTCTCTCATTTTGTCTGTTTAGTTTAATTCATCTCTTGTAAAGCCAAGTCTCCCACAACATCCGTCCCACAGCAGATTCTGTGTACACAAAAACAGACATTGTTAAACATACAGGCAAGAACTAAGACAGTAGTTTCTGGAGGATGGAGCAGTTTATGTAGTCAAGATAATGATTATAGTGACCAACCAAAGATGTTTAAAAGGTCCTAAATACAGTGATGAGTAGTTATAAACAAATCATAGAAACAGCTTTATTTATCCACAACAACATGGAATATTAAAACCTACAAAGGCTGCACGTGTGTATGCTCGCGCCCCTGTGTTCATAGTAGTGTAGCTGTGTGTGTGTCATTTTGAGCTCAGCCCATGACTAACATCTGTTTCTTATCTGATGGATGGATGGTGATTGCACCACTTGTTTTGTCTGCAGGCAGGGAATGGTTTTGATTGACCAAGCACACAGCATTCAGGTAGCGTGGCTCTATCAGTATGCATCAGTAGCAGGAAGTTATCATGCTGAAAGAGGCTCATTATTGGGCTGAAATCAGGGTGATGATAGTTTACTGAACTTGTTTTCCCTGGGGCTTTCTTTGTTTCATTCTTCCTTTCGTTTTCTTTGTTTCATTTGACCCATTTTGCTTCCCTTACTTCATTTCCTTGCTCTCTTTCTCTGTTGGAGAGTGACCCAACTTTAATGAAATTCACCTTTAGCCATAGCTGGCAGTTACAGTCCCAGCTTCGTATGTTTAGTTAGCTGTACAGCCACTCAGGTTTCTGTGCCGGCATCTTGCTGAGAGCAGCCTGCTTCAGATTTACTCATGTGCGTTATTGAGTATAGACATATATTCACATATAGAATGCAATGTTGCTGGTGAAATGAAAAGGTATTGTGCAACTTAGAACATGCATGATTTGTGTGTTGTGGGTGTGCTTGTGTTTACATTTGTGTGCCTGCGTGTGAGTGTTTGATTGTACAGAACCAATAGCCGGTTGTTGATAGGGCACAATTTAGTCGCTTGCCACATTAAAGGTACAGTCCACAGCAATGATTTGAGTTTCACAGTACTCCTGGTGCCAAATACCACAACACTCACCACAAGACAATTACATACAGAGTGGCTTTGTTACACAGATACTGGCAGGACTTCTTTCTCTTTCTCCTCCTCCTACCTCTCATCTCATCATCTCTTCTTGTCTTTTCTTTACCTTCCTCTGGTCCCCGCTGCTTTATTGTCAGTTATTATAATAGCTAATGAAGTGTGCAGGCACACAGCTCCAAAGACCATTTTCTTTTCCATCAACTCAACTAATGAGATGGTGATAAAGTGACCTTCTTGCCTTCAGCAAAACATGCATGTCTTTTAAAAGGGAGTCTGTTCTAATAGATAATATAGTCACATTCAACAGGCACATTAAGGCAGTGAGGTGCATGTAAGCAAGATTCGGCCCACTGCACTATTAACGGTGTATAGGCACAGATTCCCAGCAGACCCCTCATGACTTTGTTTTGATAGTAGTCATGTCAAAATGAAATCCACACCCACACACAGAAGCAAGCATGCACAAACACACTGTCATGCACAATCATGGAGACAATTGCATCACCAGTAGTAATGACCTCCAGGTTTACCAGTGCGTGCACCCCGTGATACTGTTATTTCTTTGTGTGTGCCTAAGGGAGTGTTACAACCTTTTTCCTTGTCTTATCTGAGACACACATTACACACACCTACAACCTAAAATCATGTCCCTCAAAGTTTGGTGATTATAACTTTCTATATGTACTGCATTTATATAGCAATTTGATGAAGTGCTTTACAGTTTGCCTCAAAACACACACACGTGAGTTGGTTAATGTGACAAATTCAGTGTATTCAACACAGCAGAGTTATCTCTTCCATCGCAGTACTCATACTGTTGTCTCATGACATTTAAAGTGATTACAAATGGTCATATAATTAGACCCTGCAGGTTAAATTGAAAAATAAAGATAAACAGCTGAGTAAACAAGTTATGAAAGGAATCAAGTTACACAAATTAACTGCAGAAACTGGTGCACTTAATATTTTCTTTCATTCAGCCTCTCGCCCACACATTGCACATAATATTTGTGTATTTTCATTCTCTTCTGTCAGAACATCTCTTGGCTTATAATCATCAGAATTTGTCCAGGATATCAATTATGCACCCTCAATTATATGCCACCTATTGTGTTTATTATCAAATTTTGTCTTGATAATCCATTTACATGGCTTGTTAAAGCAAACCGAGGACAAATGAGTCTATGTTGGTTAGGGGTGGGAATCTCTAAGCACGTCACAATTCGATTACGATTCTGGGGTGCGATGCAATTTTTAAACAATTATCAATGCATCTTGATGCATCTTTTTTTCTTGAAGCATAAAATCCAAAAGAAATGTCTCCTCAATTACTTAAAAGGACTAGTTTGCATCCCTAATTTACTTTTACTAGGCTTGATTCCTCCTCGTCACCACCGTCCTTTTTTGAACCAGCTTTCAGACCTCTGAAAACTGAAATATTTAACAGGATGTAACATACAGTATGTGTACAGGATAGAGCTGTACACCTATTTAGCCTGATGTTCTCAACCGTGGGACTTTGTTACTAATTTAGCTGACGTTAACTTAGATAGCAGCTGAAAAACATGCTGTAGTGAGACGTTAGCTAGTACTAACCGCCTTCACTTTTCCAGCATTTGGGGAAACAACAGACTTTCTTAACGGTCATACTGTGACCGACACTGGACATTTACTACCAGACTGAAGCTTACTAAGTAACTTAATATTTTCCTCCACTAACTTTCACTGTCACTTTCTGCCGCTCCCTCTCTCTCATTCGCTCGCTACACACACACACACACACACACACACAGAGCCAGCCAAGCATTGAGTGTAGCCGTGCTGCACAGTATGAGAGTAAAACTTGCATGTGCATTTTTAGTAGGGTGATCATTCGGGCGCAATGCGTGGAATACAGGCAAAACACTGGTTATGTGCACATCACAGACTGTCCAGGTGCTGAACTTCCACACTTCTGAGAGTTCAGCTTTTTGTGTTCCGTGAACATTACGTTATCAATTAACATTTAGATAATCAATTTTTGACATTTGTTAATCGATTCAGAATCTTCCACGTCCGCATCGCGATACATTTAAGAATCAATTTTTTCTGTTACTGTTCTTTAAGTTTGTGTGTGTGTGTGTGTGTGTGTGTGTGTTGGTGTGTTGATATCCTTCTTCAAACTTTGTAGAAGAGCAATAATATGAGAATGTGTTTTTATGTCTGA
>NC_060154.1:7938865-8014222 GCF_021292245.1 Micropterus dolomieu
TATTATCAAATTTTGTCTTGATAATCCATTTACATGGCTTGTTAAAGCAAACCGAGGACAAATGAGTCTATGTTGGTTAGGGGTGGGAATCTCTAAGCACGTCACAATTCGATTACGATTCTGGGGTGCGATGCAATTTTTAAACAATTATCAATGCATCTTGATGCATCTTTTTTTCTTGAAGCATAAAATCCAAAAGAAATGTCTCCTCAATTACTTAAAAGGACTAGTTTGCATCCCTAATTTACTTTTACTAGGCTTGATTCCTCCTCGTCACCACCGTCCTTTTTTGAACCAGCTTTCAGACCTCTGAAAACTGAAATATTTAACAGGATGTAACATACAGTATGTGTACAGGATAGAGCTGTACACCTATTTAGCCTGATGTTCTCAACCGTGGGACTTTGTTACTAATTTAGCTGACGTTAACTTAGATAGCAGCTGAAAAACATGCTGTAGTGAGACGTTAGCTAGTACTAACCGCCTTCACTTTTCCAGCATTTGGGGAAACAACAGACTTTCTTAACGGTCATACTGTGACCGACACTGGACATTTACTACCAGACTGAAGCTTACTAAGTAACTTAATATTTTCCTCCACTAACTTTCACTGTCACTTTCTGCCGCTCTCTCTCTCTCATTCGCTCGCTACACACACACACACACACACACACACACACACACACACACACACACACACACACACACACACACACACACACACACACACACACACACACAGAGCCAGCCAAGCATTGAGTGTAGCCGTGCTGCACAGTATGAGAGTAAAACTTGCATGTGCATTTTTAGTAGGGTGATCATTCGGGCGCAATGCGTGGAATACAGGCAAAACACTGGTTATGTGCACATCACAGACTGTCCAGGTGCTGAACTTCCACACTTCTGAGAGTTCAGCTTTTTGTGTTCCGTGAACATTACGTTATCAATTAACATTTAGATAATCAATTTTTGACATTTGTTAATCGATTCAGAATCTTCCACGTCCGCATCGCGATACATTTAAGAATCAATTTTTTCTGTTACTGTTCTTTAAGTTTGTGTGTGTGTGTGTGTGTGTGTGTGTGTGTGTGTGTTGGTGTGTTGATATCCTTCTTCAAACTTTGTAGAAGAGCAATAATATGAGAATGTGTTTTTATGTCTGAAATTGTAGCACATAATTAGGCAAATGTGTGTAGGAGTAGGTTGAGACAGGAAAGAGTAAAGGGGGAGAATGAAAGTTGGGGGTGGTATGGATGAGTGATGTTGCAGTAAAGTATGGCATTATTAGTAACTGCAAAATGTAATGTTTATTCTTAATGCCTTCCCGATGTTTTGATTGATATGAATTTTATTGGCAACGTCAACGTTGACTTGCTGGAAGTTTTGTTCTGACTGCAGTGCTGTAATGTAGAGAGACGGGACTGTACAAATAAGGGAGACTGTTGTGTATGTAGAGAAAGGAGGACAGATAAAAAGTGGGTGAGAAAGGAGAGAGGGGGTGGTGGTATGGCCGATGGTTGGAGTCTCCTCATATTGTCACACACTTGTTATTACCACATTGCTGTGTTAAGCCTGGGGCTTTAGGGAGGACAGTGTGAATGTGTGTATGTGTTGTACACTCCAGTAGAGGCTTGAGTACTCACACATGCGCGTGCGCACGCAAACACACACACACTCACACAGAAGCTGTATGCCAAGACAAATGTGTCCACTTCTCTTTTTCACAAACACATCGTATACACTCATTTTACATCTCATGACAATTTGCTAGCGGCAGGAGTCGGATGAACTGTACATACAACCACAATGGTTGCGATGATGACAGAGAACCAAGTAACAGCACCAACATGCTCCAACTGAAGTGGTTTTGTCATTTTTTTTCTTTAACAATTCCAATAAAGTTTAGTCAAAAAAGACAACCATGTTCTGTCAACAATGTTGACAAAAGAAGAGAAAGACAGCACTACTTTCTGAAATTCTACAATAAACAGAGAGTAAGAAAGGAAGAAGACATAGTCTGTCTGTTCTGCAGCTGAGTTCAGTTTTTCTATCACAGCTCAGTCTCAGCTAAGAATACAGTTAGCCTCAATGTGTAAAATACTGCAATAATATTTAAAAAAGCTGGCAGATAATCATCCCAATTTTGTTGTGGACAACCAATTCAGGGTTAAATTTGGGATTAATCTGTACAGTGTATATAAACCAAACCAAACACAGTAAAAATATTTGAAATATTTTGAAATAACACTTAAATGATGTGTGCACACAATCTGTATCGGCAAAGGGGAGAGGTCCTTTCGTCATATCGGTGTATGTGTGTCCGGCCCACAGAAAACACACAACAACACAAACATCAGTAATTTAATAATCCCTGTAGGAATTTGCAATCCTGCGAAGGCAATAGTAAATGCAATTTTAAAACGGCCAGGCATGTGAGAACTGGTCGTTTTGTCCAGTTCCTGCAATCATCCTGATTATTTCCCTTTTACATGGTCAAATTTAGAGTCGCTATAAGTGGACCACTTCAGACTAAATCAAACTTTGACCTCAAAACATTAACTGTCTTGCATGAATGTTTAATTGCTTTACATTGCCCCAAATCTGGCTTCTAAGGCAGCACTTAATCCCATGGTCCATTGGTCTGAGAGGAATAACTTCAGGGCAGAAAAGCTATGTGCACAAGCTTCATACCAGCTATGACTGGACTGAATTTGAATAAAATCTTTCTTCTTGTAACATGTTTTTCCTGCTGACTTGCATTTATTTCTGTACACCTTAATAGACAAGAGGATAAAGATATATACTGAGAGAGCAATAGACAGAGACCAGCTTTGGAAAAGACAGCCTTGTTGGGAAGCAAGACCTGGCTACTGTAAAATGTTGTTTTGTAAAGAGTTACGTGTTAGTCTTCCAATAAAACTTTACATCAGACTTTCCTGGATGGTCATGTGATTTCCACAAATGAACAGATGTCTCAAATATCTCTAATCAGAAAGCTATATATTTAGATTTGTAACAGACCTTAGCCTGCAGTGCAGAACTTTTCTCTCTTCTGATTACTCAGTGAGAGTAATTACACAACACGGTCGACACGCACTTATGACGTATAGGTTCTGGCTCTGCCATACTGAATTGCTGCTGTTGCTACGGTTGATAAAACACATCACTACCAGTTCGCCAGCGCAGGGATGTTGCCACAGACACCATATTTTAAAACTCCAGTATATTTCATATACAGAGAGATTTACTTGCCAGTGATAGGCCTAATCAGCATTGTGTAAACTCGTTTGGCAAGGCCTTGAATGTAACAGATGTTCATTTATATGCAAAAGTCCCGCACTTGCTTTAAATGCAAAAGTTATGTTGTCCAGTGCAGAGATGTCATAACTAATGCATTTGCCTGGCAAAATAAACATTTAAATGTGTGGGGGTCCTTGCATATGTAAGTGTGTGCCTCTATTTTTACTCCTCAACCTCTCTATTCACACACAGTTGAAGTTTGTCTGACTAGTATTTGAGATTCCCCTGTATGTGTTTTGCCTCCTTTGTTTGTTTTGGCCAGTTTGTGTAGGAGCATTTCTGCATACCTAAGATGGGTTTTGGGGTTGAGGGAACTTTCCAGAGGTTTTTCCTGACATTAACACCAATGTTTTTCCTGCTCATTAAACTCTTAGGTGGCCCTCCAGATTGTTTTTTTTCTGACCACCTTGAGGAAAAATGTGGTCCTGGAGATAACCATGCAAAGATATTTTGCTTTGTCTTTCCTAACTCCTTCTGAACTAATCTTTGTCTTGAAGCATCACAGTGGGTTCTGATTTATTCCTTATGTTTATTCCCTAAGTAGTTGTTTTGTTTGTTTGTTTGTTTTTACCCACACAACACAGGTGATGTTGCTCATAAGCTCATACAAAAGCTGGGGAAAACCCCAAAAGTAAAAAGAGTAGAAAAGTAAAATTAGGCGTCACCACAGTGGCAACCACAAAATAAAACAGGATTTAAACATGCGTCTGAAAACATTGAGTTGTTTTACCACTATTTTTATACAGCAGCATGTTTTCTTTATATCTGGCATTGATGTAGTACAGTGTAGTTTGATTTATGTATTAGTTCTTGGCCTTACACTGTTTTCCCTCATCTTTGTCTTGTTCTCTCTTAGTCATCTCACTCTTGATGTTTCTTCTCACTTGGCCCCCCTTTTAAATTTTTAGATTTTTTTCCAAATTCCGCTCTTCTGCTTTTTCTTTATCTCTTTTGTATTCTGTCCTTTCATCTCTCCTATGCCTGCATGTCTTCCAGGGCCCTTCTTCATCCGTCTTGAAGCTCCCATGAACAACATCACCACCTCTCTGGGCCACACAGCTGAGCTTTTCTGCCGTGTGTCCGGCAACCCGCCGCCCGCTGTGCGCTGGCTAAAGAACGACGCCCCGGTGGTGCAGGAACCACGACGGATCTCATACCGATCCACGCCTTATGGATCACGCCTCCGCATCCGCAACCTGGACACTACTGACACTGGCTACTTCCAGTGCATGGCCACCAACACCCAGGGAACCGTTTCCACCACAGGCGTGCTGTTTGTGAAATTCGGTAAGTGGAGTTAAGCTGATACCAAGCATTTAAAAACGTACTGGCATAGAGATGTTACAATGAAATGGCTTTAGGACTTTATGGCTTTTATGCACTTACTGTGACAAACAATGACATTTTCCCTACTCATCTTTTCCTAACAAAGATCTGTCTCCTTTTAGCGACACTCGTCTCATCTGATTCTTGCTTGTTGCTGGTAGCTCCTGCAAAGAAAAATCTGGGAGCAGTATTGTTTATCCTGTTACCCTTGTCTTCTTTTCCAGATCCACTCCCTACACCTCTGACAGGAAGGCCAACGTAAGTTACTTTTCCTCTATCCATTTTTCTCTGTCTGTGTGTTCATGCTATACTTACCACAATGCAATACAGGGGACTGTTTCACAAGTGTTTTGTGAGCACTACTCGCATGCAAATGGTGGCAGCATCACGTTTCACAAATCATTGTTGCTTGACAATTGCAGATAGATTTGTGAGTCCTACAGATTTCTTGAATGACGCACGCCCGAATTGTATGTTTTTTGTTTTGATTAGTGAAATGTTCTAAAATCACAAAGAAGAGAGAGAAAAGGGATAAACTCATATGCCTATACTGATAATACACTGTTTGCTGACACAGTTTGTGGTTTGCTGACACAGTCTGAAAACTGGAAAATGCAGCATTATTTTTATATCTCATATTTCTCATAGTAATTAATTGCCTGCTTGGATAGAGCCAATGCAGCGTGCTCATTGAGCAATCACTCACATTATAACACACCTCGGTCTGCAATTTTCTATTTTATTGGTACAAGTCTCAGTGTGGCTAAATGAATATCTAAGATGATCCTTTAAATCCCAAATGTCTGATGTTGTTTCTGTCCAACCATCACAGCTGTGTAAACCAGATGTTGACATCTATAACACACTATACAGCATCTAACATACTGATCCTGGTAGTAGCAGTGAAATTTGGTTAATTTACTTTTGACCTACTGTAAATTCAAAACCTGTGCTATTTATTTAATTTCAAGGTAATAATGAGACATTTGTCTGATTTCAGGGCTATGATGAAATTATGTCCTTAGTGTACTAATGAGTTTAGTTGATTAACTGAAATATTTCCACAGGAAATGAGCAGTATAGAAAAATTACCTACATCTCTCTGTGTGGTTTCTTTAATATAACCTTGTATAATCATCCAGTTAGCTGCCAGCTGTCTGGATGAACAGCAAAACCAACCACAGTCCTGCTCTCTTAACATGCACATCAAATTAAAAAGGGTCTTAAGAGTAACAAATAAAATCAAATGATACAAAATGTTTTTAAAAATGTATCAATAAATATATTCTACTAAAACATTTTTATGTTCTTGGCAATAGCAATGCTGCTGCTCAAATCAAAATTTAGTTTGACTCTGGTGAGCTTCCTTTGCTTTGTTTTGATGTCTCCCCAGTGTTATGGGATAAAACTCTAAGAACTTTCTCAGTTTGTTTGATTCTCGCAGGATCAAAGGAATTAAGCTGGATGATTTTCCCCAGTGACATTATGGCGAGGCTTACTGCCATGTTCCATGCAGCGTGCTGTGAATCAAAACTGCTGGCACAAAGAGGATATGAGACACTTACTAAATCCACTCACTGCCTGCACAGTCATACACATACGCACACATTTGAGCATGTACACATACTCCTTTTTTAAAACATCTGTTTCCACCACTCCTTTGTTTACATGTTTCTGACTTTTTTCCTGTGCGACTAAATTGCATCTTGTTTCAGAGATGAGACAGTTGGCTCACAAAGACAACACAATGATATCTTCTCAAGGGAGTTATCAATGGAAAGGAAAAAATATATAGATTGGCCTCCAAAAACAGCAATGTGAAAATACTGGAAATAAACTAAACTAAAATGGAAAAATAAATGTAGATAGTTGCAGGATGTGTTTATGCTAAATTACATGTTGACATAAGAGATTATCTGGATGACATTGCCAGACTGGCATGATTTATGATCATGAGAAGTTTGTAATGCAGTTTCTCACATCGGATGAATGAATTTGCAACTAATAAAAAGAATGATTGGATGATTAAGTCTTCACCTCTACAATCCATCTAACAATCCATCTGGAGATTTTGAATTCTGTGTCTGCTATCATTAAGTATGTGGATTTGTTGTTTGTCCAGTGGAAAGCTTTTATCTTCGAATTTTCTGCTCTTGCTTTATGGTGGATTTGTAAGGTAATATTTTAGGCTTGAAAGGTTTCAAAGGTTTTACTTGTGATAAAAATGAGCTATTTTCACAAAAGTGTTTATTTAAATGGATATAGTACCATGAAAATCACCAAGATGATGATATTCATGAATTTCACAAGTTGCAGGTGATTAAAATCTACAGAGGCTTCTTGCCTCCTTTCCGTGACTTTCAAGTTCTAATAAATTAAGTTCTTCCTCTTTTGTTTTTTTCCCCCCTGCCAACCCATGAAGGAAAGTGTTGCAGTCAGCCGAACCACGTGATATTGAGCCACATTACAGTCATTACAGACTTCATTTAAATGGACAGTGGCCTCCTTTGACAATGGCAGAGCTGCAGGGGTGGTGGGCTGATTGTCACTGCTGCTCATCATTAGTGCCACGGCCAACTTATTAGCTGTAATGTAGGGTGGCAGGCTGTCAAGAAGACAAGGTCACCTAATGATGACACTTGACGACCTGCAGCCGCTTACGTCATGCAGCAGCTGTTCAAATGTCAAAACGTCTGCTCCTTGACTCAAACTTTTTGGAAAGACATCTTGTCCAGAAGTAAGTTTAAGTGAAATGTATTATATTATTCATATATATATATATATTAGCCTTCCACTACTTTTTTGTACCTCACACTCTCTCCCATCATCTCTGTATTCAGAGTGTTGCAGCGAGCTCAGTGACTTCCGTTTTCTTGCGATAAATTAGCCACAAATATTACTCACAAATAAAGGGGAAATTTCTTGCCACCCACCTTGTTGAACCTGAACATAACATAACTTCATGTCCTCAGTGTTGTCTTTGCTTCTGTCTGTGCTCTGATTTCCATCCCCTCTACGGTGGGCTTAAGTATACACTCTGTGGTGTGCGGGATATTACAGCTGTGTGTGTGTGTGTGTGTATGTGTGTATGTGTCCTCAGGGTTTGGTTTTTGAGAAAAACCACAGGCAAACTAAAAGCTGACAGCCCGGAGGCTTCTACTGCAGCTTGTGTCCATTGTGGCTGCCTACGATCAGAGCAGGAAACTGTAGCAGAGCAGATCAGAAATACAGGAAGGAGGAGACAGAAGGACAAGGACAGGAGAGGAAAGTTTGAAGCATAGACATTTCCTTAAGCACAGACATTTTTTGATTCGTTCCAGGGCTGTTTTAAGTCTTTTAAAGAACATCAATTTATAGTCTCAAGTTCATAAGGCAGGTCTAAAATCTGTCAGTTAGTCTCAAGTCCATGTAGGCTTGTTACAAGTGTTCATAAGCATATTGCAAGTTAGAATGAAACAGTTCCTTTCAAATCCTGTTTTACATAGTCGTCCGTTGTAGAGAATAATTAAGTGTGTTTGTTTTATGTGGAGTACTATTGGCAAGGACCAAAAGCTTCTTGAAGCCCTCAACCCCCAACACTTAGGCGTTGAGATGCCAACCTGGAATGGCAGCATCTCTTGTTCGAGTCAGACTGGGAACGTTTGATGTTTCTCTCTCTCACTTGTTTCCTATCATAATTTCCTGGTACCACCCAATAAAGCCAAAATGAACATAGTCTCACAGTAACAACATTTCAGGAAGTCACAGCGCTTGTCAAGAGATAGGTGTGGGAGTCACATCTATCTTCTCATTTAACTCTCCGCAAGAAAGCAACAAAGCGTATTTCCCAAACTATTACTTTTCTAACTTTTCTATTACTTTACTTGTTAAGTCTCAAGTCCTCTTATTTCTGACTGAAGTCCACGTCTAGAGTCTGACTAATAAAATCTTTCTAATCCAAAGTTTATGAGTATGCCACTAGTTATCACAGTGCACCCCGTCAACACTGTGCCCATGCTCCTCCTCGTCATTCTTCTCCTTCCAAATTCCCTTTCCATTCCTCTCCTCCTTGGAGATGTTTTTAAAAGAGCCAGAACAAACACAGGGTGAGGGGAAAAAGTCTCGCCTGCCAAAATTAGACCCCCAACTTTGTCCGTCTCTCTCTGTCTCTCTGTACGCTGCCACGCTTCCTCCATTTACAGAAAAAAATAGAATGCGATGGAGACGGCGGGAGACTGAAGGGAGTGAAAGAAAAACAATGTTAGGAGGGTAGTAGGAGGATGGTACCATTAACACCCAGGGTTGCATGTTGTTCTTTGATTCCCGGGTTCTGCGGGGTCGTCAGGGTTCAGGTGTGATTAGCTGTGTGGAGGCGACGTGAGGTTTAGCTGTACTCTCAGATCAGAGGTAACTTCTAACTCAGGCCTGCATGCAAACTGCCCACTCTCTACAGAGAAGGCCAAAACAATTAAATGAATCAGTAGGGTGCATTAGAACTTTGTCTTACACGTTAGGCAGGTGGGACAGAGCTGACTTTTATTAGTTATTAATATGACAGTTGAATGACAGAAACAATGTTTCTGCTGCTCCCAAGTAGCCACAATATCAGTTATTGCAGGTTTATCTTCATAATTTCTTGCATGATTTTCAAAACACAGTTGCTTTTATATTTCTAATACTTTGACTTACTGGATATATACATTGTTTTTTATCTGACAGCAGCAATAAACAGACTTTACGCAACGCGCCCGCTGATCTGAGTTTCTGTCTGTGTTTATAATAGAGGGGTTTTCTCCCTGTTTGAAAAGATTAATACCACTACACCCTGGCTGTCAAGGCTGTTTAAATTTCTCAAAACTTTCCCCACCACTTTTCTCTCAGCACTAGCAAAAAAAGCAATTACAAAAATAGCTGCTATATTTTTTCTTTTCCCTCCACTGTGCCTCTCTGCTCGCTCCTCCATCCGCTCTGTAGTGAAGAATAAAGAGCACAGGTTTAACAAAGAACAGATTCTCAGTTTTTTCTGGCTTATTTTTTGTCCATGCTCTGACCGTTCTGCTCTTTGCTTATCTTCAATCTTCCTATCATTGGCGTCAACATATGCCAACTTTTTATTTTAAATTGATGGTTGACAGTATTTGGTTCAAGAAATCTCCTCCAAACTTAATATACTTTATTTGAACAATAATTCAAATTTAGGTTTCAGTAAATCTAACAATCCCACATGCCTGGAAGTGCTGGTTTGTTAATGATTAGATTTATATTTTTATGTTTATGTCTATAGGTATAACTACGTCTGTACTTTTTTTAAGTTTGCAATTCATTTGCCAGTTGAGATCTTATTTGGGTAACTTGACATCTCATTTCTCTAATCAGGTGTGTTTAACTGTAATACAGTATAAACACACATACAGTACAACTTTTCCTGCAACTTGTGTGTGTGTGTTGTGTGTGTGTGTATATATCATGTGTGTGTGTGTGTGTGTGTGTGTGTGTGTGTGTTGTAACCAACCAACACATGGTGGATGGCTCTGTAATTAGCCAGCTGTCAACAAACTAGATGAAATTGACCTCGGAGCTGACGTGACAAGGAACATGAGGCCCGTACTGCCATCAGCCCTCTGGCTACCCAATTATACAGTACAGTCTAAGCGTTATAGAGTTAAAAATGAAGGAGTAATTTGACTTTGAAGAGACAGGACTGTAGCGTGTGTGTATCACCCACAGCGTTGCACAGGTTGATTGACAAATTACTTTAAGGAAGTAGTTTCCAAAATGTGTAATGACTTGAAAATGTCACTCTAAGTTGATCTTGAAGCTTGCTTAGGCTTGCTCAAATGTATTAGGTGCCACAATATGTGTGTACTGTTATCATAATAGATTTATTGATACCATGAAACTCTTTTCTCTCCTCCTTTCTATTCTACAGAAGCTGTTGTGAGAGGCTTGTACTTACAATGTCTGGGTAATTGGCATCTGATTTATTAAGACGTAAGGTATTTACACAATAAGTGCCTGCTACTTCTACTTCTGGGTGTATTCTGGAGGATGAAAGGATACCGTCAAGGTGTTTTATCTGGCAAAGATCAGCAAAGGATCCAAACTCCCGATTAATAAATTAACATGTCAAAGCATTTATTTGAGCTGCAATAAAGCTCTTTTACTGAGATAATTATTTAGAGAATATTTTACAGGTATTTTGCTCTGAGCTATATCTTGCATCATCCCTGCAAGAAATAGACTGACTGCAAATCAACCAGCGGACTGATTAACCAGCGTTACCGCTTGTGTGGCATAAATACAAGTTGCAGCAAGGTAAATTTTTTATCAGTATAGTGTGATTGTAAGAGCATTAGCTGCTCAAAGAATATCACTGGTCAGTTTAATGAACACACAGGCGCAACTCTCTGTTCACTTCTGTCCACCCCTTCTGAACATCAGTTATTGCCTGTTATTGTGTTTATGTATTATCAGTGCAGTCTACTTTGTGGTAGATTCACATTTTATTCAGTCTTATAAAATAATAAGTTATAAAACTTTAGCTTTCCACCCACAGCCTTTTTATTATATCTGCACCTCTTAACCACCTGCTTTTTTACACACAAAACTGACCCTTGCAAGTTGCAGGTACCTTTGTAAATCCACATGTTCCCATGATCCTTCCTTATAGAAATAGTTTGACATTTTGGTAAATACTCTTACTCACTAGATGAGAAGATGCCTCATTCATATCTGTATCTGAACTAAATACTAAGCTACCACCAACAGCTTGTTTGCTCAGCTTAGCACAAAGACTGGAAACAGAGGAAACAGCTAGCCTGGCTCTGTGTGAATAAAATATGCCTACCAGCACCTTTAAAACTAACTTATTAACACGTTATATCTTTTTTTAAATCCGTACACAAAAACTAAAATGTTAAAACAGCAACTGACTACCTTGCACAGAAAGCAAGAACAAATAGTCTGACAGATAACATCTATAAAACCACAAATTGTTAATTTTTCACTTTGTTTACGGACTTTTGGACAGAGTCAGGCTGATTCCCCACTTTTTCCAGGCTTTATAATATAATCTAAGCTAAATGGCTGCTGGCGGTAGCTTCATATTGAGCACACGGATATGAGAGTGGTATCCATCTTCTCATCTAACGGTCAGCAAGAAAGCCTTATTTCCCAAAATGTAGTTTGTTTAAAATGCACACGCATCCTGTTAAGGGTTGCATTTCACTGATGACACATTGGATGGCAAGTACAGTACAGTGTTGGTGTGCCTGTTTGATAATAACATGCCCCCCCTTTTTTGTCAAATTCAGCAAATTTTCCTCACGCTTCACTACCTGTCAATTCTGTGTGTGCTGAAAAAAGAAATACGGTGTACACAGCGCTGGCTCTGTAAATGAGAAACAAAGTGGCTCATGTCAAGCCACACAACAATATTTCCGCCATTCCAACCATGATTTGTGACTTGCCAGGGACATTCAGCTTACTTTCTAGTTTGCCAAGACATGCTGTTGTTGTGATGTTAGCCATAGTAGCAGGAGAGTTGTATTGCTGTCTGGAGTTGGTGTGCTGGCTTTCTACATGTTGGCTTCAAAGCAGCAGCTGTAGCGACAGTTTGCTAACCCACAACCCAGCTAAGGATACATTACTTGCCATGTCGTTGTTTACTCTTTATCATGGTATTTGTCTTGGTATTGGATTTCTCCAGAATTTCATACACCACCTTTAAAAACCACTGTCCTCTCACTCTTCCACCCTACTGCCTTAAGCATACAGTATGTGCTGTTTTCAGTCACAATAGGCTCTTAACTCAGACTGTGAACTTGTGTGTGCTGTATTGAGAAACTCCGGATTTTGGTTTCACTTCTCCTCACCTCAGTGCCAGTGTCAACACTGCTGTGGTTCTCAAATGCTGGCCAGGATTGATGATGATTTGCTCCACACCACAAGCATCACACCCATTCAGAGTGAGGGGATGACAGACCTACTCAATTTTTGGATCCACTTCTCCTCTGCCACATACTGATCCACTTCAGCACTCCACATCAGACTAACGCAGGGGGTTCTGCTAAACTTATTTCAATTTGGGATCTGGTTAAAAACATATGTATTTCACTCTGGAACTCTTTGAGACACTACTCAGACCTGCCAACAACAGGCTCTGTACCAGTGGAGTTTTCACAACCCAAAGTTTAACCAAAAGCGAGAGCAATAGCTGTTGCAGTATTCCCAAATAGCTTAGTACTCCTGTTAACTGCCAAACATGGAAAATGGGAAAATGGTTTACACTTTTTTGGCAAAAGGTAAAGGGCATTTACTGTGTTTTACTTTCACTTTTAGATTGTTAAATGTGTGTATACACTACCAATTTTTATATGTATGTAGCTACACTGATACTCAAGGAAGAACAAAGACACTACTGAGACTAAATTCACCTCTGTCCTTTTTTTCCTTCTGTCTAAGGGGCCTTTTACCCACACGCAGTCACACATATGCACACTTGCAGTTCTACATAAAACACAGAGTCAAAGAACTGCACACGCAGTTACTCTTACACACCGTATTTCTCACACATGTTTAGTTAAGCCCTCAGTGGGGCTTAATTGCCGTCTTGTTGTGGATTCTTTTTAGGGCAGTGCTGATTGATTGGGGATCAGGGCCCTAATATGGCTCATCGGGGACAGGCCCTTTGACATGGCCTGGTCTCAGGGCACCGGAGCTGTTTGAAACCAGAGATCCCACCACAGCCCCCTCCCACAAGCCTGGATGCCTCTCTGCTAAATGCTGCCCAGGTCAGGGGGCTTCACACACATACAGGGAGACACGTGTAGACACACACACATTTAGGGACTGTCATTATGTGTAGCCAGCTTTAACTGTTAAAGCAATTTACATTATTAGGCGTTAGTGAGAGCGTAAGTCTGTCTGAACATACTTTACCACACACAGCAAGTTTCATACAGAACTCATTATGAGCAAGGCTTTCACACTCAGCTTGGACAGGGCCCACTTCCTGTTTCCTGTTTCCCAGAATCCCCTGTGTCAGTCTATTGGTGATCCTGTTGGCAGGTCTGGTCAAGGTCAGGTCTGGTAAAGTCTATGCTTTAAGAAAGTTTGAAAGTTTGTATGTATATGTGTGTGTGTACGGTTTATCCCTGAGGGTTACAAGTCCTAGATGGGATATGTGGGGTTTCCCTGAACTTTGCCCTAAACCTCCCATGAACACGAACACACACACACACACACACACACACACACACACACACACACACACACACCACACACTCCTGCAAAGAAAAAAACACACTTACATAAAGGCTAGTATGCACAGAAAGTGTTCTTTTTTGCACTTAGTGGTGGTGTTGGAGTGTGTGAGTGAAACAGAGGGAGGCACAGTGTACCTTGAGCATTTCTAGGTATAAATAGAGGCTTTTGTTTGCAATTTGGACTCGTACCTTGTGAACCTGGGTCAGATGATATGTGGTAATTTGTAGAGTTTAACTGGATCAATGCAGTTTGATGTAGAGAGTATTGATAAAGGAAAAGCCCTTTCAGTAAAAGAAAGTTTCAGTATCAGTCAGTTTTGTATTTATTGGTCCTGGCGGCTACCAAATTGCATGCGTATGACTAGAGGACATTTTGAGTTGTGATAAAGCAAAAGGTCAGCATTGTAAATCTAGCTCCCACCTCTTCTTCAGGGAAAGATCTTACCAGGAAGACATTTGAATGTAAAGTTCAGACAACATTGGACTGTCAAAGGAAAAATGATATATGATTGTAGAGAGATTCTCATTTCAAGCATTTCTTGCTTTATAAAGTGATTAAACAATAAAAATGGGATAAACATAGATATTAGCATATAGACCACACACCAACATGAAAACCAATAAAATATTAACAATAGTTTACCACCCTTTTAAACCCTATATATTTTACATATACGGTATGTTTGTCCAGTTCTTCCTTTTTTAAATCCCATAGTCATAGACAAACTTATCCTTAACAAAATGAGTTAAGTTAATCTGTATGGAAGCATTTTTGTGCCTCTGTGGAACATAACAGGATATTGAACTTTGCTGCTTGTCATTTCTCCTTTTGACAAATCTAATAACATCTGTCGAACAAAGCTAAAATAGCCTGAAAGTGAACTGTGCGGTACAGTATGAACAATCTCGGGTAGTTATTGACAGTAAAGTTATTCATAAAATGGAACAAATTTCATTAAGGTATTCTAGATGCCTGTATTCACTCCTATTTCTTGCTACAAGATATGTTTTTGTAACGATAAAATCATTTTCATATGCAAAAATATCAGTTCTCAGTGTAACCTGAATTGGTCCCTTAAGGCCAGCATGTGGGTGGGCCTGTTGCAGCCAGAGGACAGATCAAATGATGGAGATATAGAAAAGAGAGGGTGTGTGTGTTAATGTTATACTTGAATATAATTTTCTTTAACTTTCCCTTCACTTTTACAGGGCTTTTCTTATTCTCAGTCAAAGGTCCATCTTCAACCAAACACTTTACCAGGCTGATATAATTCTCTTCACTACATCAGTCTGCTGTAGTTCTTTCCTCTCTGAGATGACTCTAGGCAGGAAGTTCCTATGAACACACAGAAGAGCACATATCACGTAAACACATACAGGCCATGTTATACATCTGGGTGACAACTCTGATACCAACTGAGTAATGTGCTGGTTAGTCCGCTTTGTTTTTAAGAGAGCAGGAGCCTGTAAATTATCTTTTATTGTAAGATCCGGAGCTATGTCCTCTCTAGGACCTTGAGCTAAAAGACTGTGTGAGCGTGTGTGTATTGCACTTCACTTTACAAGTGTTTTTCAGCAAGGGATTAAGTATCGCTAATCTGATCAGTAATATTTGTGTTCCACTATTGATTCATTTTCTGATTAAGTGTGGTGATTTATCTTTCTTTTGTGCCCACATTCCTTTAGCTTGGCTTGTCTGCTTGAGCTTCATCAAGCAATATCCTTACTATATTCCCCATTAACCCCGGAAACAACAGACAACAGGCCTGAACTCTCTGACTGTCAGATGTGGGTTTATGTGTAGGCAGAGAAAGCAATTATTGTAGTGATACATATAGCAGAGGAAAATGTTTTCAAGTCAAGAAAAACACTAACGTAAGTGTATGTGATAAGTAGTCATCTGCAAGTCATGAGTAAGTCTTGCATCTGCATTGGATTCTGCTACAATGAGGCTACTGTCAATGGATAAAATCATGACTGCAGAGAAGGAAATAGTAGTTTGATTTTTAGGGAGTAACAGCAAATGTATATTTTCTGCTGGTGATTTGTACGTGAAGACAGAAAATGAATACATTGAACCAAGACATACTAAACTCACTGTCATCTGTTAACTTAATGGCTTTGTTTAACTGTGTGAATGTATTAAGGTGGATATCCTTTAACCAGACTTAAGCCTTTTTTGTTTGTTTTCTGTGTCCTACAGACACCTTTGAAGGCAGAATGTGTAAAGAGGGATTATTTATGGGCTTCACAGAGCGGCGGTGTTTCCGTTCCCCACACTACATGCCTTTTAGTGACTCTTAATCGCTCTCATCAAGGATTATTCCACTTTCCTCAAGAAGCCATGCATGTATTCAAACGTGTGTATTCTTGTTCCTTAAGCACCGTCAGTAGCCAGTCATCCAAAACATGTGTCCTCCTGTCTGCCTTTGTGTGTTCAGATTGGGATCTGTGATCTAGGAAATAAGCTGTTGTAAATCATGCAGTGTGTGTGAGTGTGTGTAGCGGGGCTTACATGCTGTCTGAATCACAGAAGTAGCTTTGCTCTCGGCTATCTCTTTACCCCATTTTTTCTTTTGTGCTCTCTTTGCTTTTCCTGTTATTATTATTTCCACACGGATATTTCAAGGCAGCCTGGAGTCAATTCAAGAAATGCTATTAAGAAAAATACAGAAGTTTTACCGCAACAAAAATGGAAAATAAGTTTGATACAAAGACCTTTCCGATTGAGGCATGAATACAAGTTGCTATTGAGATATTTGTATCGTTCATCTTGTTTGGTGTAAAAATAAATTCACATCAATGCAAGATAGAAAAATATGTTTTGGGGATAATGATGTTTTGGGTCACACACACAAACTACATTGTTCAGCAGTAGTTGGACTAGCACTCCTAACTGTTTTCAGTCCTTCGTCTCTGTCTTTTCCTTAATTATCTCTCAATCTCTTTTTTAGAATTTTTTTCTCTCCCTCTCTTTTTACTTTCCTCGACCTTCTCCGTTCTCTATCCATCTATGTTGTTTGTTTTCAGAGATCTCTACAACCAATGGGTCAATGGTTACTCAAACAAATCTGCCTGCCCCCTCCCTATGTCCCCTCTAGTACACCTTCTTGAGTCCTAGTAATGGATTTTACTTTTTAACCCCTGTGCTTCATTTGTTTATGTGTGCATGTGTCTGTCTAAACACCACTGGGTATATGCTCGGTTTCAGGAGACATATTGCCTCCCCATCCTGCTAATTGATAGGCTGATGGACACCTTCACTCCCTAGATCCTCCCCCATCTGGGTTTCTGATACCCTCCAGTCCTCAGGGGTAGTGATGTCACCTGTTCTGGAGCGTTGTGAGGAGTGACGGGATTGATGTAGGGTCCTTCCCTGCATGTCAAATCACCATGTGTGTGTTAACCCTGTTATTAAAACTTTGGCATCATCCACAGTCATGCCTTTAAGCCTGTGTGGGCAAAGATTGGGCCTTACAACCAATACTTCAGCAACACATTAAACACCAGCAAGTTTCTCTGGAAGTAATTCTGTTGACTAGCTTAGATAAGATCAGTATTCAAGTTACATTCAGTGAAATGTTAAAATTTTTCAACCATAGGCAGTTTCATCAAAACTAGCATTTAATGTTTGAACAAACCACTGCCTGCAGTGTCTTTTCCGAGAAAATTCCTCAGACTCACTGGAAGTGATGCATTTAACATTTGTGGCAGCAAAAACAATTGCGTTTTTGAAATAAATATAAGAACTGTATATTTAGCATGAGCAGAGATCAAAATGATTATGGGCAGTGTTTAGAGCAACTATAGCCATGGATGTAAAAACACAGCCCTGTCATTCATTTGAATGAGGCCAGTACAATGCAAGGGGCTCTGGGAAAAAATGTTGAGCCAGGCTGAACTTTTGCCTTCACCACACTGCGATGTCAGTCAGCAAGGCTCTGTGTTGGCCAGTCAAATACGTGTAGGTGCACATTCCTCGTAGATTACTCTGTAACATGAACACTGTATTGTTTACCTGTTTACTGATTATGAAATGATCATGATCACTTTCAAAGCAGTAAAATCTTTCGTCATAATGTTATAAACAGTTGTGGTGTGTTTTGGAACCTGATAAGCCCACAAACTCATAGACCTATTCCTTCCTGGATCATATTTTCATTGTCTCACTGGTAGTTAAAGCATCATCAAGTTTTCACTCTGAAAGTCCACTAAAGACCGTGTCCAGTCCAACTATAGCACTGTTTGAAGTGCACTGTCCTCATTTGTTTCAATGAGGAAAAAAGAAAACTGCAGTGTTGTGTGCTAGTAGCGATGAACTTTGCTTAACATTTGCCTCAGTGCTGTAGTATGTTATGTCAGCAGTGCACTGCTAAATGACTGCTACTGTAATAACTTTTTATTTTGTTGTAATATCCAGTCTCACGGCATTGTTTTAGTTTTTGATAAGCCTTCATACTCATAGACACATTACTTGAACTGTGCTTCCTGGATAGTCTTGTCTTCTTACCAGTACCTGAAACAACATGCCCAGAATCAGTCAGCCCCTTGCATTCACCTGATCATTTCAACCTGAACAGACGAAGGAAAAAGCACCATACACAGAAAGGAGAACTTGAAGATATTGCTCTACTGGGGGGAAAAAAAATGTTTCTAATAGATTTCTACAAATCAACTCAAATTCATCCACGATGTCCTCTCTGCATCATCTCTTATCTGTCTTCTTGTTTCCTTCCTCTTTCAGTACACTCTCTCTTCGTCCTTCTCTCTGACAGAAGCCTCTATTGTTGCTGTCATTAAGCCGTAGTAACACGAGGACTCAGGAGCGCTTGTTCTTTCTCCATTGTATCCTTATGCAGCGCCTAGTGGCCCTCACTCGCTGTTCATTCCCAGTGCGGTCACGGGCCACTGGCAGCCACAGACCCCCATCAACCTCATCCTCTGGTGGCCATTTTGGCTCGTTGTCAGTGAGAGATCATTATACACTGCAGCTACACATGTATTCTCCTACGATAATAGTTACACTGTCTATAAGCAGACACCAGTATAAAGTATCCAACACATGACTGCCCTACAGTTATTGTTGTTGCCAAATATCAGTATACTTTTCACCAGCATTGCACAGATAAAACAAAAAAATAAGACCATGGCAAAATCCTATATTTATGTTTTGCTGAGTACTAATTCTGTGGTACCTTTTTATAATTGTAAACAGGCTGAATAATGCTGAACAGATTTTGTTTTCTCATCTTTTTTATCATCTGTGTCAGACTTACTTCCAGGGAGGAAATGCAGTCTCTTGAGGACAGCGACCACACAATTGTCCATTGTTTTCTACCCCTCATCCTCTCTGCCTATCCATTCCTTTCCAGATCCACAAGTGTCTTTGATTTGTTGTTGGACACCATTTAACACGCATAAACATGTTCACAAACACTCTCTGAAAAGGTACAAAAGTGTTGAATCTCAGTGAGTCACTGAGCTCAAGAAGATATTTAAACTAGGATCTGTGTTGGATGACATTTCATCAGTATGTGACCCTATTCTTACCTAATGAAGAATTTGCAAAGAAATACACAAATAATTTAAGTAACCTTAAAATAAAACTACAAATCAGACTTTGAATAACTATATACAAAAGTCACCTCAGTTTATAGTTGAGTAACTTCAAAACAACAACAACAAGGATCTGAGAAGACCTTTTGAGATCCAGGAGTTGCTGTTGTGCATTAAAACAAAACCAGGGAGCTTATGTTTTTCACACAACACAAGCTATTGGGCATCCCCAATCAGGATACAGCAGCTGTGACGTCATGTTGCTGGCATCTCATCTCCTTTTCGCTTAGCACCCACAACAGCTCCTGTCAAATAAAACCTTGAAATCTAAAATGTCACCAGGATCCACCCCTTGCCTCCCTACCCTCAAATCCCATCTTTTCTATATCCCATCGAACAAAGAGTGTTGAGTTTCACATCCCCTCAACCCCACAACTCAACATAACCCGTCATCCCAGCCCACAGCTTCTTGATGAGAAATGCCCAAGTTTACATGCTGAATGACTAAAGATCTGTTCCATAATCAAAGCATAAAGTATAGACCCAACAGTGAAATTCTCCGCAAGGAGAAGTTTGTTTATTCTGGAATAAACAGAGCATGTGCTACAGTAGTAAAGTCCCACACTTTTAAAGGTGTTTTTGAAGATGGAAAAAAGTTAGAATATTTAGCAAATGGTTAAAAAATTTAAAGTTGATTTAAGAAAGGATTAGTAGCAGTCTGAACTGCATATACAGGAATTTATTTTTGATACCATAGGGCTCTGTATCTTTTGCATCTGTCAGAAAATTCTCACCCATATACTTTCAAATTCAATGTCCAGCAGTGGGGTTTGGATAGATCACACTTTAAAAGATGATGCTTTGGCACGTTGGAGTTTTCTTTCGACTTCTATTTTTTTATGTATGAAATTATTTTTTCCTTGCTGCAGTCGGTAATGTGCTGTGTGTCAGGCATTTTTGCAGGAGAGAACCACATAGAGAGAGCGAGTTGGATGGAAAGATGGCAAGGGAAGGGTGGAGGTAGAGCAAGAAGAGTTAGCTGTTCCTGCAAAGACAGTGAGACAAGGGAGATTCCACATTTTGAACGATTTACGAGTTTTAAAGAAAAACAGTCTTTAGTGCTGAAATTTAACTTCTTTTTGAGAGAAGGTGTGGAGTCGACTGTGAGGGAATCATCCATTTTTGCGGGCTAAACATTTGCCCTGCTCGACTTTAGAAACTAATGGTACATTTGTCAACAGTCCGCAAACCTTCGTCTCTAGGGTCATGGAAGTGCATGTGTGTGCCACTGTGTTTATTTTACTCTGTTTGTGTCTATACAGTAAAAATAAAACTATTTAAATTAAGGAATATCTATCTTCAAATGTTCAGTTGTGTCTCATAGTTGCAGTCAAAACACACAGCCTGCATCCTCTTCATCATCATCAGATTCTTGTTTATCGGTTTACCATCTCAGCCTCCTTTATATGCCCATATAGCTGTGTATACAGTATGATAAAGTATAATAAGGCAATATACAATCTAGTGTTTAGCCTACAGCTAAAAAAATGTATGTTGTATCCTGTTGCTGCCCTGCAGATATATTGCCAAATGTTTTTGGCTAATGTTTTCTGGCTATGTTTTTCACTTTTATACTGGCCAGATTTTTTATAGAGAGAGAGAGAGAGAGAAAATAATTTATTTAATCTATTAATTTAATAAATTTAATCCCATTGTTATGCGCAAAATTGAATAATGAATTCCAAAGTAGTGTATTGCGCACTTTTAATTTAAATGTACTGTTATATACACAAAAGTGCAATAATGTGGTTTGCAAACACTTGAAAAAAAATAAGGTGCTTTTTACCCGCAGTATTCCCATTACACAGGAGCGATAAAATATTTCTTGTAAATTTCAACTTACACATTAATGTAATCAGATATTTAAACCAAAGCTATTTGCCACTGCCAGGGCATTACCTTTAATCTAGCTTGATAAAACAAGTTAGAGTCCAGAGCCACGATCATAACATCATAACAGGCACCTACTGAGCAACAGGTTAACATATATATAAATCTGTGTTCTTGTTTTTTTCTGAACTGGTATCAGCAGAAACATTTTTTTCTATCAGGGAGCAGCATAAACGGTCTATGTTCCCAAGCAAGTTCAGTTGCAAGTAGCAAGTGAGGTGAAGTGGTCGCCTCGCACACATGCCCGCCCGCGCCGAAGTTGAATTGTCTTTTTTTGTACGTGACCCTTCGCTATGGCATTTGTTCGCTTGTCTTGCTTTTGTTTATCTACTTCTCCCACGCGCTGCATGCATCGTAGTCTGCCGAAACCTCCCTCCACCTCTTGTTTGGGTGGGTGATTTGCAGGCTGATCAACATCCCACCCCTCCTGTGACCATGTTTTGACGATATTTGTATTCAGAGCCAATGAGCAACGGACTTTCAAAATAAAAATAAAAACTGCATTAACATGAGAAACTGTCTGGAGCTGCAGTCTGTGTCGTACTGTGCGGGCACCACGCAGGTGTTGATATATGTAACCATACGGATATGAACCAAGTTGGTGCTGGAAAAAGAGTATTGCTGCTTAGCAAGTGCTTCCCTGAATAAATAATGAGGTTGGAAAAATTAAATTAGACAATGAATCAATGTCCTCAATACCTTGTTTAGGTTGTGTGGTGAGACTCGCCTTTCTGTTTAGATCTGGATTATATATTGGGGCTCGGAGGGAAAAGCCTTTCCTTGTAATTAACTATTATAAAACATTACACAGAGGGCCCGTGGCGTTGGTGTGTAAAATAAAGGGCCTGAACAGCCATCCACTGTTTACACAAATAGCAACCACACTTGGCTCTCCCTGCCTGGAATAGCTCTCTCACACACTTTACACACACACGCGCACAGTGAAACAAATGGATACACAAAAACAAAACTCAAGAAAGATTTTCGGAAAACCTCAGATGTCTCTCGGTGATTAGGTTATTGTCGATCTGTCTTTCCCACCCATTTCTCTCTTTAGACAAGTTGTAAGTCATTTCTGCTGCACTGGACAGGGTACAGACACTTTAATGTGCCTCTCAGACAGGACTTTCAAGCTAAGTCGACTTGGAAAAGAGTGAAAGAAATTAAAATATATAGAAAGCAATGAGTGGTGCGTTGGGATTTGGGTTTGAGTTGGTTCTGTTGAGGCCGGTCAGACTGGCCAGAGTTGTAATTTGCCTGCAGGAATCTGGCTACATTGTGGTGGATCGCCTGCCCTCCCTTGTCATTTACTTGTCTGTGTGTGGCTTGATGTTAGTGTGGATGTGTGTGTCCACCATCATCTGTGACGCACAACCAAACTAACCTCTCGGCTGCCTGGAAACACTCCAGCTCTGTGTGTGTGTTTTCTCATGCTCTAGCTGCATTTTCATATTCTGGTGCATTACATTCTGAATGGTTGCAGCCCAGTCAATCAACAGCCCCTTAAATCATTCAACTAGTTTTCACAGTGGCACAGTTTTTTATTTCAAGACTCTCCCGTTACAGCTTTAATGCCAGTCATGATTTTTACCTAGAGAAAATTTGCCAAAGGAAAAATACCTGAAGAGTTTGTTTGTGGCTTACTAAGCAGTCTGCAGGCACACCACAACATGAACTCATTATTACCCATATATACATTTTAGTTGGAAATTACATATTCCAAGGATAAAATCTGCTTAAATCTGTATTAAGCTATAAATGCAATTCATATTTATGGAATTGGCAGTATGCAGACCACTGCTCTATAGTTCTGTGTGTGTGAATAAGTGTTTGTGTGTCTATGTCTGGAAAACCCATTTAGATCTATACAGACAGGAGTAGAAAGAGAGAGAGCTGACCTTGGCCCTTCAGTCACTTAACACTCCTCAGAGAGAGGGAACCTAATGACCCCCCCTGTACTCACACCAAACTTATACACCCTTGGCGTTACGAAGGCTGTGTGTGTTAATGCCCACATGGATGTTCATACAGTTGTGTGTGTATGTGCCTGTACAATTGTCACCTTGTTTTCAGCTGCATCTTTAAAGCTCTTTTGTGCAGTTTTACTGTTAGTGGAGTAATTAGTGCAATTCACACACTATTACATGCCTTGTAAACAACCTGACTCTTGTCAACAAAGACAGCAGACATGGTTGGATGATAATGAAGCATTAAGCCTCATGAGGCTCTGTTTTACAGCTGAAATGAAGTAGTGTGTTTCCATGAGAGCAAGACATTAGTGTTTTAATAAAATAAGTGGATATTGTTCAATTCACTTGAAGTAGCGAAACAAAGCTGTAAATCCCAGAGGTCATATTTAGAATAAAGTTCGAGGTTAATGTTTAGTCAGTATTTTTGTTGTCATTACTCGGTATTCTCCAAACGTCACACTTTGGCCAGTTTCAAATGGAGTGCTCCTGTTTGCCATTACTCAAGCAGTAGTGTCTGAAGTATGAGGATGTTCTTTTAATCAGCCAATAGCTAAAATAGTGTGTGTGTGTGTGTGTGTGTGTGTGTGCGTGCGTGCGTGCGTACGTGCACACCCACAGTGGCATCATGCTGTCCCCTATATATTGTGGTCATGCCTGGTCTTAAAAGTCCCCATATGGCACAATTTAAAGCACATGACACAGTGATCTCACACTGAACGAATAGCCTGCTAGTCAGCATGTGGTTTGTGTGTGTGCGTATGTTTGTGCACGTTTGAGTGAGTGTATGTACGGAATGAGAGAGATTAGAGATCAAGGTAGAACACGACAGAGGGAGGGAGAAAAATTATTAAAAAAGAAATGCTAGAACAGAGTGACTACGTAAAGGAAGTCAAAGTTGTGAAAACATAGTCATCAAGTCCCTCTCTGTGTCTTTCTTTGCATATGTTTCAGATTATGGCTCATGGTGACATCTCTCTGCCATAAACAGGAATAAAGTCAAACAGCCAAAAATTAGTTCCTAATGTGGTTTATATCTGTGCTGGGATTGGTGGGTGGGGGTGTGTGTGTGTGTGTGTGTGGGGGTGTGTGTGTGTGTGTGTGTGTGTGTGTGTGCGCATACACTTGAGTTTCTGCTTTTGACTTGAATGTGATTTATCTTTAGCCAAGCAAAGGGAGACCTCTTCAACCTTTTCTTTCAACTAGTTTCTTCAAACATAGACTGACCTCTAGTGGAATTTGCTTGTATTGCAGCACACTTTGGTGTCTGTAACTGTCTTCAAGGCATCTTGGTCTTCCAGTTGTACAAATATTGCAGACATATGGAATGTGTTGATATTGTTGAGATATCTGTTAACAAACTTTGAATTTCTCTACATTCTCTCCTCTGTGTTTCTATTTGTCGCAGGGAGGATTTTGATGAGGAGGGATTCTGCCAGCCGTACAGAGGTATAGCCTGCGCCCGCTTCATCGGCAACCGCAGCATCTTTGTCGACTCGTTGCAGATGCAGGGCGAGATCGAGACCCAGATCACAGGTGAGAACAGGCAACGTGTATAAGTGGGTTTGACCCTTTTTATTGCAAAATAAATTTTTCTCGCTAAATCCACTTTTACTTGTACAGTACTACTTGTATCTAGCATTTATTCATTTAAAGCAAGTGTCAACACATGGGTGGCTCTGGCTCAGGGGGTAGAGCAGGTTGCGGGTTTATCGGAAGGTCAGGGGTTCCTTGGGCAAGATACTGAACCTGGAATTGCCCCTGGTGGCTGTTCCACCAGTGTATGAATGTTAGTTTTTGTTTGAGAACTTAGGAGGAGTGTGTGAATGTGATGTAGTGTAAAAAAGACTAGAAAGGTGCTATACAAATACAGAGCATTTACATTTACTCAAGTGCACACAGAGCTTTTGGAAATGATTCAGACACAATTTGGCCACAAACATGTGCATCTCCATTGAATGTTGTCAGATCAGCAAAGTCGTAAGGACAAAGTAGTTGTTCCCTCTCAGGTGTTTTGTGTTTGACAGTCTGCTTTCATACAGTGAGTTCACTAGTTCAACCATCGTGTAGCAATTCTGTCTTGACCAGCCAAACCTTTTACACATATGTCTTCAGCAGCCAGGGCTGATAGAGCACCTTTTGTGAAGCTGCCTTCTCTGCATACACTAAATCAATGAAAACCATCTGTGAGTGAGGACTGTTTAGAAGGTAATGCTTAACTAATATGCAGTAGGAAGAAAATGTCTCTTATGTAGTTCAAAGGAAGTTCAGCAGGGTCACCACTCGGATGGAGCCCAAATACTGTTTCATGCTGTTACACGTGTCTGGGTCTCTTCTTCTTTGTTTTTGTTTAGTGTGTTTGCGTGCATATGTCCTCAGAGGTCACTTTAGGGTGTCTTTTATTGATTAAATCCGTGCAGCTGTCAGCTTCTCCCCTTAACAGTTCCGGGACAAAGGGGCAATGAACTCAAGGAAGAGTGATAATTAAGATTTATAATGCCGCATATGTTGTAATAAGTCAACACTAGGACTGTAAATCATACAGTTCAGAACACATTCAGTAGCTATTCACCATCTTGGTGATGAATAGTCAAACTTTAAAGAAGGTTTATAAAGAAAATAAGTAATCTTTAAATTTGAACAAAACTAAGTAAAAATGTATTTATAAAGAATAATTAGCCTATATGCAGTTGTCAAGTGGTGTTTCCTTGGTTGATGGTGAATTACTGTGAATGACTCTTGATTCTGTTTGTTCTCATGTTACTGTATTGGTTGTTAACTAACTGTAATAACAGACACAATAAGATTCTTCTCCCTGCTGCTTTTTGGTCATGAAATGTGTAAATAGAGTTGAGTTTTGATTGTGCAGTTGTGCATTACCACGAGTGAAACAAAAGGAAATCTATGACTTTCACTGATCTTCAATATCATTTTATTCAAGAAACATGTGCTGTGCAAGTGTTTGGATGACTGCCAACCTAAGTTATCCACTTTATAAACGGTTGTCTTCCCCACAACCCCCCACAGAGCTGCTCTACTGATAACCATAGAAAAGCACATGTGTGCAATAACCATACAATCTGACCATGAATCATACATTTACTGCTGCAGCTTTCATCATCAGTCTTCCTCTTTGATCCTTTATGTGCTTAGATGCTCAAAAAATAGTAGCAACGTGAGCACAGGATTGCTTTCTCGTGTCTTTTTTTTTATGTCTTTTGATGTAAAAAAGAATCGATCAAAGAATATAAAGAATGTTTCATTTTTATTTGGTCTTTTATCCCTTACACACAAAACAACCTTCATATACTTTAGATGCTAAACATATAGATGAATTATGATGCCAGAATGTGTTGTTTAAAATAAATTGATGAAAGGAATATATTACTTTTGTCCCCCCTCTTTCCAGCGGCCTTCACCATGATCGGGACATCCAACCATTTGTCCGATCGTTGCTCCCAGTTTGCCATCCCTTCTCTCTGCCACTTTGCTTTCCCGACATGCGACCGCAGCTCTGGTACCGACAAACCTCGGGACCTGTGTAAGGACGAGTGTGAGATCCTGGAGAACGACTTGTGTAAGACAGAGTACATCATCGCTCGCTCAAACCCCATAATCCTGAAGAGACTGAAGCTGCCAAACTGTGACGACTTGGCTGCCTCTGACAGCCCCGAGGCTGCCAACTGTCTGCGGATCGGCATCCCCATGGCCGAGCCCATAAACAAGAGTAAGACATGTTCACCTGCTGGTTGCATTACTATTACATTGCTAATAGAGCTCACTATTATTATATGAGGAGAGACATTCCTATTGTAACTGTTAACAGGAGCTGAAAATTGTGCTTATTTGTGAGTCCAAGTATGCTCTGATATCAAAGTATGGTTAAACTTAGGGATGCAACTAATGATTAGTAGTAATAGTGAAAAATGTTTTCCAAACATCATCTATGACAAAGAAATCTGCACATTTGATCAGCTGAAACCAGCAAATATTTGGCATTTTTGCTTGAAAATGACTCGTATAATGAAATGATTATCAAAATATTTTTTATTTCTATTGAATCGACAAAACGATTAATCAGCTAACTCTTGCACCTGTAGTCAAACTTATGAGAAAATAGACTTTGGTCTTCAGTTCCTCTCAAAGCTCTCAATAAACAGTACTTATTCAACAGTTGAACATTAAAATGCAAAAATTCACATCATCCATCCATTTTAGTTTTTATTTCCCTCTAAATTTGATATTTAGGAAAATATTTTGAAAGCCATTAAACAAATATTAGATTTAACACTACCTGTGCTCAACCACATGACAATGTAACAATGATGTAACATTAGCAAAGAAAATAGATATAGACTACTATCTGAAGCAAGTTTATCATACATTTGCATCTTTTAAAGTTGATTTTGATGGTTTACCTAGATAAATAAAAAACCCAGGCTGCGGGGAAGATAGGAAAGTGGTACACTTTCTACAAAAGAAGCGGTACACTTTTGAAAATGGTTTGTTGCATGGTGAAGTACTCGACACGTTTTGTTGTAAAATATGCTAACATAAAAACAAAAACTCACTCACACAAACAAACTGTTAGGAGAGTAACTAGCAATAAGCTTTTCATTAGAGTCTATAATATGGTCACTCTCAAACATAAAGTGTGACTCTCAATGCTGCTTCGCATGAGTACTTAATACACCTGGGCCTGTGAGTTACTCAATGAGCCCTGTCCACCACCAGCCACCCAAAATAAAGGAGGAAGATGATAATGTTGGCCCAATAATGTGAGCATACTACTCAACCTAACACAGACAGCTAATGTACAACCACGCCTTCCTCTACCCCAGATCACAAGTGTTACAACAACAGCGGGGCAGACTATAGAGGGACCGTCAGTGTGACCAAGTCGGGGCGTCAGTGTCAGCCGTGGAACTCCCAGTATCCTCACAGTCACACCTACCTGGCTGTCCGCTATCCAGAGCTGAATGGAGGACACTCGTACTGCCGCAACCCCGGGAACAAACACGAGGCTCCCTGGTGCTTCACTCTGGATGAGGGGGTCCGCATGGAGCTCTGTGACATAGCCATCTGTGGTAAGAGACTAGAAGTCTTTACTAATGAGATTCATACTGTGTAATGCTGTCCTTGTAACACATTTGCACATATTTTGTTTGATGGTTAAAACTGCAGTAATGCATTTCTTATTCAACTGAAACTAAAAATAGTATGGAGAATATTTAATGATCTTCCTGTAGTTTTTCATGATGTCCTTCATCTTCTGTTCAGATGTGTCATTATGCAAAATATAAATATGTAAGTGTAATTTGACACTATTTGGCAGTAAAATGAAATGTCCAACAACTTTCTATTTCTCAACACAATTGATTTATTTTTTCCTTTTTTTATACCTTTTTTTTATTATTATTTTTAATGTATCATTGAAGATGTACATATGTCATAGCGCTGCAGCTAATGATTGTTTTCCTGATGAATTGTTGTTAACTGGTCTATAACACATCAGAAAATTGTGATCATGAGAGGGCTTAAAATTTAAAAGTCTAAAACTGATATATATTATTTTTATTACATTTAAAAAATTGTTGCAGCTTGGTTTTCTTAATTGACTGGCTCAGCTCTAGTATGTCTCTATGCGTCATACAATAATCTGTGTATCCTATATATCCTCCCCATCCATCCCTATAGACCATAAAGACAAGTCTGGTGGCAGTAACATGGAGATCTTGTACATCCTGGTTCCCAGTGTGGCGATCCCGTTGGCCATTGCCTTGCTCTTCTTCTTCATTTGCGTGTGCCGCAATAACCAGAAGTCCTCCAGACCTCCTGCCCCTCGCCAGCCCAAACCAGTCCGAGGACAAAACGTTGAGATGTCCATGCTCACGACTGCCTACAAGCCAAAGGTAGTGCAGCACAATCACAGCACATGACACTACTGGTGAGGAAAGTAAACGATGGATGCTCTGCTCTGCTTCGCTGAGACTTAGACACAAGGGTTGTGTTTGTAAAAGGCAGCTCCTAGGTTTGAATGTGTGTCTGTGTGTTTGAGTGTGAAGCAGAGGGTTGCTGGGAAAAGAACATGCCTGCTAACCTTCCCAGCATAAACAAAGGTTAAACACAGACAATGTTCCTGCTGCAGCTCTTGAAGACAGACACAGTATATCCTTTTCATTTCTGTGACAAAATTTGAGTTAAGAGAGGTGGTCCATTATTTTCCTTCCCCCTGATCTCGCTTCTCGGCCCATGTTTACAAAAGGAACAAATTGAGCTAAAATTAAATGTACATGACTTCCATATCCCATGAAAGATTCAAAAATACCATGAGGATATATGATAGGAGTATACAGAAAAAATGTCGGATGCAATTTCAGTCAATCACTTAACATTAAAAATATATAATGGCGCTTATTTCCAGTTACATAACTTTATGACTTCAATCCCCTCTCAGAGGAATCACTACAGTTCAGTTTGTGTTCACACTGATTTATTACAAACAAACCAAGAGGAATAAACATAAACTTATATAGACTGACAGATAACTTACTGATTGGACATTTGTGATGATGTCATCCTGTATCATATGCGCTACATGGATCCATGTGGGAAAATCAAATTGTCTTTTCTGACAGCGAGTCATGCAGTACTGAACTGCTTCTTATGTGTACATTTATGTTTTCTGGAGTCACTCACTTAGAAATAATTGATTATGAGGGTTATTTGTTATTGGACCATGCCATGTACAATGACAAACAGGATAAAAAGGAAGCATCTTATACATTAATATTATCAAGGGGAGATAGTTACTGTACATTTCACTCACTTTTTAATGAGGATTGCTAAAATAATAAGAGTAGGGCGTACACTCTGTTATTACCTCTTGAGATGTCAGGGAAAACCCAGCACTCACATGCTTACAGAAACAAATGGTTATCAAATTACCCTGCACATATATATCCACAATTTATGTGCACTATTTTTGCACTGCATATAATGCCATTGACATGTTAGTCCCCCATTACACACCTCTGTCACCTTTTTCTGACGTATTATTCAATAAACTTGAGTCTTCCCACCATCATCTCACCCCAGCATTCCCTGTTTATAGAACAGCACCAGAACTGCTAAACACACATGTATATACACTCACACAGCATTTTGGACTGTCCTGTGGTGAATCTAGATTAGTGCTCCTTTGCTGTGTTTGTCTTTTTAAGTCATAAGAACAGACTGAGGAAGTAGACACACAGCCCTCTGTGTGTCAACTGGGATACGTCGCAGCATGCTGGGGTTACTGTGTGTGTGTGTGATTGTGGAAATGACCTGTCTCAGACAAAGCTTCAGATCTCTATCATCAGAGCTCAGCAGGTCCAGGAATGTTCAACTGCAGCTCCTTTCCCCTCTGTTTATTTCTCTCCCACTGTCTTTTTATCCACATCTCTACCTCACACTCCTCCTCTCCCTCCTGCTCTCACACTTAATACATCTCTCTTTGTTGCTCTTCCTCTGTCTCTCCCTCCATCCCTTTACCTTTGGACCTCTTTTTCAAAGACACTCTTTGTAATGTAGATCATCAAGCCCCAGATCTGCCAGCCAACTCATAGCTCACATTTAGGAACTGTGTCAGATTTCTTTCAAGGTTGCACACTCGGTCATATCATGTCTGTTTATCTTTTTCCACATAATTTTGGTGGTGGTGGTGGTGGGAGGAGGGTTATCCAGACAGTGTCTGTGCTTGTGCAACCAGAGCTGATGCTCACTGTAATGTGTATAATATTACCATCAACAGCTGTAGAAAGAACCGCAAAATCTCACCGAAGTGTCATAAGCCATTAATATCTGTGGTTTATTTTGTTTGGGGTTTTTTTTGCAATGGAACAAATGGTTCACTGACACAAAAAGGGAGTCTCTCTTGGCTGTGTTTAGATGACTACCTTGTAGCTGCAAAGAGTCAAGGTCACGGGAGATCAAAGAAAGTTTTTCAGAGTGACAACCATGCATTTATGAAATTACAGGGAATTTTAAATGGTCTTTGTGGACAGCAAGGGCCTGAAATATGGTTCACACAAATCAGACCATATAACCATCCATTTTAATATTTCAAAAGCAAGAAAATAGCTTTTACTCAACTTCTCATGTCTGTTTCTAGCACATGCATCTAATCTGGAAGCTAAAAGCTACTGTAGCCTGCAGGCATTTGGGTAAATCATTTCTACAATTTAAACCTTTTTGATGAGTGACAAATCTCAAATTATAGTGGATTATGTTACTATTGCAAAATCTCTCTTCCCAACCCCTCTTATCTGCAACTTTGTCTTGGGTCAGGGTTAGGCTGATGCCCAGCAGGCTTTGCTGCAGGGTCACCCAGGGGCCGTGGCCTGTGACAATCCATTTAGACACACATAAACATACACACAAGCCTGCTGTGGTGTGAGGAGGATCTGAGGGTTTGGGTGTCGGGAGAAGCAAAGAGGTGAAACAAACCCGTAACTAAAAACATCTGTGTCTCTCATAACATCAGCAGGACCCCACACTTGCCTCACTCACACACACACACACACACACACACCACCCCCCTCAGAGATCATACAGGCCTGTGTGTCTCTCATGCTCACCGAGGAATTTCATTATTCATCTCAGAGTTCCTGGAATCTGAAAATCTCTGCCAATCTCTCTCTCACCTTTTATCTTCAAGCTACAGCTCTACAGCTACACACACACACACACACACACAAATAATCCCAACTCCCTCTCTTTCTGAGATCACTTGGACAGCTCTAAGATTTGAGAGTTTAGTCAAAGTCATTAAGGAAAAACAACCATTTGAAAAACGCACACATACACACACAGAAGCAGAGTGTATTTTCTAATTCCACTATATAAAGTAAAATAAAAGTGAGCTGTCTGGATGTGAATGCATTTGCTGAATTTTAGAGGATGTTTAGAGGCTTTTTAATTTAGAAGTTGATTTGATCCAAGTCCAACTGGAGATATAAAACTTTTGTGACCCAGTTATAACTTCATAGTTCAGCTCAGTCCTGTTAGATTTAGCTGTGCAAACAAACCCAGTCTACATCTTCCAAAGTAACAATAAAATACTAAAAACGGTTATGTCCCTCCACACAAAGAAAGATACACAGGTTTCTGTTATTTCTTCAGCTGATTCCACAGTTATACTGGCAACAGAATTAATTGCTTAGTCTTCCTAAAAGCTGCTAACCTGTCAGTTTTAAATGAAATTTTAAAGCTGTGAACGTGTTGCCAGATTGTGCTATTTTCCCACATCGCTTTCCAAAGGATTTAAGGGAGTCATTAGAAGCTGATGTAATGGATTGAGTGTGATTATGACAATTATTAACTCTCTGGGCAATAATGTAATTGTTTTTACAACTCAAACACATATTTGGTGTTGTATTAGGAAGTTTGCCTACAGCAAATTAACAGCACCAATGTAAACGTAATGTCAACATTTCACTTTTTTTCTGTCACATCAATCTACCCACTGATCTCACTTCTTCCTTTTTCTTTCTTCCTCTCTGCAGAGCAAGGCCAAAGAGCTTCCTCTGTCGGCTGTGCGTTTTATGGAGGAGCTTGGAGAGTGCACTTCAGGGAAGATCTACAAGGGTCACTTGTATCTGCCAGGCATGGACCAGGCACAGCTTGTGGCCATAAAGACCCTGAAGGATATCTCCAGTGCTCAGCAGTGGAGCGACTTCCAGCAGGTACAGAATGGATCTATGCTTCCCGAAGCTTTAAGGTCTCTTCCTCAAATTTTGCACAAGTTAAATAACTACTCAAAAATGTGTGAACATATAATATTGGTGAGGGCACAGATTCAAAAGTCAGTCATGTTTAACCTGTATAGCAGCTCTAAGGCTAAATATTAAGTCATTTTAAAAGATGTGCTTCTAACTACCAATTGAGTATGTATTGCTGAAATGAAATGTGGTGGTAAAATAATCTACTGTTTTAAACTACAGGGTACTTCTCTCCTAGTGGAAAATCTCTCTTCCCACAAGACTTGAAGCATGACTAGTTATATTTGCACAGAGGGTAAACATGGTGGGTGATAGCAGACGAGTGTATACAGTTAAAAATCATTGAACAGCCGATTAATTCACTTGAAATAGCTCCATAAATAAACTACTGCTGCTGGCGGATTGTCCAGATAAATTTAGATGTTAAGGAGGATTGTAAAAACATAATCCTCCCTTTCCATGTACAGAGAATGAGGCAGACCTGAACTGCCTGCCTTTTAAAGTGATAAATCAAAAATATGTCTCTTGATGTCGTTTGAAACACTCAGCCCCAACAAACATCTGTCAGAGTAGACAGTAGATTCAAGCTGGAGTCCCCATTGTTTAAATGAAGCTGCTACGTTTGTTCTTGCTTAAAGTTCACTGATACGTTTTTGTTTCCATCACAGGAGGCCGCAGTGCTGACGGAGCTGCAGCACCCAAACGTGGTGTGCCTGCTAGGTGTGGTGACCCAGGAGCAGCCTGTCTGTATGCTGTTTGACTTTTTGCCCCAAGGCGACCTCCACGAGTTCCTCATCATGCGTTCACCACACTCTGACGTTGGCTGCAGCAGTGATGAGGACGGCACTGTGAAATCTAGCCTGGATCATGGAGACTTCCTGCACATGGCCATACAGGTGGGATATTAAAGCAGTTTACGTCTGTAATAAATAAATATATAATATGGAATGACAGTCTGAATATATGGAATGAAATCACTGGCGCCATCTTGTGTTTTTGATGTGATTAATCCGTATGGATGTAGCAATTGTGACACTATGAGCGAATAAGTAAGAAATCTAGTGTCAGCTATTTGGAGCATTGAAGAGATTACAAACACACTAGCAAATGCATGTACAAGCCATAATACTGGGAACCATATCCAGTAGTTCTCCTGATGAAATAATTTATTCTCTTTCATCGTGGAAGACCGAATGCAGGAAACCTCCCAGGCTAGGCAGTTCCCGTTTATCAGGCAAACAAGCCTTCAACCTCACAGGTGCCCCCACAACAGTTTAAGTTAGTTCGCATCCGAACTAATCTTTTAAACACCAAAGTCACAGAAAAAATAACCTAGCAGCGGTAACATATGTCAATGGAGTTCGGTGGCTTTGAAGAGAGCGATATAACAGCTATTTCTCGTTAAACACAAGATCTTACTCTTTAAAAAGTTACTGCCTGAGCCCTTTTGGGTGGACGTACGAAGATTGTATATAGGGTTTGTTGTGGGGGGCACCTGTGAGGTTAAAGGCATATTTCAGTTTGCCTGATAAACGGGAACTGCCTGGCCTGGGAGGTTTCCTGCATTTGGTCTTCCACGATAAAAGAGAATACATTTCTAAATCAGGAGAACGGCACTGGATGTGGTTTCCAGTATTTTGGCTCACACATGCATTCGCCAGTGTTTTTATGATCTCTTCATTGCTCAAAATTGCGGACGTTGGACACTTTGTTGCTGATTCACTAACAGTGTCACACTTCACATCAATGATGTCAGATTTCATTCACTATATTCAAACTTTCATTCCATATATTAAGACTTTCATTCACTATATTCAGACAGACAAACTTCATATATATATATATGTGTGTGTGTGTGTGTGTGTGTGTATATAATTGTTCACAGCTAATTACTCCTTAAATATTGATTTCTTTCTGACTAATCAAACGTAGGTGACTGCAGGGATGGAGTACTTGGCCAGCCACTTTTACATCCATAAAGACCTTGCAGCTCGGAACATTCTAGTAGGAGAACAGCTCCACGTCAAGATCTCCGATCTGGGTCTCTCCAGAGAGATTTACTCCTCAGACTACTACTGCCTCCAGCCCAAAACTCTTCTGCCCATCCGGTGGATGCCCCCCGAGGCCATCACTTACGGCAAGTTCACCACAGACTCAGACATCTGGTCGTTCGGAGTTGTGCTGTGGGAGGTCTTCAGCTATGGTCTACAGCCCTATTACGGCTTCTCCAACCAAGAAGTGATGGAGATGGTGAGAAAGCGACAGCTGCTGCCCTGCCCCGAGGACTGTCCGCCAAGGTATGTTCAGATTAATATTGCTAACATTGCTCACAGCATAAAGTGAAGTAAAATTTGAGAAAGTGATATAGTGGTGTAACTTATTTCTACTCTCACCTCATGTTAGAAGTCCACAAATGTCATTGTATCTTCATCATCTTCTGAAATTTCAGATCTTCTGAAACAAACGTGGCATGTTTCAGGCTGGAAAAGCAACATATTTCACCTTTAGTTTCCTTTTGTACCAAAACACCAAAAACTTACCTCTTTCACAATCATATGCAATGTAAAAGTCTAATCAAAACTCAAAATTCATGCTTTTACTTCTCTTTTGTTTTTTGATATCTGGATATTTTTAATGAAGAACTAATCGTGAGCAGAACCACAAATCAACATTTAACTAAGGTTTCCACTGTCAGAATACAGAGGAAAGGGAAAAAACACTACTTAACAACTTGAGACGTTTACCACCACAAACAGATTTTTGTAAAATTTATTTTTAGGTTTTTCAGTTATTAGACCATTTAAAGACCAAGCCAGATATGTTGCAGTTAAATTGTATGACCAGATTTTAAGACTCTAGTATACTGCAAATACAAGAGATTTACCTGCAGTGATAGGCTTTATCAGCATTGTGTGAACTCGTTTAGCAAGGGCTAGAATGTATCGGATGTTCATTTATATGTTGAAGTCCCACACATCTGTTTGTGTGTTCTCTTGATCTACTTCATGAATCATTCTTACAGCTCTTTTCTGCAATATAAACAATGGCTTTGGGGGCGGGAGTTTTAGGAATTAAAATTACTTCATTAAATTAAATCTAGCCTTTAAAGAAATTGCCTGATAACTAACTTTGTTGTCTCTCAGGTTTTATGGTTTGATGACTGAATGCTGGCAGGAGGGACCAGCACGCCGGCCGCGCTTCAAGGACATCCATGCCCGCCTTCGAGCCTGGGAGGGGATGTCATCCCACGCCAGCTCCAGCACGCCATCTGGTGGTGGAGGCAATGCCACAACCCAGACCACCTCACTCAGCGCCAGCCCTGTCAGCAACCTTAGCAACCCCCGCTACGCTGCTGCTGCCGCTGCTGCTGGGTACCTCTACCCAGCCCAGGCTATTCCCTCACCAGGCCAGATGGCTCCGATTACAGCCTGGACACCGATGGCTGTGACTCAAACCCACCAGCGCTTTATCCCCGTCAATGGATACCCCATCCCGCCAGGATACGCAGCTTTTCCAGCCCACTTCACTGCCCCTGTTCCACCAACCAGGGTAATCCAGCACCACCTGCCACCTCCCAAAAGCCGCTCACCCAGCAGCGCTAGCGGCTCCACCAGCACGGGTCATGTCAGCGGAGTGCCCTCCACCACGGGCTCCAACCATGATGCCAACACACCGCTGCTTTCCCACTGCATCATGCCGGGGAGCGGAGGGCCGGCTCAGATGTATGGACAAATTAGCCAGAAGGGGATGGGACAACTGGACCATGCATCGCAAACATCAGCACTGCTGACTGCTGATTCGGATGTACTGATGTACAACGACTCGGTCATCACCGCAGATCTGTAGATAGAGGGATACTCACGCTCTCTCTGCTCGGGACCCAAATTTGAGAAGTTTAGCCTCTCACCCAGGGACCCAGTCTAACAGCTCTGATCACAAGGAGACCCAACAGAAACTGGCCAGTGTGCAGCAAACACTGCCGCAGCTCCATAAGTATATTCATAGCTGTCTGACTTTTTAATGCCTTATTGTTTAAAGCAAGTGTACTTACTACCATGGCTTGAAAATGTTATTATTTTAACCTCTGTGTAAATACGGTTATAAGTCCAGAATGAATGAGTGAAATAGAAGATATATATTCAAAAGAACTTTTTATTAAGGAAAAAAAATTAAATTTAAAGGTGAAAACATAGTCCATCCTGTGTCCTAAGAAATGGTTTGTGATTAGAATCTGACAAGTTCCTGTGTCAACAATTTTTGATGCAGGATGTGAAGAAAACACTGACATTCATACCATGACCTTCATGTGCCTTTCAGCAGTGGTGTGACTTGCATGTTTCTGGACATATTAAAACACAAAAATGTGCTGCACGTTTGCTTGTACAGTGAAAGAAACAGCATTTAGCAAGCAATAACCAAGAAATAAAAATGGGAACAGCAGACTGAACAAACAAGAAGTTCATCAGCTTTTATGGATCATCACCGACCCGCTGCCAATTCACCAGTGTTCAAGCCGTACAGGTTCCGGCCTTTTGGCTTTCACGTATTGTAGCCCGGCTATGTGACGGCCCTCATCGAAGCAGCTGGAGTTCAAACTGAAACAGATTGGCTACAGATGTTAAGCTGGTGAAAATACTCATCCAGGCAGTGAGATCTGGCAGAGTGCATCATCATGTTCACACAAAATCCCTTCAGAAATGACACCTGAATGTTTTTTGTGTAACCTAAACATGACTATCTGACACTTTTTCAACATGCACACAAGCCTCTTTTTTCAAATCTCAGTATACTGCTTTCCAGGCTAAGGAACAAGAAAGCTGGGAGTACTTCTGATGGGACATTAACCTCTTCATCTGCCTTTCATTCTCCCTGCCTTCCTCTTTCTCCTTCACACATCATTCCTTCATCACCCCCCACCACCCTTTCTTCTTCTTATACCATCTTCGACCCTACCTGCAGCTATGGCATCTAACTTCAAAAACTGGCTGCAGAGGACCCCCTACAGATCTACAAATGAAATGACACAGCGCTCATATCCCCGACAGCCTCCACAGCTAAGCTGGACCGGTCTCAGGGCAAAAGCTTCATTCACCAAATGAGGGCTGAGGTCAATTTACTGTCAGTGATGTAAGCTAAAATGTCACTCTCACAAAAGAACATTTTTATTTGTAAATTAGATGTGGTGTTTTAATTTTTTTCAGTATTTGAATTTCGAAGGAACTTTGATTTTATTCACAGGGCTTCATTTGTTTGTCCTTTCCTTGGATCTGTATTGTGCAAAAAATAAATAACTGTTCAAGACATGGAAGTACTCAAAGTAAGAAGGGTTAAAACACATACAGTAAGTGTCGTAGTAGATAATGTCAACATCACAAAAATGGGCCTCAGTTGGACTTTTGTAAGGATCACTTTCATGAGTTGGGGACAGATTGTATCACTGTGTGCAGAGAGATTTATGAATGTTGCTTTTATTTGGTTCACTATCAGTAAATGGTTGGTATCATGGTATCAGTGGTAGGCATGGTAACAGTAAACACCTGGTGCCAGCTGTACTGATATGTATGTGATCCCAACAAGAGCAAGTGCAGGTTTTAAAAGAACAAACTTAATCTATTTTGTCGGAGTTTCCTGATTCTTCAAAATTATAGCTGTATTTATATTTCAACATGTCCAGTAGCAGGTAGTCATGTATGATTCTGAATGCATTTACTCAAATATCCTTTTGTGATAAGAGGTTTGTGTGATTGGCAAATGATTAATTCTCAGTCCTGTAATGACACAAATGACACCTAAGTGATTATTTGATTAAGGTTGATTAGAAGCTAAATATGAAGCTTTTGTTATTTTTAAGAAAAAGTCATAGAAGCCTGTGTAGTTAGACAATCATTGGTTTTGAATGGTCATAAAAGTGTCCCAGACTGTACATGTGTTGCACTCTGCTGTTGTACAGACTATCATTCTATCAGTCAGCTGTATTGGCTAAACAGTACCACACAAGGGTGCGCTGCCAGCATTTAGCTGTGGATGTTCATTTTTTTAATGGTTAAGTTTTAAGTTGACATTTGTGGAATGTAAATAGACAAGACGTCTGTGTAAACCCTTGGCTACTATCTGATTCAGTTCACTGTAGAGTTAAAATAAATCAGTTTTACATTAGGTTGAGCTTTAGTTTACCCCAAGATAATTTATTCAAACCAAATATGGTCAACAGAAGCTGATTGTCTGCCATTAGCAAAATGAAGGGAGAAGCTCATGTTTCCACCTTGGGAAGAGATTTGTACCTCATGTCAAATCTAGTCCACAATTATTTGAATCATTTTAAGTTAACTTTCCCATTGAGTTTTCTTTTTTTTTTCTCAGTGATGTCTTTTGTCTCATTACATTACATGTACATTATCTTTTTGTTCCTCTAAAGCAGATCGAGCTACCTTGGCATCTGAGTTTGTACAGGTGACCTCCAGCATGTAAAGGATTTATGTGTACTAATATAGCAGTGCAAAAACCACTTGTACACAAGACTGTGAATCTTAATCAAGTCTATGTATTTTTATATTTGGAGAAAAATCATTATTGTGCTTTTGTTTTGTTTGAGATCCATTTTTTTTAAAAATCAAGTAAATTTATATTTCTGTTCACATGTACCCATTGCAGAAGGTTTACATGCTTATGCTCCTTTTGACCAAGAGAGGCCTTGTCTTTGTATTTTGTCTGAACATTTTTGCACAGATGTTTTGTATTGCAAAATCATTTATTAAATGATGTTGTTTGTTTAACCTTGGAGTCAATATGATCATGAATTTGTAGGAAGACAGGTTATTTTGTAATGAGGAATTCCCGTCGTTGGCTTGATGCTCAGAATTGTAATGGCAATGTCAATCCACTGGTTGTCACCAAATCACCATTTCTGTGGATTTTCTTGAATGTGTGTGCCTTAATCATAGTGGCCATTGTTGACCAGGTGGTGGTGCCTTTTAGCTGTTTGATTAGTGTATGTAAGAGCTTCATAACAGCTGGAAATAATATTAGTCCAGCTAGAATTTGGCGAAAGATGGAAAAATTACCCTAGTATAGTGTTCCTCTGTGCTTACTTGTGTGTATCACTGTGAGCTTGTGTGTGTTCTCTCTCATTTCCTGCTCAAACTCTCCTTTTGCACATTGAATGAGCCAAAACAGCTTAAAATGAACCAGAATGGTTGTGAGATTGTATGCATGCCAAAAAAAGATGTAATTGCCGTATATATGGAGATGATTTGAGATATACACACACACACACACACACACACACACACACACACACACACACACGTGTAAGAGTAAAAGCAAAACTGCAGTCTAAATCACCACACACACCTCTTTTTATTATATATACAAATAAAGTAATTTGGTTTGATTTACGTAAATTAAAAATTAATGGTATCTAGCCGCGCAGATAGTTTGGTATTTCCACAGATTTTGAGAATGACTTCTAAGAAATACCACTTAAATTAAGCAGAAGATATCCTAAAAATTATAGAGCTTTCTCTAGGTGCAAGACATGTCAATGACCCTGTGACCTTCATTCCCGCTCATGCTCGCCTGGTGTGTGTGTGTGTGTGTGTTTTGGCAGGTAGAGAGGAAAAGGAAAAAAAAATAAAGAAGAGCTTTTAGTAGTGAAACTGAATCAAGTCCTGAAAACATTTTCTGCTGCTGTTCTGGAACAGTTTGTTTTGTGAAAATGTTTTGCGAGCTGCAGTAGCAGAATAGTAAACTCCCATGACTGCTTCATCAGAGGCACAGAGCTCTGAAACTATTGGATATAATTTCTCCCAAGGCAAGAATGAAAATAATTTGCTATGCTTGCAAGTGCAGCCAGAGAGTGAGAGAGAGGAGGCAAATGAGGAGAAAAGGGGAGGCATATGAAGTTGACACTCAGTAGAGCAATGATGTGAAATGTCAGGATCATGTCAGAGACTCAGAGTCACTAACATCTGGAAGGCAAGTTTGACATTCACATCCAGCACTGAGACTGAGTCTGCTGTTTCAAAATGACAAAAAGCAGACATAATGTGTCATAATGAGTGTTTTCTGAAGTAATCAGATCCTTTACTTAAACCTGCAATAACTGGGCCTTTTTTCTGGCCACTTGGGGGCAGCAGAAACAATCTGTAAACAGGATACTGACATACCACCAGATTTTAAGTTTCTATGGTGAACTTTTTAGCAGACAGTTGTTTATTTACACATGCAGCAGTAACATTAGCATTCATTTGGAGTCCTATTTCTGGCCACCTGATGAATGTAAGTCCGGTATTCACTCTCTTTTAGCACTGTTTTCTGTCTCTACCAACTACTGGGGAAAATATCTGGCTCTTTAGCTGCTAAATGCTCCACTAGCTTCACTAGCTAGTCACTAACTGTGTCTGTTCACTGTTTTGTAGTAAGTAGTCAACGGTTGAGTTTTCAACAGTAGACTTGAGTTGAGTTTTCAACTCTAGACTACCTGTAGGTTCAACATGGTTAAATGCTAAAACAATTTGTACAGATATAAAGAGCTTGAAATATCCCTTAAAATGATACCAAGGCCATGTTTATAGGTTTAGTAATAACAAAACACTGGTCATTTGAAATTCAAAAGTCATCACTTTATTTTGTCCTTTGTTTTCCATTGAAATCAAAGCACAAGGTGTGAGCCATTAAATAAGATATATATAAAAGATATATATCTTATTTAATAGCTCTGGTATGAGCCAATGGCAGGGCTATGACACACTCTGCTGGCTACTTCTTACAGTCTTGGTCAATGGAAGCAGATTTTGCGGGCAATACAACTCCCAAGGTCGTCCTTTCAAATTCATTGAAATTTCGTTCACTTTTGTTTAGCAATTAAACTAAATGTCTATTACAGTTTACATATGTTTTTACTAGTGTTGTAGTACTAGAAACCGGTCTTGATCTTAAGACCACTTTTTGATGGTCTTGGTCTCGTCTCGGGCTTGACCGCATTTGTACTCGGTCTTGTCTCAGTCTCAGAAATTGAGGACTCTAGATTTTATTTCAAGACCAGTCAGGACCATAACTTTGGGAATATCAATAAATTGCTTGTGCATTGTTTGATTTATTTGTTAACATCCTGACTTTAATTGGATGTAAAACGTGTTGCTTCAAATGCAACCAATAACCCTAATTAAAAATGTGTTGTTAACAACTTTCACCCCTCCCCGTGATGGTAAGCATGGAAAAGGAGTGTTGAATAAAGATGCTTACCTTGATTTCAGCTCTTAGTGTTTGTATGTGTGTGTTTTAATGGGAATGTAGATCTTTCAGAACAATCTGAGAAGTAGGGGGAGACCGGGGGCAATTTTACATTTTTCTTAATAACTCATACTACTTGAGATACACAAGTCATCTTTTGATACAAGAAACACGTATATGTGCACTAATTAATAATATAATTGATATATTTTCACTTATAAGAAAAATACTATAATATTTAATTAAATGCAAGAACTCAGAGTGTTAACTGTTAACACTGAAAAATAAGTCATATTAACCCACTGTATGTCAAGTAAAAGCCTAGGGCTACCTCAAAGTAATTACTTTCCAGTTAGTGTTACTTAAGAGTGTTTTTATATGGTTCAAATTATTTTAGATGTCAGGCATCCTCTGCTAAGTTCTCTGTTCTATCTTTATAAAATTGCTTTTTACAAGTGAACTAAACATTCTCTTTGGTTTTGCTGGGTCTTATACAATCAACTACTTTAAATCCACCATATAGACAAACTGAAATTGAAAAGAACTTTACTTTTGCAGACTTAGGCCTATATAACATTCACACTTTCTGTTAAACACATATAAAACACACATTATTTTATACAAAGAACGTTGACCTATGTTAACTGATGATTTGTTTATACTAGAACAAATCCATTTCTTTTAATACACCCTTTTTTAATATAGTTTTACATTTAAATTTAGTGAAATATGTTCACTTTCTAACAAAAGTAGTCAACACAGACAAACAAGCTGCTTACATTGGGCCATGTAGCTTGGAACATCAGTGAACACAGTGTTACAATTCCCCCGATGTTGCAGCCATGATAAAATCTTGTTTGCCCACTAGCCACAACTATATTAGCATAGTTTGTTAGTGTTAATTGTTAATCAATAACCTAGAGATGAAATCTATGTATGTTTAAATTTGTAGTAATTTAAACTTTAGACACCAGAAGAAAAATACTGTACATCCAAAAAGTTACTTTCATACCTCAAAATCAGTATTTTTGTTAAAAACTTCTGCTGAGGTGAAATGATCCTGCTCCTTTTCCACAGGCAGAGAGAGAATCCTATGCATGTGCAGATTAAGTGTCATCACTCCAGCTTGTTTCTGTTTGGAGAAATTGAGTGTCACAATTGCCCCATTTTACAATTGCCCCAGGTCTCCCCTACCTATGATCTCGTTCCACATTTGTGTGTCATGTAATGTGAGGAACTGGGCTTGGTCTCGACTTTGTCTCGGTTTGGGCAGTCTGTGACCGACAAACTTTGGTGCGCTCACAATGCCAACGGGAAAGACGGAGACTTGAAAACAAGTAGGTAGGTATCTATGTTTCTTCCGATGGTGTGATCAATCAAAAGCAGGAAATTCCGCAAAAACATGCCAACATGCAACGGAAGCAATTTTTCCGAACACTGCATTCGCCTGAGGAAATCCCGAGTTATGTTTATCGGGAACCACGATATAGCGGAGACAGTCGCGTACTGCCAGTGCCACTTCTTACATTGTCACAATGTTTTGATATATTGTTATGAAATAGCTTATCAATTAAAGCCACTACAAGCAAAAAAAAAAAAAATCTAATATTTTCAGCAAAATATAGGCTATGTTATAAACTCCTTTAAATGCTCCTGTGTTTCAGCAAGTTTTCTACTCATGTTTCTCCCACATAACGTTATCTGTGTTGTCTGACATATCGGGAAAAAAGGCGTAAAATTATGAGAATAATTTCATAATTTAATGAGAATTCATAATATTTTTTAAAAGTCTACCTGCCCTGCTATGCTGTGGCGGTTTTGAGGGGGAGCCAACAGGGGCCAGCGCCCCTGTAACACAGACCTTGGACCCCACTATGGCCCCCCTCTGAACAAAAAGTCACGCTGAAGGCGTACTTTTAACTTCTCGAAAGTAAATGAAACATATAACGTGGATTGTTTCATCTATCGTTTTATTATTGTTTTATCAACAACTTTAACTTGCAGAGCAAGGAAGCATACGGATTATAAGAATGCTTTTATAGGCTAACGTTACGTGTCATCTCAGGGTGTCCAATACCAACGCTTTGACACAACGTACTATTTGACGCTAATACCCTCTATGAGACGCTTCAGGAAGCGTCTCTATAGACGGTCTGGGGCATCCTGTACAGACCGGAAGTGCTAGTTTGTGATAAAGGTGCTGACAGTACCCCAAAGCCCTTCTCCTTACTATAACCATCTGTTAGTACCTAAACCTAAGTCAATGACTTTATGCTAACCCTACCTGTTAGCCGCAACGTAGCAAACAGGGGCGCTTCAGCATCTGTATTTAATACGTTTGAAAGGAAGGTACAAACTGCCAAGTGTTGCACAGAGATGGCTGCTGTTATTGTTGCCAGAAGGAGACACAGCCATAATGAAAGAAAACGTAGAGAAATTAACAATATTAGATAATAATATTCTATATCCAAAGTATTGAATTGTAGGCCTATTGTTTTTTTTGTTTTTGTTTTGTATTTTCCTTTAGCTTTGGCAATACTGTTGTCAAGGCTGGACTGGTAATCTGGCAAATGCCCGGTGGGCCGACGCACCTTTGGGGCCGGTGTAATGTAAATTATGTGTTTATGTAACTGTTATTAAAAATGGGCCAACGATCAGTCCATAAAGCATGGACAGCTGACACTGACACTGGGCCAGACCAGTCACATCTCTTACTGGCCCCCACCCCCTCTGCTCTCTGTTTGTTGGTTACAGTTTATTTGCACAATAAGCCTGCTATGCAATGTAAATATAGAATAAAACTCTGTGTTGTCCAAAAAAAGTAACTTAAACTAAAAACAATAAAAAGCAACTGAAGCTTCTGGGGGAGGACCCCCAGACCCCTCTATCAACTATTACATCAATACATTTTTTTTCTAAATAGTAGGCCTATTAAAATATATTCTTGTCTTGTTATCATGGCCCCAATCTTGTGCAATGTTACATCTCATGGGCTAAGTGTTTCGTCACACCCCTAATCTGAGCCCTTAAATGGGAGGATGGTGTAATGGTGAGGGGTGTTCGACCAATTTTAGTGGGCCGCCTGGGCAAAAAAATGCCAGGGCCGATTTTTTGTCCCAGTACAGCCCTGACTGTTGTATTAACATTCATGCCAGTAAAGCAAATTTCATTTTGAGAGCCCCCAGCTGCAGTAGTGCATGGATCACGCGTAAAATTCATCCAGCCAGAAGGAACGATCACTAACTGTTCACAGTGCGCCGGTCGTAATAGCGACACAGCCCATTGTAGGTCTTGGTGAGGGAATGGGGAGTTGGGGCGTACAGGGCCAGGGACAGGAGGTCGAGGAGCGAACGGGGCACGGTGCTGTCCCAAGTACTTAGTGCAATCTCAGGCAGGATGGACATGTACATACGATTTCCACATACTCGGTACGCACTGAACGAAACAAACAAAGGTTTTTACGCAGTGGCTCCTTTCCCTCCCGACTCTCCATGGTGGAAACCATTAAAACACACAAAACCCTCATTTAAATACTACCACCTCCATTGTGTTTGCTCCTGTAGTCATCTGCGCAATAATTCTTAGCCCCCATCCACACTACTGCGTTTTCGAATTAAAACGGAGACCTTATGCTACGTTTGCACCTCCTGTCCAGACTACAACGATGAAAACGAAGACCTAAAACGGATAAATTTGGAAACGCTGCCGACCCCGTGGGGCCTTAGTAAATCACTCATAACAGGTACTGAAATTGCACGTGCAATATTTTAGAATGCACACGCATTTATCTCACCATAAATCCACACAAATGTTAACTTAAGCACCTCAGTCCAAACAAACAGAGCAAGGTTGTGCTTCAGTTTTTAGATGTTTAGCAAATACCAGCTACGTTATCACTTTAAAAAACTGTCTGGAACACATCAGCTGGGCGGGGTGGAAAATTGATGTGTGGTGTGGCGTGACAGCGTGTGGAAAATATCGATCAATGTATAAGCAGCATTTTACGGTTAAAGCTTGTTAAGGTAGAGCTTGGTTTAGCTTCTTTATATAAAGTTATTTAGTTTAAACAAGGGGTTCACCCAACCCAACCCAGAGATTTTGCACCCCTATAAATGGTCACAATATAAATCTGAGGGCTTGTGAGATGGTAGGAAATAAGAAAAACAAAGTTTTTCTACACACTATTGTATTCATGTTTTTTATATTTCTCTAATCCTTGCTGTTTTTTGAAATATTGGAGTCTTACATCCTTTGGCCTCAAACGGTTATTTAAATTAAAGTGTAGTGTGGAACATGCCAAAATTAGTGGGATCCACTAGTTTAACCTTTGATAATGCATTGTATTATATAGGCTTATAGTCTTAATGTAAAATCTTGATCTGCAACTAAATGCAATGGAGTAAAAAGTACATTACATTTACATTTACTCATTTGGCAGATGCTTTTATCCAAAGCGACTTACATTTGAGGAACAACATACAAGCATCAACAGAGCATCAACTACAGATGTACAACTGACAATACATACTAGTAAGAGCAGCAATAAATACTAGTAAGAGCTCATAGTACATATCACATCAGTGGGGTAAATACCTAGGGAAGGAAGTAAGAGTTAACAAAAAGTGCAATCTAAACCAAAAAGTGAAATCAATAAAACATAATTGTAGGGGATAGAAGAAGAAGAGCACAGGAAGTGCATGTTAGAGGTGTTATAAGAGGAAGTGTTCTCGGAAGAGATGAGTTTTCAAGAGCTTCTTGAAGTTAGAGAGGGACGCCCCTGCTCTGATGGCGTGTGGTAGCTCGTTCCACCATCGTGGTGTTACAGATGAGAACAGCCGGGACTGGGATTGCTTTGTGGAAGGGATGGCAGAGCCAGGCGGCGTTCGTTGGAGGAGCGTAGCGGCCGAGAAGGAACGTAAATTTGTATTATGGAGTTTAGGTAGATGGGTGCAGACCCAGTAGTCACTCTGTATGCAAGCATTAATGACTTGAATTTGATTCTGGAGGCCACGGGGAGCCAGTGGAGGTCACTGAGTAATGGAGTGACATGAGTCCTTTTGGGCTGATCTAAAACCAGACGCGCTGCTGCGTTCTGAACCATTTGTAAGGGTTTCACCGCACAAGCTGGAAGACCTGCTAGGAGGGCATTGCAATAGTCGAGGCGAGAGATAACCATGGCCTGTACCAGAAGCTGGGTGGCGTACTGAGTGAGGTAGGGCCTAATTTTCCTTATGTTGTATAGAGCAAAGTGGCATGACCGAGAGACAGCAGCAACATGGTCTGTAAAGGACAGCTGGTCATCAATTATGACACCCAAGTTTCTCACCACCTTGGTTGGAGTGATGGTTGAGGAGTCCATTTGTAGTGTGATGTTATAGTGGATAGATTGCTTGGCTGGAATGACCAAGAGTTCAGTCTTAGAGAGGTTTAGTTTAGTAATCCATGCAGATATGTCCGAGAGACAGTCCGTGATCCGCGCCGAGACGGTGGGATCGCCTGGCGGGAAGGATAGGTAGAGTTGCGTATCGTCTGCATAGCAGTGGTAAGAGAAGACGTGTGAGCGAATGATCGGCCCCAGTGAGGTGGTGTAAATTGAGAAGAGAAGGGGCCCTAGCACTGAGCCTTGGGGCACCCCTGTGGAGAGGCAGTGGGAGGAGGATAATTGTCTTTGCCACAAAACATTGTAGGAACGCAAAGGCAGCTGATAGGTCAAGCAGGATAAGAACCAAGGATTGGGCTGCAGCTTTAGCTGACCTTAGGGCTTCTGTTACAGACAGAAGAGCCGTTTCAGTAGAGTGGGCACTCTTAAAACCAGACTGGTATGGATCGAGGAGTACATTCCGTGAGAGGAATTCTGAGACCTGTTTGAATACTCCCCGTTCAATAGTTTTGGATAAAAATGGTAGAAGAGACACTGGTCGATAGTTCTCAACTTGAGTTGGGTCAAGTGAGGGCTGAGCAAGGGTGTAACCTGAGCCCTTCTGAATGTGGTCGGGACCAGTGGGCATGTAGTTGGATGGCTACGGGTCAAGAGTTCTGATACTTCGCTCTCTGTGAGAGGAGTAAACGAGGAGAGTGAAGAACCACTGACCTGGGAGGGCAGAGGAAAAGATGTAGTAGACTGCTACAATGGTTGAGTTTGAATGTTTCAGAGAATTGGCTGGTTGTAGCCGCCACTTTGCCTGTGAAGAAGGCAGCAAAGGTATCAGCAGACAAGTTTGTGGGTGGTGGAGGTGGAGGAGGATTTAGTAGCGCTTTAAAAGTGGAAAATAATTTCCTTGAGTCAGTGGCACTGCTAATTCTGTTATTATAGAACACAGTTTTGGCAGCACTGATGCTTGTAGAGAAGGAGGATAGGAGCAATTGGTAGCCCTTAAGGTCAGCGGGGTCTTTGGTTTTTCGCCATTTTCTTTCAGCAGCTCTGAGATCAGTACGGAGCCCACGGATGGTATCAGTTAGCCACGGTTGAGTGAATTTACTAGTGACCCTCTATCACTCTTAAATTCACAGATTATTCTGAATGACAGGTAGGAATGGGTGTGTCCTTTGCTGAAATCCCTGTAGTTCAAAGCCAGAGGAGCTACTTCCTGTGACCAGAACGTGTAACTGAGGACCACCACTCCCTCTCCTCTGATGACAGTAGAGGCCCGAGGGCGCTCACTGCAAAAGGAGCCTCATTAAGCCTCTTGAGTTCAGGATGTAATGGGCTGTAATGGGATTTGAAAGTAAAGGAGAGGCTGAAGAAGAGAATGAGTGTGCATTTTGCTTCAGGAGAGATAGATAGATGCATAAAGGGTGGAAAGAGAGGGATACAGGTAAAGTGCACTGAATGGTGGATTATGCTTCACTTAAAAGTACAGCATAAAGCAGAGGGAGTTTTCATGGTGGAATGTATCGGCTTTACCATGAGGTCTTTATCAACACAACATGTAAACAGTGAGAGTGTACAGTGCAGAGGGATTCAGAATCTTATTGTTTCCGATTGTGGCATCTGGCTTCATCTGAGTTTACTGGGAGGATCAGGAGGAGAGTTGAAGGATGGATGTGAAATATTCAGAGGTTTAAGGTAAAAAGTCAATATGACTATGTATGTGAGAGCTCCGGCTTATACTGTTTGAAATAGATTTATGAGCCCAAGTTTCATGAAACTATTTGAGAGGTACGATGTGTGATTGAATGAATTGATTAGTCATTTAGTGGTTTGAAAGTTGAGTCATTTATAAAGGGAAAATGTGGCAATGTTTATTTTAAAGGCCTGTTAAGTTTTCCAGAAACTTTCTGGAACTAACCATAGCCAAAATATAAAATCCCTTGAAAGAAATCTCAATTTTAACCAAACTAAGTATTCATTTCTTAGTAATTTATCATTGAAAACCTTATACATACCCGTCATTATAATTATTGAATTGTAAACAAATGTCACATTTTTGCATGTTCAGTTGGCTTGTTTCTGTTCACTGACTTAAAGACTCTAGGCCACTGCAGTAATTCCTTTGAATTGAATGATTGAAAGTGTAACAATTGAACACTGTCAATATTTTCCATGTAATGAGTACGAAACTACATAGTAGGAAATAACTGTAAAACAAAACGTCAGCAAAAATGCTAAACATCATATGATAATAAACTGAACATCTTTGTGTGTGGAACTATTGGTTGAACAAAACAAGATATCTGAAGACCTTAGCCTCTAGGAAATTGGGATGTTCATTTTTCAGTATTAAAAATGAATTGTTATTTGGAGCCCAAATTAGAAGGTTGGGTCTGTAACACTGAAAGGTGAGAAACCAAATCAGTGTTATTGCCAAGATTGGCATTTTTGGTTTTCAGCCACTTGCTCGACTATTTTCTTGGCATTTGACACACAGCAAACGACAAAATATTGGGCAACATCTTCCATTTTCCATAACTCATCTGTCAGTTAAAGTGTAAAACTACTCCAGTAACTCTTCCTCTCTCTATCAATGTAGGTTTAAAAACCGAATTCACAAAGACAATATTACCCCTCAGTAAAAGTATCTTACAATAAAAAGACCCTCATATATTATTTTAATTAAATTAAAGCATCAAAGTTAAAGTACTTTTTTCTGTAGTAGAATGGCCCGTGTGAGAGAAACATTATATGTAACGTGTGATTGTTGATGCTGATGCGTCAGTGCACACACTGTATTTCATTCTGTTGCTGGTCAGAGTGGAGCTATTTTTATCTACTTTATAAAGATTATATTGATATAGATGCTATCGTCATGTTTTTTATGTAAACCTTTAAACTGAAAAGTAAGTAATAGCATAGCTGTCTAATTAATGTAGTGGAGTAGAAGTATAAAGTAGCATAAAATGGAAATACTCAAGTAAAGTACAAGTACCTCAAAATAGTTTTTAAGGACAGTATCTATAAATGTTAGTTACTTTCCTCTGCCCAGTGTTTCACACATCGATTCTGCTCATGCAGAAAACTAGATGATAGAGCACTCCTGGTTGTGATAACTGAAGACTTCCACATTGACAACATGATGACTGAGAGGAAGGAATACAGATATATGTTGAGGGAGGGAGAGGCAGAGAGGAGGATACAGTTTCATCGCCCTCTCGTTCTGTCTTGGCGACGCTGGGAAGCGGCAACAAGCCCCTGATTGTTGGGGAACATGAGCTGTTTTTGTTGAGGGGCTGACAGGCGCTTGACCTATGCTGTCTGTGCTGCTGCATACTGACCTTGGAGAGGGGAAGTGAAGTGAAGCCTTTAAACACTGTCAAGTGAACTATCACTTCCTTGTTTAATTTCCCCGGGGGCCCAGACATAGCTGTGATCATCTGTCTGGTTAATACAAATTGTTTTCTCCATAGAAACATATTTAAATTTAAATTTTCCTTTTGAGTATACATTGTTGGCTTATTTAAAGTTTATTAGCAAAATATGTGACTCATGACTTAAATAAATAAGCATTATCTTTACACATCTGCCCATGATAGTTTGAGGAACTAATTTAATCTAACTTTGACACCCATTTTTGTATTTAACCCATGCTTTATAAAATAATAGTATAATATAGACAGTTATCACCAATATGTTGAAGTCTTAATAGCATATCACATATTTGGATTTATTTTTATTTTAGGGTCATTAATGTCATTGCTGCCATGACAGTACTCAAATACTTTGAGATAAATGCTTACATGCTCATAATAACAACGCTAACTACTGATCTTTTAACAGCTATAATGTTTACCATGTTCACCATCTAGGTTTACTGTATTGGCATGCTAACGTCTGATGATTAGTACTAAACGCAAAGTATGTGAGGCTGATGGGAATGGTATTACAGGTATTTGGTCATAAACCAAAGTCTTGGAGAAATTTGAATTTTGACCTGAGGATGGCGCTAGAGGAAATGCATGGAAATCACCCATACGGTTACATTTCATGGCAATCCATCTGATAGATATTTCAGTCATTGCCGTCCATAGAGCCATGCTGCTAGCAAGTCTAAAAGCCAATCGCACAAGGCTGCTTACATAATATTCAATCCCTGACTTCCTGTTAGTAACACAATCTGCTGAAGTGCTGAAGAACGGCCCAGTGCTAGCTGTGTTTTTGACAGCTGAAACTCATTGTTCAGGTCGAAGGCATTCACCTGTTTTAAACATTAACAGTCTTCTTCATTGTCAGACAGATACTTGTATGGCCGCTGAGTTGGAAAGGCAGGAGGAGAACAATAGAGTGAAAGATGGATCCACATTCCTTCTCTCTATTCGTGCCTCACAGGTCTGAGATCACATGACCCCTTCCCAAAAAAAGGCCAGTGTACTGTGATAACATTTGCCACATCAGCTTAACATGAAAATGAATCTTGTCAGAAGAGAGTTGGAGTGGGAAACAAATGATGAGATTATTACTGCAATCTCATTACAACAAGACAGGACTTTCCAGCTTTATAACTCAAACATGAAGGTTCAGATACATTTTTGCTACTTGAGGATTATTGCACATTATGACATTAGACATTCACCAGACTGTGCAGTGTTCTGTTGCTATTTCACTGATGAAGCCTAAAGCAATAGTTTGACCTTTTGGCATATACACTTATCCGCTTTCTTGCTGAGGGTTACATAAAAGGATCATAACCATTGTCATGTTAACTTAGCCTAGCACAAAACAGGAATCAGGTGGAAACTGCTAATCTAGCTGTTTCCAAAGTTCATAAAAAAGTTTGATTATGTTTTAGATAGATTAAACTAAGGATATATGACACTTTAAGGAGGTGCTGGTGGATTTCTTTCAGTTTTGGACAGAGCCAGGCTAGCTGTTTTATCTGGTAAGCTAAGCTAACTGCATGCTGGCTCTTATTACATCAGCATACAGATATGAGCAGTAGTGGAAAATAAAAGTACACTTACCGAAGTGTTGTATAACATTTTTGTTATACTTGTACTTTTTTTCATTTTATGCTTAATAGCCTACTTCCACTCTGCTTAGGATGACTACATTTTCAAACTGGGACCCTTAAGTGTACCGACCACACACGCACACATATGCACCTATGGCATGCACTTAACGGTATACATTATAGGCATTTTCATCAGGTAGGGGATCATTTTTTCAGCACTTAGACCACCTACCAACCGTACCTTTCAACGCAATAGATACCATGAATGCAGCATTTGCTGCTTGCCAGGTGCTTTAAGAAAAAGTAAGCCTCCTTGAGCTCTTTAGAAAAGCCACATACCCAGACGTCCAGTCATCTATAATTGCTATGTCACTTGCATTGTGTCATACCTGATCTTTGTTGGTAATGTTGTGCGGCACTATGCTATTTAATGTCTTCTAATCTGACTCTGGACAAGAAAGCGAATAAGCTTAATTGTCATTATTATTTCAAGCTAAATGTTTAGCATTAGTATTAGTACTGAAGGTATTTATTCATTAATTTATTCATTCCAGAAACATCATAATAATCATCCCACTTAGCCTGTAATGAGAAAGTGTGATTTATTAAGTCTAAATTCCACTCCCAACAGCTTAAAAACTGTAGTAGAACTTAATGAGATTTAAATGACTTGAGCAACCACATGGATTGTTGAATTGGGTGTGTGTTAAATTCTGCACTCCAGATTCAGTGAACAAACTTCTGTTAGGGTGTAAGATGTAAAGTTTATGTGAATGTGTGTGTGTGTGTGTGTGTGTGTGTGTGTATATCATAGCAACTTCTCAACAATGTACAGTACCTACAATTAAGAGATTCTTGCAGTTCAGTTCAGCCCTGAAATAATAGCTCTGAATAAATTTAGAGTGATAAGAGGAAATCCTCTCCTAATAAACACATGTGCAATTATATCAAAGATATGCGTTGGAACTGTTTTGTTTTGGCCATTTGGTGACAGCAGAAATAAGCTGTGAACACGACAATGACATATAAAGTTTTATGTTGATACTGTGAACTTGTTAACAGTTGTTTTTTGTTTGTTTGTGCTGTTTGTTTGTGGCCGTCTAGTAAATGTAAGTCCAACATGCACATCTTCCCTTAGCTCTGTTTTTGGTCTCCACCAACTCCTGAGGGAAATATCTGGCTCTTTAGCTGCTAAATGCTCCACTATGTTCACCAGCTAGTTGTTAACTCTGTCTGTTTGCCGTTTTGTGCACAGTATGTAGTTTATAGTGGGTTTTAAGAGCTTTTTTGCTGAAAATAGCTGCCTGGTGTGTCCTGAAATTATGTTATGAAAGCAGTTCAGTGAGTGAACCAAAACAGTAAAGTTGTGGGCTGGACAGCTAAACAATGGTAAATGGACTGTACTTGTATAGCCCCTTCCTAGTATTCTGACCACTCAAAGCGAGTTATATTACAGGTCACATTCACCCCATTCATACACTGATAGCACAGCCTTTGAGAACAATTTGGGGTTCATTATTTTTCCCAAGGACACTTCGACACTGCTGAGTTGTTGGGCTTTGATTCCGAATAAAGCTTGTGGTCCTCCTCTTTCAAACATATAGTATCGCTAAAATATTGTTGTGTACAGTATATGCATATGTACTCTCCACTCACTTGCCTTTCCTCCATTCAATTGCTTACCCTCCTTCGCTCTCTTCCCACTCCACACAGACTCTCTATCTAATAATCCATCCATCTTTTTGCTGGAATGGAGGTCTAATGCTTTCCATCTGTGTGCGTCAGTGGTGGGGCTCCAAGGGCAAGGCCTGCCAGTCTTTATTTACTCCCCCCTCTCCACTTCAACTCCTTTCCAACAAAACCCTGAGTCTGGTTCCACTCATCCTTAAAGTCTAAGATCTCCCTCCACGCTGGGGCCCCTCCTGACCTTAGGCAGCAGGGGGAGGTCGGCCAGGCCCCAAGATCTGTGGATCCTGGAGAGTCTGGGTCACTCCGAAATGAATGAGAAAATCAATTAATCACATACACAAAGTTTCCTAGCACACATCACTTTTTTTTCAAACACATCATATTTTGTATAGAAGAAAAACAAAATGAAAAGGTTTTAATGACCAGATTAGAAGTTAGATATTTAAGACATGTGGGTGGAGAAGTTTCCCATTTATAAGGTATGTGGACAGATCTCAGGTTTCTTTAGAAAGTATGTTGAGATTACTGTGGAGGATTGGCAAGAGAGTTGTTTAATTACTCAAACACATATACGCAACACAACAAAATCCATTTGATGCTAGTAGACTTTTGTATTAAAGAGGTGGTATTATGCTCATTTTCAGGTTCAAAATCTTATTGCTGCAGCTCCTCTTTTCAACCTGTGTGTTGTACGCTCCGCTCTTAAGCTACAGAGTGATGCATCTTACTTGTACAAAATCTTTGTTGGCAGTTGCACATGCGCAGTTCCCAGGTAAGGACTACTAGCCAATCAGAAGCAGAGAAGGGCGGGTCGTAAGAAACAAGGTAGTATGATCCAAATCAAATCTCGGCCCTGCTCCGTTTTCCATTGCAGACAGTACCCAGAGATAGTACGTAGCTTGTTGTCATAGCGACGCCACACACAACTGCCGCAACATAATGTTCAATGCGACACACACACCAGCGATCCACACAGCTTTCTTTTTTTAAGTTAAAACATTGGTGGTTTGTTTTCACGTTACATTTCAGTATCCCTCAGCTCGCTTGGAACCTCGATGTAAAAAAGTACCTGGAAGCAGGTACAGGGCCTCTGCTCAGACTAGCTTGGTTTGAGGGTGTGCCTGTCCCCGCTAGCTGCTTGGCAAGCTTTATGACGCGTTTTCATTGTGACGTCACAAGTAAAGGAAGTGAAGGGCTGGACTACAAACGAGCTGTTTTCAAGCAGTTCAGAGCAGAGTTTTCTGCGGGAGATGGGAACTCCCTTTGGGCTGGACTTTGGGCTTTTTCACTTTGCAAACCTGTTACATGCACAAAAAAGATATATAACTCAATAAAGGAGAGGGAAAAAGCCAAAAAGCATAATACCACCTCTTTAAATATGGAAAGGTAGGCCTACATTATTTTATTATCAAACTACCTAACCGTCCGGGGCTCTTATGTACAAATATTTATATTTTATCTTAATCTAAGAAAGAAAAAAATAGCAAAGACAAAAAGAAAGAATGGAATATCCAAATAACAAATACAATACTCTCTCTTGCTGCTATGTTTCTAACATGTCAACAAACAGCATGGCTCCACAAAACAGAGAGAGAGAGAGAGAGAAAGAGAGAGAGAGAGAGAGACCTTTCATCCAGCGCAGCCAGCCGCCATATGTATATAAAGCAGCATGAAAGCGGCTACATGACAACAAGCGCAATCCATAGCCTGGTATCAACCGATCCAGCACAACAGTTTGTCCCATACACGGAGCAGCAGCACAGAGTCACGATGATTAATGATGCTTCACTCACCAAAGCAGGCTCACTTCAGCAGAAAGGCGGCTTTTCCTCTGGGCAAACTTCTGGAGGACTGAAGTTTTTCAGAGAGCCCGTAGACTCGTTGCGGCCCCGCAGTGCTGTTTAGCATTTTCCACAGAGTTTAATAAACATTACGATCCAACTGTCACTGAGCTCGTAGCTGTTTCCTCCACCTGTTTGTTGGGTAGTGATGTTTAACCCTTTAAAGTAAGCTCAGTTTCACAGCATCTTCCAGATAACTCCTGCTGGTGTCATGTTTTGCAATCCTCTCAGAAAGATGAAGATGAAGACAGGTACAGGATGGTCTCCCTCAAAGCCAGAGGTGCTTATCAGCTTACGCGTGGCGCTGTCAGTGAGACAGTGTCCGTTTAATGTTAGCTTGCTGTTAGCGTTGTTGCTAACCTGTTGCTATCTGCAGACTAGTACGGCGCTCACACAGTACAGTACACAAAACTGTGTAACAGAGTGACAAACTTATTATAAACTTGCCAGGCTACTGACTGTCTGTATCATTATTAAATTACACCTTTCTGTCTGCTGCAGCTTGTGGCTAAGTTACCTCCAGAGAGGTACCGCTACGCTATGAACCCTAATTAGTCAATCCACAGAAAGTTAATTGACAACAATTTTGTTTTTCTGTTTATTTATCATTTCAATCTTTTACAAAATGGCATTTCTTAACTAACACTTTTTTTAATCTTTATTACTTTTATTGTAAAATTTTTTTGTCATGTATATTTTATTTCTTTTATTGAGAATTGTATTTCTTTTGATATTTCTTTATTGTGTTGTACAGTCATTTGCTGCTTTTATTTCATGCAGCTGTGAACAAATACTGTTTATTTCCTGTCATTATCTTTTAAAGTACTTTGATAAGTGCTCTATAATTAAACTATTATTGTTTAATTTTAAACCATTTATCAAGTAAAAATGTCAAACATTCTTTGTTTCCAGCTTCTCAATATGACAATTTGCTTCTTTTCTCAGTTTTACATCATAGTATGTTAAATATAATTGTTTTTTGTCCTGTTGGTCTGACAAAATAAGCATTTAGAAGATGTCTGCTTGGACATTTCAACTATTTTTAAAACTATTTTTATAGACTAAACAATCAAGTAATACGTCAAAAAGAAAAAAACTGAACAATAGACAAAAAATAAATAATAAAACACTTTATAGGCATTGAGCATTTTATAGTGAGTGACTAGCATGCCGTGTAAATGCTGTTTTTACTTTGGGTGAGTTGTGTCCGAAAATTATATTAGTATAAATATTTTATTTTTGTTTTATTTTCCATGTTTTAAAAAAAGCTTCATAAATCTGCTGGTACTGTACAATAAATGATGCAAGTATAACACAGACCACCCAATGAGACTACGTGTGGCCTATGACAACAGTGATGTCAATGTTTAAAAAAAGACTAATTGCACAGAGGGCAGCTCAAACTCTGGAGGAGATTTAAAACTAGAATACATCTTGTCATGGTCAAGGAATGCACTTGTGTCAGTCCAACCTAAAATTGATTGCAACCCTTATGTTGTTGCTCTGATCTTGATACAATTAATAACATTGATAACAGAGTTTATGAACATGAATTAAACTTACCTGAGAGCTGGAGGCAAGTGAAGCAAGACTTGGGGCTGTGATCATGGTGAAACTGAAGCTGGACTCCAGCGTCAACTTTTTAAAAAAAGAAAAATATCACATGGGAATTCTTATTTAGGGTGGAATTCTGCAGTAAACAAAAGTCATCCATTTTAGCAAATTAATGAAAGAAATGGTTTGAGGGAGATTTTGCGCTGTGTTACTGACAGTGATACATCAATACAGCTTTGTTCTCAGAGAAATGCTCCTTCTTTTATCTTCCATCTTACACAGTGACCGATGCAATACTGCACTCTCAACAAAACTGCCTTTGTGGAAAAGTCCTGATTTGGATTAAAGGCGGTGAGTGTGTTGTGCACATTAGGCTCAAGGTCTCTTTCACCTCCACTGTACAAAATCGCTGTTGAGATCAGATGTGTGATTATGATCGCTCTTCCGTTTCCTGGTGATAAAGGTGTGAATGGATGTCTTTGCAGTATTCAAAGACACTGCAGCAGCACTACCCTGTGTATTCTATTGGAATGGTTTGACATTTTGGGAAATACACTTCTTCGCTTTCAGAGAGTCAGATGAGAAGATCAGTACAACATATGTCTGTGCAGTAAATACAAGAAGCTGCAGATAGATAGCCTTGCGCAAGGACTGGAAGCAGGAAAACAGCTAGCCTGCATGTTTGTGCCTACCAGCACCTCTAAAGCTCACTAATTTACACATTATATCCTATTTGCTTAATCTGTACAAATACGGATTGTATATACAATATACAATGCAGATTATAAAAACAACAAGTTGTGTTTTTCTGGGGGTTAAGCTTACAGATGTTTTCAACTCTGGGCAGAGCCAGGCTAGCTGCCTCCCGTCTTTATGCTAAGCTAAGCTAGCCAGCTTCAGATTTACTGTACAGACAACAGATTAATAAAAGCCTGCAGCTTTTGAAATTAGAAAAAAAAAGGCTTCAGTAGCCTGCAAAAATATCCATATAATGAATTTGATGGTTTAAAGGAACAGTTTTGGGACATGCACTTTCACTTAGTTGTAGAGAGTTAGTAGATTGATACCACTTTCACATCTGTATGTTAAATATTAAGCTACAGTGAGCACCCAGTTAACTTATCTAAGCACAAAGACAGGAAACTGGGAAATAACTCGCCTTGCTCTGTTAAAAATTATAAACATTGCCTACCTGCCCCTCTAAAACTCAGTTATTAACACATTTTTTTGTTTAATCCATACAAAATATATGTTTAAAAACAACAAAGCCAAGCTAGCGGTTACCACCTGCATCCAGTCTTCATGCTAAGCTAAGCTAAGCTAATCAGCAGCTGACTAGATTAATATTGAATGGACAGATGACAGAGTTGTATTTATTTTTGTCTGGTCAAAATGACAAGGTAGGGTTTTGTGCCGAATTTAAGCCATGCCCCACATCCTAATTACATACAGAATGTAGATACTGTTCATCAAAGTATACTGTTTTAGCAGTTGGTATAAAAATCAACACATTTAACTTACCATTTTATTGTGACAGGGATGATACAATATGTGCAATCCAACTGCGACTTCAGAGATGTCTTTCTTAATATTTAATACTTTTGTTTGTACAGATTAAACAAATGGGACATAACATGTTAATTGGTGAGCCTAAGAGGGACACGTAGGTGGATTTCTTTTCCTTTTGACAGAGCATGGCCAGCTGTTTTCCCGTTTCCATTATGTTAAGCTAAGCTAACCGACATCAATCTTCTCAACTAACTCTCAGCAAGAAAACCAAAATGTCAAAATTCCTTTAAACCCTCAAACTCATTATACTGTATATTTATGGGATTTTTTGTAGGCTATTTATTAGACCATAATTCTTCTTTAACTGTAAACTGCAGATACACAGTAAATCAGTAGTACTGTTTTAATGTGTACACCAAACTGCTTTCAGAATATTACTGGGCCCCATTTGAATGTCTCTAAGATTGACACCATGCACAAATCTGTGGGTGTAGAGTTTGGTGAGAGCTGCATGTGGATGTTCTAATTAATATTTTATCTTTATCTGTGTGAGACGTGTGAGACAGAGAATCGGAAACATAATGTCACAACATGGCATGTTTCAGTGCTCCTCTCTTCTTTTCTTCCTCTCCTCCCATCTTCCTCTTCCTGTCTCTCTCCTCTTCCTCTCCGCCCCCCGTCTGCTCCTTTCATCTCCTCATCCCCCCGCCTTCCTTCTCTTTTCGTCCCCTCCTCTCTCCCCTCCCTCTCCTTTGATATCTTTTTTTAAGGTCTCTGTCTGTACTTGCAAGCAACAAACGCACACATGGACTCACAATCAAACACATGAAACAACATTTCTCATTATGGGTCCTGACCAGCAGGCGGCTTTGTAATCAGACTGTTTGTTGTGCTGCAAACACACACACACTGTACGCATATACCTACACACATCTTTCATATACAAGCCCACTGAGTCATATTTCTTTCTGTCTCACACACACACACACACACACACATTTTTTGTCAAACACAGCACTGCACAAAGCCACAGCCCCAGTCTTGAATAGAGCCAGAAATAGCATTGGGTTTGACTTGGAATCGGCTTAAGTCTTCAAAGAGAAAATTTTGATGCTGCAAAGGGAGTGAGTGAGAGGGAGAGGGGTGACAGAGGGAGGGGGAGAGCATGGAGCAGATCTGGTTGGTATATCCAGCTGTAAAAAAGGGGGCAAAAAACTTAAAAGACTTGCGTTGCCATGGTAACTGTATAGTGCCCGCTTTAAAGCCCCACCCTACACCCCTTCTCAGACACACATACATGTTGCAAATGTATTCACAAAAAATGATGGCAGCAGAGTAGAGTGTGTACTGGGTGCAGACTTACTGCCTAATACTTTATTTTTCCATCTCCATCCTTTTCTTCTTCTTCCTTTATATGTAGCCCTCCATATCCAGCAGAGATCATATTGATGGTGGAGTGATGGGCACTGCTAATTAAAACCCAATAGGCTTAGCAGCACAGTTTCCCTGTGTGAAATCACTGGTTCAGTCTTATCTGGCAGTGAAGAAGTTGCTTCTTCGTGTTTTTCTGCATTGATGTTTGGAGCTTTTTCCCTGTATTTATGACAATGCTATCGCTTCATAGCCGGTGGATCCAAATTCCAGTTGTAATCAGATCCATCTCCCAGTCTGTCTTCTCCTTTTGCCTGTGTTGCTGCTCTTTTATTGACCGTTAAATGGATTTTTAAGCACAAGCTAAAGCTTCATCCTTTCAAAGATGAAGTACCAAGAGACAGACCTTGTGTTGTATGGACAGGTCAAATTACTTGATCTGCTTTGCTATAATCATTCTCACATTTATAGACACGTAGCAGCATGACTTGGATGACAATGTTGGTCTGTCTGTCTGTTGGTCAGTGAGTTGGTCGGTCAACCACTTTAGTCCACACTGAAATATCTTAACAACTATTGGATGAATTGCTATGACATTACATTTGCAAATAAGCAAATGCATATGTAAAGCCTTCAGCTAGAAATGTAGGTGGCATCTTTTTTGTCATGCCATGTTGATAGAAGGCCATACTTGCTTTTAATCATGTTTAGATTGTCACAAATATGCTCAGTATTGTGATGAACGGTAAGATGGTGAGCCATGATTATCTTGCCACAACCATCTTGCTAGCTTGGTACTACTTTTCCTTGGTACTACTTTTGACTAAATGACACACAAATCAGCATAATACAGAATTAAATAAGCATGAAAAGGAGGAAAAAATCTTCTGTAATAATCTTTCTTCAACCAAACCTCATAGAAAGTATTACATGGTAACTGAAACAAGGGCTAAATTGTGCTGAGATTTCAGATTGTGCAGACTAAAGAGTATTTAGTATCACAGGTCTACATAAATTTAATATGAACAATTTACTGCTTATTATGTTGATAACTACTACAGATGCATGTGTGTAGTTGTTGATTTTTGTTTGCACATTCATGAGAATAAACTTATTAAGCTGATTAAGGGGCCCACTCATCTAATTGCACATGTACAAGGCGCACATTTTCATGCTAGACCAAAATATAAAGCAAATATAACGGCCATTGGTAATAATGCTGTAAAAGTTCCAGGGTCACATAGGTCAACAAACGTTATGTGCAGCTGTGTCCCCATGCCTTTCTGTGACCCTGAACAATGTGAGCCTCTCTGTCTTTCTGAGTAATTTCTTTCTGTTTTTTGTTGTTTCCCTCCCTCTCTGTCCTTCTTGGTCCATGGTCGTGTGAAGCATAGGGGTCTGTCATGCATTAAGAAAAACTGGGTCTAGCTAGTTTGTCCCCGGAGCGTTTCCTGTCTGCAGATGGATGGATGCCCAGAGACTCTGAAGCTGAAGCTCTGATGCTGCCACTGAGTTCAAGTCAGCTGGGAACAGGGAAGTTGTTTACTTCTGAAATGATTTCTGTTTTTACCACGGGGGATCACCAAGGCGCCGTGGTCATCAAGAGAGAAAATCAGGTTAGTTAGGCAGGCTCTCTCCTCTATACTTTTATGCTGTCAGAGATAATTGGTGTTTATAGCACACGAGAGGGTCATTTTCTAAATATCGTGTCTGATATTTTTACAATGGATCTATTGTACTGATTATTGAATGTTATCAACCACAGACATGCGGACGATTTAGAGTTTGCCTGTTTGTCACAGAGAAGTCACAGTAGTCCATTAATGACCTCATTCTAACTCACTGTTTTGTTGTGCTGTTTTTATACTCCTTCCTTCATCTCCCTGATGAGACATTGAAAGAGGATGAACAATATTTCATGATGATATTGTTGTCTAAACCAAAGATGAGTACTGGCAGCAACTGAGCAGCTACCCGAATCATTTCCGTTGAATGGTTTGAGGCAGACCCAGGACCAGCTGGTAAGAAAGAGGTGGCAAAAAGCTGGACATTCACACAATGGATCATAACCAATGTCATTCAACCTCATATCTACACTCAGTCAACTTACAAATAATTTATAAAAGCGTGGTTGATTTGATTTTTATTAATGAATATATTTTTTGCTATGAGCAGACATCCCTACCATAAGTTGTGACTGGTATTGTTAATCTATTTTAACATGAAAAGAAACCAGCCTGTCTTAATCAAAGGGATATTTGTGGGGCTGTGTTCCACATGCTGTACATGTAAAAAAACAGGACTACAGCATGAAGATCAGTCAATCCAGAGTCAAACTAAAATGAACTAAAATGCATCACCTGCATTTTGACCAAAATATGTAATTTTTTGTCAGTTGGTTAATTTAAAGGGACAGCACCTACTGATCAGAAGATAAAAATGTTACGATAACTAGAAGAATAAAGGAATTAAAGGAATATTCCTAGATTTTATGAAATACACTTATTTGATTTTTCTGCTGGGAGTTAAAGGAAAAGATTGACTCATGTCTGTAAGGTAATATGAAGCTACTGCCAGAAGATCCTTAGCTTAGCTTAGCATAAGAGACTGGAAGCAATGGGGAAACAGCTAGCCTGGCTCTGTTCAGAGTTAAAATGTTTGCCTACCAGCACCTCTAAAGCTCACTAATATATATAGTTAAAGGTTCAGTCTGTAAGTTTTGGTGGCATCTGGTGGTGAAGGTTGCGAATTGCAACCAGCGGCTCGAGGTGCATTCATGTGCTCCTCAGATGGTCCCATTTTCTGAATTGTGAAGTTGTTCTTCTGACTTCAGTGTGTATTCATGTGCTCTTAAGTTGGAATGTGGAGTCAACATGGACGCTACTACAAAGATGTGTTGGATGAGCATTATCAGAGTGTATAAACAACATGCAGACATCTAGTTCACGCTACATGGACAGCAAACTAAATGTTAACAAATTACTTGTTGTATATGCAATACGTGATTTTGCACGAATCAGAATCTGTATACTTCTTTATGTCTCATGTCCATGTCCATGTCTCTTTGCAATAAAGATTTAAGGAGGAAAAATAGACTGATTATTCCGACACCACATGAATGCACTCACTCACTGCTTACCCCTCCCCCTCCCTTTGCAAGCATGTGGGAGAAGCTGTGGTGGCTGATGGTCTGTCGGCCCTTGTGCTTAATGATACATTCTATTCTTACTTCGAATAAACCAGTCGACTACTACTAACGTTACTTGTTCTTCTTGTTCGTACGTATTCAAGGTAGTGACAAAACACGCTCTGTAGAGTTGTTTGTCCATTTAGGCTACTGTAGAAACATGGCGGCGCAACATGGCGATGACTATGTATGTTGATAGAAATGGCTCATTCCAAAGTAATAAAAACACAAAGGTTCATTATGTAAGTTCTTTATACACCACTGAAAACATAGTTATGGATAAAACACTGCATTTCTGTCAATAGATCCTCCTAAATATTACATACTGAGCTATGATAATAAATGTAAAAATCACAATTTGTGGTTATACTTGCCTGATTTGCTAGGCAACAAATAAACTTTAGTTTTTGTATTGATTAAATGAACAAGATATAAAGTGTTAATTTGTGAGCTTTTGAGGTGCTGGTAGACATATTTTTGAACATTAGAGAGAACCTGATTCTAGTCTTTATGCTAAGCTCAGATAAATGACAGACATGAGATTGGTATCATTCTTTGAATAAGAATATTCCCCAAAATGTTGAAGGATTCTTGTAATCTAATTTAGACCAAGCCAGATGTTAAATGGAATCCAAAAATCTAATTGTAATCAGATTTACTTTAACTTTACAGTGTCTGTGCGCATAAATATGCTGTGCCTTGTTAAATGAAACAGCATTGTCAGGCTGTGCATGTGTCAAAAGATGGGATTTAACAAGCCATTTTGATTTCCCTGCGTGTTCTTTACGTAAATTAGGGAATGATTCACATTATACTGCTATCTATGTTCTTCTTCCTCCTACAGCATTATATAAATGGCAATAAAAAGAACAAATGCACATAAGAGCATCATGCAAAATCATTCAGCCTTAAAGAGAGTAGATTTTGTGTTCATTTTCTCTGTGCATCTATTCTTTTTTTGGGAGGGGGGTTATGGTGACTTCTCCAGTAGATTTTCTTGTGTGTCGGTGTTCATTTCTACCTGTCACATCTTACTTGTGTACCATGCCTCCTAATGTTACGTAAGGGCCTTGTTTTGGCAGGAGGAGTGTTGCTGTAAAAGTCTAACAAGCCTCCATGTGTCACTATCAGCCCCTGTGTTTACTGATTATTGTAGTGGGGAATTGTCATGCTCAGTCAGTTGCATTTGGCTTTGGCTTTATTTACACACCTCGCTTGTAGCATTGTCTACTTCCCACATGCAGAGACACCCTCCCTAACACAACAGTACTCTTATATTAGAATCTGTGTGACCTCACTGGATCTGGCTTCGAATCTAGTCTTGACTTCTACAGGTAACAGGTAATATTACCTCATGAGCCAAAAATGTCCTGTTTCCCTCTTTCAGTCACAGCTGCCTTTGAAGCCAGATGTGAAACCACATAGTCTTCCTGTCTTGCTTTGAATAGAACCTCCCTGCATCTCACTCCAAATCTCATTTAATATATTCACAAACCCTGAATCCTGGACTAATCTGCCTCACTTTCTCCTCTTCTCCCCTTTATCTTCCCTAACCAGGTGGCTTTGTGGGTCTATGCTGTAATTAAAATAATGCAAATGAAATAATCCTGTAAAACACATCCTTCTGTCTCTGTTATTGAAGACCCCTTCCCGCTTTTTGTGTAATGACATATTTTGCTCTAAATAAACCAGCAGTTGCTGCTCGCTCCACAGAGAAATGCCAGTCAGGCAGCCAGTAAGGATTAGTCATTTCACAGACAGAGGTGTTCCTTTGGCTGAGCTGCTGTCTGAAAATGATCCAAGAGATAAAGTGCAAAAACAATGAGAACAAGTCCAACTGTTGTTGTGGTTACTTTTTATGGCTTTGAAACTGTGCCTGAGAGTGTTTGATTGAATGTTATCGTAATTTTGGAGGCTGTAGTTTGTGATGTTGTTGAATTAAACAGATTATTTATTTGGATAACCTGCCAGGACAATTTTATGCCTTTTAATGGAAATATAATATTGGTAAGCAATTAAATAATACTGGCATGGCACATGTGGTGCAGGGGTAACCACGTGCCTACAATTCCTGGCAGTGGTACCTTGGGCTTGGACATGCTTCTCAAGGAATACAATCTGTCTGCTGGTTGAGGGATGATGTAAGGTCACATTCCTTTGTTTCCCACTCACATGGACGCATTCAAGCGTGTGTTTCCTGTTTGGCTGCAATCTCCAGACAGCTATTTGCAGGTCAGAGTTCACCTTTGATCAACTATGACTTTGCGTATGTGTTTGGTTGGCCAATAGAAACACTGATGCACTATTTGGAAAATGTACATTAGCTTTCCAGCCTGTTTTATTACTATTTTTAGTACACACAATTATCTTATCTTATCTACTTTTATCACACTATCACACTGTAGTGTCACTCACACACACAGTCTGTGATTGCTCTGATTAATTAATTTATTACCCGCATCACAAATGTGACATCTCGTCTTTTTTCAGGGCAGAGTGCGGGTACATTTTGTTGAATGGAAACATAATTTGAATGTACCTTCAGAAATCTTTGTTGTTATTGTTTAGAGGAAAGATATTCATTTTCATTACATCACTGACCAAGTCCTTAAACAAACAGTCCCTCGTCTTAATGAGTTAAGAGAAATTAATCTAAGATGCAAAAGGGCCACATGTCGAGTCTTTTTTTAACCTAGCCCTTTGTCTGAACATCTCTGCATCAGTGCTATGAACAGAATACACCTGTAGTAGCACTACACGCTAACATGCAGACACACATACACACACAAATAACAGGTGTGTAGCAGAGAGCATTTTAGGTTTTAAAAATCCTCCAAACTTACAAGCACTTCTCTCACTGACTCCAGAGCTTTGATGAGGTCAGCTCTGCCACTGTAGCTTAGAGGATAGAACAGGAGAGGAGAAAGGAGTTATTTTAGTCTGCTTCAAATGTAAATGTATCAATTTTGTCTAATGTTTGCACAAGGATCTTTATATATTTTCTCCTGTGCAAATATTGCAACCAATTCAAGAAATGAATTCCCTTCAAAAAGCATTTGTAACAAACTAATAAATGGCACTTTTGTTTGTTGAACTGAGAGTTGAAGGTGAAACATCAAAACCCCTAAAAAACAGAGATGTTCTGGGTAGCTGATGATGTATGTGGTGCACACCCTACATCTAACCACTCAACAAACACCCTTGTGTTTGTAAGTGTCTAAAAGAATCTGACGGCCATGCAAACATCGGATGGTGTCTGCAGCCAAAAACACAGACAGACGACCCATTCAGGAGCGAAGCAAAGTCTGGAGTCAGGAACTCTTTTCCTGCTGCAGATCCCTGGTTTGCAAAGTGTTGTCCCACTGCTTCAATTACACTTGTTTTTCACAAGCACAGCCATCCATATGAATGAAATCTTGAGAGGACAATGAGAAACAAATTATATATATTACATTACATGCTGCTGGTAGCCATTATATCATGTTTTTCTTTAAAAATGTCCACATCATCATCTCTACTTTTGCTTAGAATATTAAGTAAATTGACTTGTTCCACCAAAACACTGAGCTTCATTGCAACCCGTGTAAAAATGTGATGTTGTTAGACTTGACTTTTACCTCTCAATACCACACACCAAAAATATTTCTACATTTGACAGACGTTCAGTTGAAAGGCATTGAAATGATTTTGGCTCCAGTGTGAAACGATCATGGTGGGCAGGCTGCTATATCCTCACTATGATCAAGACCATAACTAAACACGGTTGACTGACTGACTAAAACATAAAAAGATTATATATTTATATATGTCGACTCTTAAGTAATGCATTATGAAGAAACTAAAAATTAAAAATACTATATTGTTGTTACTCATCGGGGTCTCAAACCAAACTTAATATGCCAGAAACAGCTTCCACAGATGGATAAAGACATTTACTTTGCAAACCCTTGTGTAACAGAGTTGAGGTTGGTTATTCTAACTCAAGCACTTACACTACATCAGTGGTAAACATTTTAAACATTTCCTTCAATACCCTGCCATGACTGTCTCTGATAGGATTTGATTTGAGTTTATGTTTGTAGAAAGACTGGGAAGACTCAATTCTAGCGTGAATGAAAGCAAGCAATACAACGCTACCTGAGCCCTCATTACACAACCAACAGAGCTGGACAGAATGTATGTTTTCATCCGATTCCATCTGTCCATCTCCTCAGGCTATCTCTAAAAGTTACGGATAGATTTGGTAAAGAATTAATCAAAGCACTGAGCTGAACTGTGCAGAATAAACATGAAGTGGTTACAGCAGGCCTACATTTATTTTGTAGTGTTTGTGTGTATGTATGTGTGTGTGTGTGGTGCAAGGCATGTTTGGTGAGAAGTTACCAACCCAAAGATGTCCTTATGGGATGTTACACCACAGATAGTGAACACTCTCCTCTGGGAATTTTAATACTATATATGGGCACGGAATTTGCAGGTCTTCAAAAAGTCTTCAAAGTCAAAAAGCCTTCAGCATTTAAAAAGTGACCTTGGAAATAAGCCGATTAAGTGAAACTGTGTATTTCACTATTTGGCAGCTTGTGGTGTGATATTTTTCTTTTTGTAATGCAGAAAAAAAACAAAGTGAGCTGAATTTTCATGATGAAACTTCAACAAACAGATATGTTGTGCCTGAATGCAAAGTTGGTTAACCAGAAAATCTTAGATTGGTTACAATAGATTGGTATTATGGTTACAAGAGGCAGTGAGATGGCTGGGAAGAGGCCAGTTGTGCAGCTGCAAATCAAATACACTCTGCTATCCAATGAAGTCAAGAGAGAAAAGGGACACTGATTAGAGGTCAGCTGTTAGATGGGTTGGAGTGCTGTTATACTTAAGCCTCACATCATTGGCCTTGACTACCAGATTTTTAAACAAATTAGCTGTCTGTCATTGATTATATTTACATTTTACAATCAGCAATCAAAGTGTGAATGGCCCAAATAAACAACAACCACTGATCTTCCTCAAAGGAGCACAACCAAAGTGAGATTGAAGCTGCAACAAAAGCAAGGACTGGATTATGACAGGAGTAGAGTCTCTGCTGGTTGCTACACCCAGTACTACTTTCATTCATGTTCATACAAATGCTGTAGTTTATTTTCCCAACATTACACCTGCAGGAGAAATCAATGCTCTTTGCAGAGACGTAATGTCACAATTCCACACACTGTAAAACACTTGTTAAGATAAGTGCTATAAAAATAATTTTTTCACCAGTTAAGTAGTTTAATTGAATTTGTTTAATTCAATTGATTTGAGTTGTAGATGAAAAAAGTATCTTTTTCACTCAATTACTTTGTTGTCATCTACAACTGCGTATAAAGACACAATCCTAAATGATGAAAGTGTTCCTTGCAAAAAGATCCTATTGCCTCATAAAAATGTGTCATTTAAAAGGGTCCCATGTTGCATATTAGGCTGAACGGTAAGTATTTTATTGGTTTATTCCCGCAATGTTTAGACACAATAGATTTAAATGTGAAACGCTTATTTGTCTGTCCTGCAAGAGGGATCCCTCTTCTTGTTGAGATTTGTGCCTTATTTATAACCTATTAAAGGCTTTTTGTGGAGGTTTTCCTCATTGGAACTGAGGGTCCAAGGAAAGAGGGTGTTTTTTGATTTTTGGCAGTGTGAATAAAACTGACTTTACATTTAAGCCAGCAATTAAAAAGTAAATAAATAATTCAGCATTTCCCCACCAGATGTTGACATTATATATAATGTTATGTATAAAGGCTTTGAAGCTGCATTTACACCTTCATGTTTGGAAATGTAATTTCCAGTCAACATAATAAATAGGATTTGAAAATATCCAAACTTTAGCAAACGTTTTAGACACTTTATTTTTGGTGCTTGTTCACAATTTTGAAGGGGTTGTGATAGGGGGTGGCTGCATTAAGGGGACCTGCACTTCTCTGTATTTTTAAAACCCTACCTACGATATAATATTCTTTGTGGGATTTGAACGTTTACAGTCATTTTATTACAGTTAGCAGAAGTAGCATTCCTTGAGATTCAACAAAAATATGTGTGTGTGTGAAGAGGACCTTAAGAGATATTCTGCCGAATAATGCAGGCTATCTGCCGAGATTTCCATCCACCTCTTTTCTCAGCAAATAGGCCTATGGAGGTGCATGCAATTCTAGGCGGGTTTCCCGGGGGCCATTTTCCCAGCTGCAGTTGAAGGCATCATGAAACCCTGATCCATTGATCCGGAGATCCAGGCGCCGGTGTAGGACTCTTGCGTTTCCACGCCTCCCACTTTCACCCCCATTGTGGTGAATCTCCGGCTCGCACACACTTTGCCAGACTTCCAGGAGTTGGAGCGAGTGACCGAAGTCGTTTAAACTGGAAAAACCCTGTCCTCTCTCACGCATGGATATACTTTCTTCTCTTGAGGGATTTGGAGGAGTTGCAATGGTTTGCGCTTCTGAAAACTGTGAAGACTTATACCGGAGAGAAAGGGCTCACGTACTCTACGCTACGAAGTTGTAAAAGTAGTTTCCCTTGAAGTTTTTTTTTTCTTTCCGCCACCAGTTCAGACTCGGCGTTTCTCCAGCCTGTAGACCCACTGCCATCATGGCGAGGCGGGCAGGGGAGAAACCTCTGGTTTTGACGCCGGATACGCGCGCAGCTTTCCGGGAGAAACACCGTCTGTTTCACGGGAGCTTCTTGGCTTTTTCTTGGAGCTTCGTTTTAATCTCGTCGGCTCTTTCTTGTGGATATTGCGGAGCTGAGACGGAGTTTTCCATCCTGGAAGAAGCGCAAGTTTTGGCCGAGCAGATGAAAAAGCTGTCCTCGCAGGAGCTAGGAGTCTTTACTATGCAGGTAAACGTGGAGGAGAAATCTTTTTTGTTGTTGTTGTTGTGCTTTTGTTTGTAAAACCCAGATATGCATATGCCACTTCGAGTTGGGGCGGATTTAAAGAGCAAAACTGGCACAAACAGGATTGTCAGTAGGCCAAAACATCAAATTCATGAAATAATCACAGAGGGAAACTTTGTTGATAGAAATGTTACAGTGGAACGAAACAGTTGGCTATTTGGTTGTCAGTGTTGTCTCGCTCAGTGTTGCAGTGCAACAACAGGCGCTTTGAAGTTGAGAGGCTTTTATTTGGGGCATCAGCACGCTGCAGGTTTGGTGTTGTGGGCGGCTCGTTTCACCCTTTATTATTCCCTAATCTGACGAATATACACATTTACTGTGTGTGTCTGTTGCAAATGTGAATAGACATGTCACCTTTTTTGCCACACTTTTTTCTTATAACACATTGATCCTTATTTATCTTCATAAATAACCAGCTTGGTACAGTTAACTGTGATGTGTTCTAAGGTCATCAGACTGGTTACAAAGATGGGCGCATGCTATTGTGCAGATAAAAAGCTAGTTATAATTCAGCTAGCTGCCTAAGAATCTGTGCTAAGTGGTCCACCCGAACATCAAATAACAGGAATAAATCCATTTTTATCGAAGTTGGCTGCAGCCCACAAACCCAGTCAGAAAATCAGCTTCAGGACACAAGGGGAACTGATACTGCTCATGATGCAATAAATAAAACCCGAGTATGTCATGTGGAATGAAACACATTGTCTCCATCAGCAGAAGTTGGATTGGTGCTGCAACTACTATTTTCAGATCAGTTATTTTCGTGGGGAGGAAGGGTTATTGATTTGCTTGGTTGGTAAAATGTCAGAAAATAGTGAAATATGCCCATCACATGTTCCCAGAGCTCAAGCTGCTGAGATGTCTTCAAACTGATTGATGTGCTTGACCAAAAAGGTTTACAATGAAGAAAAAGGAGAAAAATAGCAAATTTGAAAAGTTGTTTCTTTTTTTGCATTTTTGCTTTATATATGACTTAAGTGACAACTCTGTTATCAAATGTCAATGTTGTAAACTATTTAGTTTGTCATTGACTAATTGATTCTTTGTTTCAACTCTTGACTTCAACTGACATGATTTTGTGTTTTATTATTTTTCTGCCCATACTCTTATTTTCTAGCCAGTAACCATCCCATTTTGATGTGTATCCTCTTATTACATTATATAAACCTTGATTCACTTGAAACATTGATTTTAGAGCTGAAACTATTAGTCGATTATTTGGTTGACAGAAAATGTATAACTGCTTTGCAAATGAAAGTCATTCGGTTCAGAAAATTTTCAAGAAAAAAGTTAATTCCGAGGATTTGCTGTCTTATGTGACAATAAATTGAACTCTTTTGGTTTTGGGCTAGGTTGGACAAAACACCTTGAGCTTTAGGAAACGTTAACAGACATTTTTCACTACTTTATGGCATTTTATAGACCAAACAATTATTAGATTAATCAAGAAAAGGATTCGCAGTTTTTAAACCTACTATGTGAACACAACACAAACACCAAATGGCAGGAGGTGCTTGGTGCAGGGCCGGGTGCTGCAGGGTGTGAGGGGTGTGAGGGGTGTGTTTGCACTACAGAGGCAGAGGCGCTCACAGGCCTTGAACACAGAGGCGAGGCAACGGGGGGGCCCTGACCCCAAATGGTGTTTCATCTTCTCTGCTTCCACACTGAGCTGCCTTCATCCCGGCTCTGGGAGTCGGCTTTGAGGGCTGCCTCTGATCCCCCTCAGATTCGCCTTTGTCACTGCTCATCCCTCCCTGAGCTCCAGTTTGTACTTGGTTTCTGTCTCATTGCTGCAGCTGCAAAGATGCAGTTAATGCAAAATAATTTTGTTTTTTGTCTCACTTTATTTTTCATGACTCGTTGAGATTTCATATTCATGAAAATATGCATTCAGCATCACTCCCCTGTATCTTGGGAAAACAGTTTTGAGGCTATCATGTTGTTGTACAAGGTGTGAAAATCTGACTTGGCATGAAGCTAATGTGAGTTTGATTGAAGCGGTACATTTCACGAATATGTCAGAGCGGTTTTCCGCAAATGTAAGAGATGTGCATTCAGTAAAAACAGTCCATGTCTGCCCACGAAAACAACTGCAGGAATCTGTCTACCATGCTGTTGGTGTGGACACCTGCTTTGATGCTCAGATGATGCCTGATTCACAGCCTGAAGGTGGGCCAGTTGAACAAGATTTCATTTTATCTTTCTCTTTTTGGCATGGAGGCATCAACATGCAAAGATCACGCTGTACTGTTTCGGAGAGGATCTGAAGGTTTTGTTATCAAGCAAGCGTCCCAGCATCTCCATTTAAAACGTAATTGTACCCCTCTCCACTCCACCCCTCATTCTCTGCAGATGTGTAATTTGAGGCTTGCCTTGTCAGTGCTTCGGAGTCACTGGGTCAGACTTGTTCAATCTGTCATTGAGTTTCTCAGTCATCAGGGGACATCAGGGTGTACAGTTGACACTCACCAGTGTTTTTTGCAGATTAATGTTGTAAAAGCAATTCCTTGGGAAGTTTCAATGGGTTTTATTTTTCACGCTTAAGGTATTCTGCTACACTTAGTTCAGTTTATTTCAATGAAATCAGTTTATTTCGATAGGATTATTTTAACTACAAACTGTAAAGTTTGTTTTAGGGCTGCAACTAACTCCTGTTATTAATTAGTCTATGTATAATCTTTCCTCTATCGTTTGCTTATTGTTTTAATCTGTGAAATGTCAATCATGCCCATCAGAAAATGCTCACAGCCAAAGATGACTTCAAATGTTTAATGCTGTCCAACCAACAGTCCAAAACCCACAGAAGATATTTTACTGTTCTATGTCACAAAGAAAACGATCAAATGCTCAAAAGTGAGAAGACGGTATCGGTGAATGTCATCGACTAATTGACTAATATTTTTAGTCATACTTTGTTGACAGGTTCATAACAGTGCAATTACAATGCTCAGCTTTTAGCAGTGCAGGGGACATATTTCAGCTTTCCCTACATTTTGTTCATTGTGTGGTATCTTAGTATACTATAGCCTTTTCCCATTATTTATATTCATATTAAATTTTCCTTGAGCTTAATGTGTTAATTATGTCAAATGGCCTTTGTGTGGCTCCTGTTGAGTTGTTGCTATTGCATACTATTTGTTGCATCTTTGAATTGTTGCAGCATGGCTTTGTCTCTCAGACCTTGCAGGTTCTCAGTGTATAAATCACAACGAAGGTTAAGAATAGTACTTCCATTTTAAGACATTATTTCATATCGTTCCGAAAGATTTGTGACACGGATTTCTGCCATGCAGCTCTCAGTGGGTTTTCAGAAAGGAGACAGTCCTCTCTGATATATGTAACTAATGAGCATTTCATGTCAGATTGTCTGCGGCTTAAGCGGGAGGTTTTACACAGCAAATTGGACTTAGCCTGGGATGTAAATATGATATTTAATGTCCTTTCCCATTCCCATGTTATTAAAACAGGGGCCTTGTGCTACTCTTGTCATGTGGGCGCCTGCTAGAGCCAGGACCGTGGTACACGTTTCCAGCCACAGTTTTAGTAACACATGTTTTGCTGTTGGAAACATGGAAAACCATAACGGTGTAACGAACTGGCATGAATAGATTGTCACTAATGGTAAGCCAATCACTCATCATGGTGTGAAAAGTCCTGTTCCCTTGCTTTTACTGAGAAGGTATTTTAGCAATGTTGGCTGATTATTTACAAAGGAAATTTCCCTCTGTTAGTTTGAAGGGCCTTAATCCACAGAGAAGTGTGGTTTGTTATTGAGGCTGGCTCGTCCAGTATACCCGGGCCCCTAATTGAATACTGATAGTAATTTGAGGGCAGTGGAGGTTTGTGCAGGAAAAGAGAAAATTGTGGTAGCTCTGGCACCGTCATTAAGCTGTGATTTTCTGGGTTGGGTTTGGTCCAAGGGCAACACCAGTTGAGGGGCTATCACAGAGCCCCAACTCCTGCTTTGTTGTTGTTGTTTTTTTTTTCACTCGGACTAGACATTTTTTGTAGGCCTATTTTAATAAATGGCTTCTCTCTCCTCTGTCTTTCTTTGTTTCAACCTGCCATTCATTTAATCTCTTTTTCCTACGTTCTCTTTTTGTCTGTCTCTAGGCTGCTTATGCTGCGTTCCTTCTCTTTTCCTTGCTTTGTATTGAATCAGTTGCAGAGACTAGCAGAGAGGGGGAGGAGGAGGGTTATGGAATATACAGCAGGACATCAGAATTCCTGCTAGGTTCTCTGCAGTACAACTTCAAAGCCTTCTTGCCTCTTACTGCAAAGCCTGCATGGCTGTGTTCTCTAACAGTCAAGGTTACTATGAGCCTCACCGGCCCTCTGCTACATGTGGGACTATTACTATCGCTCATTCATTCTCTCTTTTGACTTTGAGTACGTTTTTCTCTGTTTTGCTGCCCAACATTGCACATATCCAAGCATATTCTTCTCAATGAATAAAATTAAGCTAAATGTATGTATGAACCACTGTATATCCAGTCTGACATGCTGCAGCACACCACACAGGCCTTGTAGAAATTCACTGCATGTTTAATTGAAT